>NW_008634126.1:1295936-1360655 GCF_000247585.1 Phytophthora nicotianae INRA-310 | reverse complement strand
AATTTAAGAATTCAGATGAAGCAAAACGACCTCCAACCAATCCAAACATGCGGAGGTTTCTTGCTCATGTATGATTGAATTGACACGGGTATGGCGGTCATTTATGCAAAGGAGTAGGGATAAATCATCCAATATTTACAGTTGAGATTCATAGTCCGAGTGGAGCGCTATTAATTCGGTCTTATCAATGTATGATGTCAAGTCACCTTGATAAGTTGCTTTCTGCTATCGTCTGATGAACCCATACAATGGGACTATTCTCGAAACATACCCTGTATAAATCAGTGCAGAAATACCTGTTTAAAGTGATACAACAAATTACTCTGTACGATTATTGAGCTTTCAATGCTCGGCCGGGTCCAGGTAACCGTTCATGATTGTACTTGTGTGTATGTGTATCTTTCAACTGTAATATCAAATTGCTTGACACGGTATAGTAAGCCTGTTAGACACTCTTTTGTTTAGCTATCAAGAATTACATAGGTAATGGGCGCTTATCAAAACTTTCTACATATCGAAGGCCAAAAGCCACATCAAAATATTAAATTTGAACAGGTAGTATATGAAGGAGGTAGGCAATATGACAGTGGTATCCGACCAGATGGCATATTCAGATTAAATACGATTGACAATACAAAACCCAAAACAGTTTATGACAGTTGCACGATTTGAGGTATCAACGCCTGTTCATATCAGGCGATTTATTGAGACTGGAATCACGTCTAAATAACCTACCAACTATGTAAGGTCCGACACAATGCGAGCATAAGAAAGTTTTGGCAGGTGACCAATGTATTCTATTAATATACGATTTGGGGACAGGAAGCGTTGGAACACTGGCATAAGCACGACTGGGTAGTTCCCCACTGTTAACGCTATAGTGATGTGGAAGCACGTAAAGAGGAGGTAACAGTTTTTCTTCCCTTAATATCTGCGGTTGACTGGGAGTGCCTATTTCCTTGCTGTTTACCCAATATCGGTCCGTGACTAGCGCATTTTTTGCAAGGTTTGGGGGATGGGAAGAACTTCTGAAAGAGTGACAGTCGTCAACACTTGCGGATTAGCTTGCAACACTGAAAATGCAGCGAGTGGCACTGAAGGGTTAGGCAGGACGAAAATACTTATCCTGAAGGTCTTGTACTCTGAAACATATCATGGGTATTTTTAAACTCACATCAACGATAAGATTGACTGGCTTATCGCCGGAATATATTTATGGCAGATATAACCACCCATAGTGCTAGAACTGAGTGCGTCCATTTGCATTCACGACTTGACCTTTTTTCCCGAGTCGTCCGAGCACAA
Organism: Phytophthora nicotianae INRA-310; assembly: GCF_000247585.1. Lineage (NCBI taxonomy): Eukaryota > Oomycota > Peronosporomycetes > Peronosporales > Peronosporaceae > Phytophthora > Phytophthora nicotianae. Next base: position 1,359,350 of record NW_008634126.1, on the reverse strand, counting down.
CACACCTCTAGTGTTTCCCAGAATGGGCATGACTACGTCCTCGTCCAACATGTCAGACACAAGCAGTCAATCAGAGTCGTGTAGCGATTCAGCTCTTTGGGTTCTGATAGTTCCAGAGGATCTGAGGTTCGATAACTGGTGTTTGTTCAGTAGTGGTAGTCTAAAACTAATAAATCCTACCTCTAGGGCCAATTTGTCGATGGAGTTGAATACAATACTAGTGCGTGTACCCGTCGTCGTCCAACTTGGCTTCATGTTTCGAGTTCACAGAACAGCAGCCTACGGAGATTTAAAGCAGAGTCTATTAAGCTTTGTCGTAGAGAAAAACAATCCGTATAGATGTACAATGAACTACGCAGAGCTTGGACAATACACCTTACATCAAACGCCACATCAATGCGCACAATAATTACAGCGTGTTCGTATGCACTCTCAGCGAGATTAAATGTCGTTGCCGCTACAAAATAAATGAGTGTCAAGCGAGCGACTTTGTAACTGTAGTTCTGGACTGCCAGCACACAACGAATGAAGGCGCTGATTCTCCTCTGCAAGCAAAGAGAGGGTTATCTACGAGAGTGAAAGCTCTGGTAGACGAAGCGATAATCGCAACAATGCTGAAGCACCTCATGTGGTATTCAAAAGAATTTGCGCTGCGCTACCGGGTCAAGAACCGTTAGAAACCCAGGTACAAGGCTCCATGAAATACCGCCGACAAAAAAACCGAGGTGATCCAATGCAAACTGTTATCGACATTTGTGGAGCTCGGATGTTCGAAGTTGTTGCAAATGCAGACATTTTTGGTGATACCTTATTGATATTTTGTGATTCGATACGAGAGGGAGCAGCCTCGTACCAAATACCAGCGATGTGTCCAATGATAATCCCTTTCGAATGGGTTTCACCTGCTACTCACGTCTGGAAGCATACATAAACGCACAACAAGACCCTCCATGTGTCACTATTCGACACGTTGATAGCACACACAACATGGTTCGTCAGAAGTACAACGTCATCATCCTTGGCATATCCGATAGTTGTGTGCGGTTCACTCCTCTAGTCTACTTTTGCGCGTCTCAGCGACGTGCGGAAGATGCCGCGTGGTTCTTTCGTATCTGAGCGAGCTGTTATACAGCTATTTGCTATTCCATTTTCACCGAAATTCGTGATGACTGACGCCGATAAAGCTCAACCCAACGTGTGGTAGAATACTTTTTGAAGAATGAGAAGATGGAATATGATGGATGGTCGCTGTTCCGGATTAGTGACGCGTCCAAACCGGACATGGCGATGTTGAAGTAGATTGGGCATGAGATTGATGGATTGGGACGAAGGACGCCGCGATGGAGTCAGATATGACGACGGTGACTCACTAAAATGCCTCAATAGCGTAACTCAAGATATGATGAGGAGAGATCCGTCAAACCCGAGATCTCGTGTTGCCAAGTGAAGAACGACGATATAACAGGATGGACTTTGAAGATCCTGAACTTGGACAACTAGATCAGGGCGATTGGGTCAAGGATCACGACATTGGATGTTACGATAACATGGTGGACCTGATCGAAGTCAAGAGTTTCAGATCCGGACATGGTAGAATGACATCCTGACGATCCAGGTGTCCGACATCGTAGATCCTGCATTCTCGAGTATGTATGAGTGGATCCTGCAGATCCTGAACAGTGAGGCCTAGATGGGAAAGATTTACGTATCGAACACCATGATGAAGACGCAAGGAAGCTAGATAAAGACAGATCCTACCTCCACATGCTCTGGATGACCAAGATCATGAGGAGTGTAGACGTCATGATTTGGAGATATCTACCACGATCCAGCCGTAAGGCTGCGGATCTCGGACTACGACGCCAGATCCAGGACGATCGGCAAGTGGAAGAGCCCGATGAAGGCTTGCGGGAGGTAGATCAAGATGGATCTTGCATCAACATGCTCCAGATGTCCAAAATCGTCGGGATTTGGGGTGTATGGGTCCCGATGCGGAGAGATCTAGCAAGATTCTGCCATAGAACCGTGAATCCCGGACGACGACACCAGATCAAGGACGATCGGCAGTTGGAGTATCATGATGAAGGTTTGTAGTAGGTGGATCAAGATGGGTACTAACGCGACGCATCCTGAGTGACCAAAATCATCAAAATTTCGAGTATATGTGTTATGATCTGGAGTGTATGTGTCATGATCGAGCCAGATCCGCCAAGGTCCAGATAAAGGCGAGGCCTACGCTGCAGATCGGCCAATATCCGGTGCCGAGGACAGCTGGACGACGAAGTTAAACAAGGAAGAGCAGGTACATAGGTGAAGATAAGGGATCTAGCGGTTGGGATGGTAGAGACAGTAGGTGTATAGGACCTAACTATAAATCAGAGTCGAATTTGCATTGTGTTGTACACGTGTCCTCCTGCCCTTAAGATCCGGAACGACATTGGACGCTCAGTGTTGGTTGTGATACCTGAACAGTGTTTTGGCCAGATTATACCACCTAGTGAACGTTCCCTTACAAGTCCAGATGAAGGAGGTTAACCGGATTTACTGCTTGGCCGGGGCTCCCAATCGACCCTTAACCATCAAGATCCCGCTAAAGGAAGCGGCAAGCACGACGAAAAGGAAACTCAAGGAAACACACCCACAAGACTACCTACGGTCAAGATCGCGGTTCAAGACCGCCAGATCCTACGAAGTATTTGCTTGGGATCTGGACCTTACATCGGATGTAGAGTAAAGACCTTCCGCTACTACTCCACCCATTCTCCACGTCTCACCAAGACATTCGAGCTTCACCCACTTGAACATCTCTACAGATACGAGAGAAGCAAGATGCTACTGTACCGGCGGTTATACAAGGTGAGCTAGTTCAGCGAATCGCGGGCCATCGGGGCACCCCTTCGTCAGTTGGTCTGGGTACAAGTGGTGATCGTGCAATCTCGCAGATTTTGCTTATCCTGCTACACCGCCGTTTTGGTGTGCCTTCACCGGCTTGTTAGACGGACGGAAATATGGGGTGTGATGTTGTAATTCACGCGTTAGCTCTAGCTACTAGTGTAGGTAGAACAAACCCAACAATATGTCTACCAGGACGGCAAACGATCGTTCGGGCGTGATCTGAAGGCCCAGACGCAGCCCTAGCAAAGGGACAGACTGGACCTACAAAGCGCTTATATAGGCCAACCATTGAATGTAAGAAAACGCTACTAGCACGAACAATGCTAGATGGTGTTTTGAATCCTCGTGGTCCCAACAGCGAAAGGATATCAGGCACGGGTAAGCCTTTTACGAAGGCGTCCAATTTTAATACTCGACGGGAAGAATATTTGGGGAGCAACACGCTCCCCCCAATACGCACAAAGAGGCACAATAAAGCCGTCACGTAAACTTTCGATATACAATCGCCCAACACACACTCTTGCACTTGTCGGATTAACCCTCGCTAGTTAGCTCCGAGTCCACCGACACGTATAACACGGCTAAACAAGCTTATCCAGACGCTTGCCATGAATCCGAACCTGGCGCTCTGTGCTTGGATGGATATTCGGTTTGTTATTTGTGTTTACCTTTCGGTCTCTTCCTAATATGCAATCCTAACCAAGTATACGCATATCTAGCGAGCAAGGATCCTTTACGGATCGCTACACATGCTAACAGTTGTCTCAACTGTCCTTGTGTCTTCCCAGGTCTCCGCAAAGCAATTCAATTGCTAGTCACATCATCGAAGAGTTGCTTCAACCATCACCGAGTCGTAGTACCGAAGTACGTCGGTTCCTGATCACTGAATGCAAATCCAGCTTCACCGATACCGACCACCCGATTTGTGTGATATATTGGTCGTTGTCGGGCCGGACAAGAATTCGTCAGCTCTGTATCCTTTGGCTGTCAAGCACCATAGTCACCGCCTGTTGCGTGACCGACCGTTCGTGGCTTGAGCAACTTTAATGTAGCCACTTCCGCAATTACTTAGAAATCACTACACCATAGGGGTGTAAGCAATGTGCATATGGGGTGATAGTGCCATGATATTGGGCCTCATTCAGAGAACAAGACCGCCCAAGAGCGGAAACCAGGAGCATTGGTACTCATTGACCAGGAGATTAGCGAACAAGTGGCAGATACATAGCCGGTCTCATCATTCAGGGCATACAAGAAAGCAGCTAATTGGCTTGTCAACTATCATTTGGAACTTACAAGCAATCAACCATATCGGGCCGACGATATACGGTTCTAGTACCATTGCATTCGTGACGCTAGATGGCACAACAGATCAACATAAAAGAGGATGCGATGTTGTGACTGAAATACTGGTATAACGTTGGGTCATTGAAATACATGTATAATATGTATTATCGCGGTGATTCCCCTAGATTAGGCTCCAATTGACAAATATAAGGTGTTTAAGTTCAAGCCTGTACAAAACAAACAATCATGGGAGACTACCCTTACGTAGTGTCCCTCTTCGGGAATTACTTCGTCAAAAGTCGTCTGAGGGCCGGAGGAGCTTAAAGGGGATCCTCTAAAAGTAGCAATAATAGGAAACTAAAGAGTGCACATTTCACGTTTATTACTATTTCGAAGCGCTCAATTAACATATTTGTACATGTATATGTATTGAATACATATATAATTCAAGATTACCACAAGGTTGGTGGAGGATTTGAATGTACTAGATTTTGAAGATATTGCACTTTAGTAGAATCACAACCAAGAAGGTAGTGCAGTGCTGCCCCAGTTAGCCGCACTCACTACTTTCTTTTAGCCTCATAAATCTTTATAGGCTCATATCAGCTTCTGAATGTTGAAGCTACTGCGACATTGGATATGTTGAACTATGAATCAAGACTCGCACCGGAATCTCTAAGCGGTTATAAGTGTGTTATCACTATCTGAAGGAACAACTGTCAAATGTATTCACGTGATACGAATTGCCCAAACAAGTCATAAACGGTCCATTTGAGCCGAAACAACGGTCCGTTTTTCCTCCGACATATTATATGATGTTAAATAGTGCTGACTCCATTAAAATCCACATGATTGAATGGCATTCGCGGTGGGGTGCCTCCTTTCTACCGACATCGTCGCTACGTGGGGAAAGTGAGGTGATGCTTCCTTTCTACCGACATCGTCGCTATGCGGGGAAAGTGACGGGCCTTGTTCGCTCCCTATTCTAAGACGAGTTACTTGCAGTGCAAGCCCGTGCATGTCTTTCGTTTTATCATAGAGGTAATCGATTGCATTGATCACGTTTTAACATGAGATCGGATGGCCGTTTACTTGGGACTCAATGAGTTGTGTCGGGATCCTGTAACACAGGTTGGTAACGTTAAAATATTGAAATTTGATTGGCTAAAAGATATCGCTGAACGTTCAATGTTGTCATTTGAAAAAGTGCGCAGTGAACATCAAGTGCATCGGTCTCCTTATGCTGCACAAGATCGATTGATACACTGAAGGTAATGCAGTCTGTTACTTTGTATTACAAGAGCTCTCTTCTAACACGCTTCTTTGCTTTTCTTTTGCAGAAGGGTATAGCTCGCGCCTCCGGATTACTGTCATGAATTGCCTGTCGTATACGGCGCAGCGTGGTCACTGCACGTTCAGGTCGCTGTTTTTCTGGGTGTGCTGGCATCTTCATCGGCACGTTAGCGATTCCTTCGCGGTACATGCAACCAACCTCCTCTTGTGTAGTGGGGCGGCAAATGCTTTGCTGTGTGGCACGCGTGACACCAGCCACTATGTGGCGGACTAGAACAGTCCACTCGGAGAACATCTTTCGGTTGCCTTTCGTGAAGTCCGACGGCTGTAGGCGTCTAAAAGGGGGGGGTTACCAGCTGCGGGATTTCCTAGCCACCAAAGACGCCATACACTGAGTGCGCCTACCTACGGAAAGATAAATGCCTCCGGCATTCGATGAAACTTCCCATCCGATTTCCAATGATGAGCAATGGTTGTAGGATCAGACGAAGTCTCAGCTTGCTGTAAGGTTGTATGGCTTTGCCATAATCCAGTCTCCTCTAGAATTGACTGAATTGTAGCTCCCAGGGAATCCCTCGTGATAATGTGTTGTGTAATACACTTATCGTCTAGTAAATTAGAGAAACCATCGAGAAGTACAGTCGGAAGCTCGGTCAGCGCCTTGCGAGTTTCAACATGCTGTCGATAGAGTTCAACGTGCGGAGGGATCCCGTTGGCCGCATCCAGGTGCTCTCTCCAGTATTTAGTAGGGTCGTGAGTTGATCCAAAACATCAGAGTTGCGAAATACGTAGGACATAAATACAGCGTGCTTTGACTTCAGATTTTCACGCAGAAATGTAGCATGGGCCGCAATTGAAGCCAGGCAGAGTTGAAACACAGGCGCGATATGCGCATCTCCAGCCATAACACGAAACATATTTCTCGTGCATTTTCTTACAAAATCGTCGAGAGGGTCATCAAAATGGGGAGGTAATTCGCCAAAATGTGAGCTGTTTTGAGGCAGCCCTGCCACAACTCGACCGAGATATTGGTCACCAGCAGATTCATACCGAAAGTATCGGTCTTGCATTTCACCAAGCGACCAGCCACATCAAAAACAAACACTAACTATCGATGGCCCACCTGTACTCCCACTACTCGCAAATGTAGCCACTCCTTTCCGAATAGAATGCGTTCCGTAAACTTTCTTGCCTGTCATGTCTTGTAGCAAGCTGCTTATCGTCTTGCTGAATCGAGATTTTTGGATGGAGCCGGGGAAGAGCTTTCCGTGTACAAGAGTTGGATTGGACGCCAAGTACAGCCCCAATGCGAGCATCCAGCAGCATGATGGCTGCAATGGATTTGCGTAAATGTGGCGGGGGTCCTTTGGGCCCGATCCTTCTTGGTTTGTCTTGGTTTTGTGGAGTACACAACCCACGCTGTCGTCAGCACAATGCAAGTGCGTCAGATGCAGTGTTTCCACTGACACAGATCGACACATCAGATTCCATTGTGTCAGTAGGAAAAGATGCAAAAATCCATTGTCTTCCAGAGCCAAAGTGAGCTTTGCCAGCTGAGTATACAAAGAGTAAGATAGTGGCTCCTTTCCCGGTCTGCGTGAGCGCCCCGATTGGTCATCCTCAGCCTCCACTCTCTTGAGTCCTTGGTATAGTATTTTCAGGTCATCTAAGTATTCACTGGGTAAATCCAAACGCTTCTGCCGATACACGTCCTTTATAGAACTTCTGTAGCCGCTTAAAGTGGACACTTTGAGTTTTCCCTCGTTAATTTTGTACAGAAGGAAGTCTTCAAAGTGCTGCGGTGAAAACATGGCCAGGTTTAAGCTGCCATCCTCGCAAAAGAAGGTGTCTGGTGACGGCTGCGATGCGTGAATCCACGTAGAAATCCCCTTGAGGTAGCTTTGGTTGGCCTTCTTTGTATTGGCTGACGTGCACGCACTCCGGACCTGGTCCCCGCTGAGGTTTCTTCTTATTCCCGTTTGTCTAGCCGCGTCCTCCATGGAGGCGTCGACTGTAGCCGCATCGTGGTCGCTGCTAGACATATCTTCTTCATTGACAGTGAGGCATTTGGTGGCTCCACAGATGTTCATTTTTATCCAATCGAATGCGTGTTAACGCGTAACACGCTTTAGTACAATAATCCAACATTCAATTTTTTATTGAAAGAAATCATAACACACCTGCGTTACGCTTGCTTACATTTGCTCATAGTGGGGTTACAGTAGTTGGAGAATGAGTGTTGTACATGTATGGATCGAAGTAAATTCGGAACATAATACTAATGATGCTAAATTCTAGTTAATCGGGAAGAATTATCATGTACTAAAATCTGTAAAAGCAAAATATAATTCGAAGTAAAAACTAGAAAGTCGGTGGGGGTTATCCTTGCAAAAACATGTCGGAGTGGCAGATGCTTCAGAGCTAACAAACAGCAGAGCTGTGCTGCGTGCAGGATCAGCTTTTTCCGTTCTCATTCCTGAATTTCCTTTGTGCTCCGCAAGTATTGTGGCGTGTGGCTTCTCTCGTGTGTTAGGAATCGACCATGCGTGCGTCTGGTATCTGTTCTTCTAACAGTGGCTGCGTTGAGCACAGTTACCGGTGCCCACGCACTCTCTGCGATTGGAGCCGTGCAGGACACTGAAGCTACCGGAATGACGACCACAGACTTAGACTTGATCGCTGAGAGTCACAGTAGTGCCAATGTAAAGCGGTTCCTGCGGAGTCAAAGCGACGTCGAAGAAAGGCTGCAGGGTAATAACATGTTCAATCTTGAGAAATTTAAGCGTGCATCGGACGACGCCAACTACGCCAAATCGCTGTTCCCGGAGGTGAAAGCGTTATGGATTTGGGGAAACTGAATTTATCCAAAAGCTCAAAAAGCTGGGTATCCATGGCGAAATGAAAAGCTTGAGGATGCTATGGGATTACCGCAAGTATCTCAAACTTCATCCTACCAAGAATGATCCGAAACTGTTTGACAAAGCAAAGATCACAAAGGCGTCCACGGACGGAACGTACGCGAATGTGTTGTTCGGTAGATGGAAACGCTATGGACTCGAATGGGACGACGTCTACAAAACATTCAAAGCCATGGGCTTTGCGACGGACAAGCAGCTCTCCCAGGTTTACAAGGACTACCGCGCCTGGCTAAAAATCCACCACCCATCCAAGGACACAGAGCTAACCTCGGCCCAAGCATTCCTCTTTGACGCCTCGAGGATCGATAGGGCCAAATCGAACTCCGCACTCGCTCAAAGGCTGTTCGCCAAGTGGAAAGCTAGTGGACTCGACGAGGGTCCTGTGTACCAGAAATTGTGGATAATGGGTCTCGAGAACGACAATGCCGTGTACAAGCTCTACACGGATTACGTCTTGTGGCTCGACAAAAACTTTCCGTTGCCGCTGAAATCTACCACTTAGTGGAATGCTCTTGCTCAAGTAATGACTGTATCCGTCGACCATTTAGAAAGAAGGTGGTGCATTCAATACAATCCCTTTGACAATCCATTTTTTTTTTTAAAAGAAAGAAAGAAAACGAAATGTCAAACTATTTATGTGACGCGAGAATGGCATCGATGGGCGTACGTTTCGCCTCGATCTTCCTGGAGGGGTGGGTCCCTTGGGCGTCTTCTTCCCAGTTAGAAATCTTCGTGGTGAGGCTCAAGACTCAAGTGGTTGACCATGTCGACCCCGCGGATGCAATGGATAAGCCAGCGCATCGTGGAATCGTTTGAGCCCAATGCGACTCAAGCCGAGGTGAACGAATTTCTAGCGTCTCCAGCCACTCGAAAGCTCTTCGACGAGTTGCTCAGTGGCAAAGACGCGTGCAAAGTGTTCGTGCACTACCAGGCTGCACCTGTAGTCGAGAATGGACAAAGTAACGGAGACGCTGGTAGCAATAACACTAGTAAACTATGTGCGTCGCTGGGAAATTCCGTCCCGATTCGAGCTAAATGCTGCTTTTTCCTGAGAACCACAGCCGACGGGAAGTCCGTGGATGTTCAAAAGGCCAGCGACAACTCCATTTGCTTTGGAGAATTGGCCCCCAATATCCTACGAGACCTCGAGACGACCATCAGTTCGTTGTTTTCTCCCCTTTTGAAGGCCAAGGACGAGTGGGGAAAGGCCGATTCCGACTTGAAAAACGAATTTATGACGGAGTCTGAAAAATTTGCCAATGACCTCAAAGAAGCTCTAAACAGTATGGACAGTGGTCTCGAGTTGAGAAGACCTGATCGTAGTATACTCGCAGAGACAATGAATAGTACTGGACATGGGGGGAGTGGAGTTCGAGCGAGTCTGCAAGTCGCTGACTCGCCAAAGTTGATCGCTCACTATGAAGAGGTTTTGAAGGAGTGGTGCGATGTCATCTCGACGTACTTGGAGACCAACACTACGAATGATGGTAAAGGGAACAATGATCAGACCATCGATGATGATGGTCCTATGGGCGAGTTAGAGTACTGGAGACGACGCATGCAGCGCCTTACCAGCATCACGGAACAACTCAAGATGAACGAATACAAGGACGTCTTTGCAGTGCTAAGTAGGACCACAAAGAGCGTCAGTGACGACATTAAACAGCGTATCCAGACGCTGCTACGACGATGGAAACAGATCGACATTGGCATCACCGAAGCAGCCAATGAAGCCAAGGATAACGTGAAATATCTGTTTACACTGGAGAAGTTCATCATCCCGTTATATAACGGCACGCCCAGCTCCATCATCGACACGCTGCCAGCGCTAATGAACTCGATCAAGATGATCCACTCGATCGCGAGATACTACAATACAACTGAGCGGATGGCCAACTTGTTCACTAAGATCACTAACCAGATGATCACTAACTGTAAACACTGCGTAACTGGAGGTGAAAACTATGAAGTCATGTGGGATAAAGACCCTGAGGAACTCGTCCGTCATCTGGACTCTTGTCTTAAGCTGAACGAGGCCTATCAACAGCAGTATCGAGTGACCAAAGACAAGCTCTTCGCGACGCCTAAGGGCAAGCAGTTTGAGTTCAACGAGATGAAGATCTTCGGCAAGTTTGACCTCTTCTGTCGGCGTGTGATGAAGCTCATCGACATGTTCACAACGATCCACCAGTTCTCATCTCTGGGCCAGCACAGACTGGAAGGAATGGAGGATCTGATCGCGAAGTTCAACTCGATTATTCGCGAGTTCCAGTACCGTAACCACGACTTACTGGACTACAAGAACAACCGCTTCGACCGCGACTATGTGGAGTTTAACGTCAGGATCTCGGACCTTGAAGGTTTACTGCAGAAGTTTATCAACGATTCGTTCGAGAACATCACGTCGATTGAGCACTCGCTGAATCTTCTCCGTAAATTTCAGACAATTCTGCAGCGAGAGAACTTAAAGTCCGATCTCGACTCCAAGTTTAACGTTATTTTCCAGAACTACGGACTGGAACTGGAGCATGTGCTGCAGCAGTACGAAAAATACAAGCAGAACCCTCCGTATCCGCGTAATTTACCGCCTGTGGCAGGTAATATAACCTGGTCCAGACACTTGTTGAAGCGCATTGAAGAGCCCATGAAGAAATTTGAGTCAAACCAGAACGTTCTGGCCAGTAAAGACGCCAAAAGGATTATCCGTATGTACAACAAAGTGGCGAGAACTCTGGTGGCGTTCGAGTACATCTGGTACCAGGCGTGGGTGCAGTACATCGACACAGCCAAGGCCGGACTCCAAGCCACGCTGATCATTCGTCATCCTGAAGATAACAAACTTTACGTGAATTTTGACCCTGAAATTTTGCAGCTTTTACGTGAAGCGAAATGTTTGGACCGCATGGGTATCGAGATCCCAGAGGCTGCGAAGATAGTACTGCTTCAAGAAGATAAGTTCAAGAACTACTATAATGAACTCCAGTATGCTCTGGCTGAATATGACCGCATCGTGACCAAGGTGATCCCTGTAACTGCGATGCTGTTACGACCTCACTTCAATGACATGGAGTTCAAATTACGTCCCGGTATGATCACTCTGACCTGGACGAGTATGAACATCGAAGCCTACCGTAACCACATCCACTCGGGTCTCCAACATTTGGAAGAATTGGTGACAAACATTAACGATATTATCGAGAACCGTATCGAAAAAAACATGCGTATTGTATCCAAGACGATGCTAGTGGATCTGCCAGTGGACCAGTCTTTCTCGCTCGATGAGTTTGTGACTATGCAGAGCTCGAATATCAAGCGAGCGGGTGCGTTGTTGCAAGGCAAGAACGTTGAGATTGAAAATGCAGTCGAGGATTTACTGAAAATTATCATGCAGTATCCGTTAGATTCGCACATCGAAGGTGTTTCGAACGACGAAGCTATGAAGCTCAAGAAACACTACAACCACTTCATGTATCAGGCGTTACTGCACTGTACCAAGAACTCGTTGAACACTATTAAGAAGCGTGTGGCCTCTCGTGCAACGTCGTCGGTGTTCACTATTGAGCGTCCGTTCTTCGAGGTAGATGTACAGCTTAGTGTTCCGAATGTGCAGCTTCATCCGTCGCTAGATGAGATCCAACTGGCCATTAACAAAGCTGCACAGACCATTCTAAGCTGCTCGAAAGAGCTGCTGGACTGGGGACAAAGCGATTTATCCGCTGCAGTAGTGAATTCAACTACATCTGACAGTAACGGGAACGCTAACGGACACCCTAACGCTGGAAAAATTACGTTTTTCGACCGGATTACGAAGGATATCGAGATCGTTCGTGTCGTTCTATTGCTTACCGGAAGCGTGCAGGGTCTGCGTAACAATGTGACGGAGTATTTGGGGTCTTTTAAGAAGTACGAGTGGCTCTGGATGGAGCAGAAGGACGTCTCGTACGAGAATTTCTTGAAGAAGAACCCGGAACTGCAAGATTTCGAGAAGAAATTAAAGAGTTTTGTCGAGATTGACGAAGAAATCTCAAGTTTGACGCCCATCCACAACATCGGTGCGCTGTCATTGAACACTCGCAATATCAAGTTACAGCTCAAACACGAAAATTCGCAGTGGAAGTTGAAATTCTCAGATAACTTACACAACCAAGCAAGACGAAAAATGGAGTCGTTAACGGAATATTTCCGCTCGACGATGGGCAAACTGAACCGTAAAGTAGTAGACTTGGACTCCTTACGCTTCGTGATGAACTTACTAAAGGAAGTTCGAGCCAGAGAGAGCGGTATCAACATGGAGATCAACCCTGTTCTGGATATGTACGAGATGCTGGAGTACTATTTACCTGATGGCTTCATGGAGAAGGAAGAGATGGATCAAAAGTCCGTACTGCGAAGCAATTGGCGGAAGCTGATTCACCACGCAGAGACCCGGACAGACGAGCTCAGTAAGACCCAAGCAGGCTTCAAACGAGGTCTTCTTCGCGACATTAAGGAGTTAATTGTCGACGTCAAGCACTTCCGTGAAGACTATCTGGCTAATGGTCCCATGGTCATCGGAATTCCTCCCGTAGAAGCCGTAGAAAGACTCAATCGTTACAAGGAAGAGTACAAAATTCGAGAGCGTAAACACGAGTTGTACTTGTCAGGAGAAGAGCTCTTTGCTCTCCCAAAGACGACGTATCCTGAGCTCGAGATGACCAAGAAAGAACTACAACTTCAGGATAAATTGTTCGGCTTGTATACGGACGTTCTGAGTACAATCGAAGAGTGGAAACAGATCCCGTGGCTCTCAGTTGCAGAGCGAGTGCAGTCCATGACTGAAAAAGTAGATGCGTTCTCTCTTCGGTGTAAGAAAATGCCAGGTAAATTACGAGAGTGGGAAGCGTATACAGATCTCAAGAAGATGATCGACGACTTCACAGACGTGTTACCTCTTCTACAAGAACTCAGCAAAGAAAGTATCAAGCCTCGACACTGGGAAGCGGTTATGGCAATTACGAAGACGCAACTTGACGTTACAGCGCCAGATTTCAAGCTCCAAGCTCTCATGGATGCGAATATTGTCGAGTATAAGTCTGAAATCGAGGAAGTTACAGACGGCGCTGATAAACAACTGAAAATTGAGATCCAACTTGGAGAAATTTCGGCTCGTTGGGAGACCGAAGAGTTCCAATTCCAAGACTGGAAGAGCCGTAATGTGCCCATTTTAAAGGCGGTTGTGCCGGTCGTGGAGGAGTTGGAGGAGACGCAGATGAACCTACAGACGATGCTGTCCATGCGTCACGTGATTCCATTTAAAGACGTCGCACAGGGCAAATTGGAGCAATTATCCGATACTTCTGAGACGCTGGAGCGATGGATTAAAGTGCAGATGTTGTGGTGTTCGCTGGAATCTGTCTTCACCGGTGGAGATATCGCGAAACAAATGCCCGTGGAAGCCAAGAAATTCCAGAAAGTTGACAAAGATTGGGCGAAAATCATGTCGAAATCTGAAGAGATTAAGAACGTCGTGGCCTGTTGTTCGAGTGAATTACTAAAGTCCTGCTTACCGACGATGTATTCCGAATTGGAGAAGTGTCAGAAGAGTCTGGAGGGGTACCTGGAGCAGAAACGTAACAAGTTTCCGAGGTTTTACTTCGTATCAAACCCTGGTTTACTGATGATCTTGTCGCAAGGTAGTGACCCTCTGAGTATGAACGAACACTATGAGAAAGTATTTGATTCGATTGAGAGGGTATATCACGATAAAAAGGACAAGACTCTGATCCATACGATGGTTTCTGGAGTCGAGGAAGTGCGTTTCTCACAGATTGTCAAGGCTCAGGGGAATATCGAGGACTGGTTGGCTACATTGCTACGTGGGATGCAGATTACCATGAAGGATATCTGTCGACAAAGTGCTGTGGATATCGGCGTTGTAGGCAACGATTTGAAACGTTTGCGAGAGTTTGTGGACCGATATGTGGCTCAATTCGCTCTGTTAGGTATCCAGATGATGTGGACAACGGACATCCAGATAGCCCTGGAGCAATGCCGAGCGAAGAAAAATATCATGAAAGATACCAGTACTAAACAAGCCATGGTGCTTACCGAACTGTCCAACTGGTGTCTGGGAGATCTCGGGTCTAAAGAGAACCGTATCAAGATCGAGACGCTTGTGACGATCCACGTGCACCAACGTGACGTGATGACTGACCTCGCTACTCTATACAAGCAGAAGAAGATCTCGGATCCCAATGACTTTGAATGGCTTAAGCAGGCTCGATTCTACTGGAGACCAGGCAATGCAGACGAGTTTAATGCTGACGGAGCGTGTGTCATCTCGATTACAGATGTCGATTTTAATTACCAGTTTGAATACCTTGGCTCTAAAGAGCGATTAGTGGTGACCCCTCTAACGGATCGATGTTATATTACACTGGCGCAAGCGTTAGGAATGTACTTTGGCGGTGCACCAGCTGGTCCTGCAGGAACAGGGAAGACGGAGACGGTGAAAGATCTTGGTCGAACGCTGGGTATCTACGTGGTGGTGACTAACTGTACCGACCAACAGAAATATACAGATTGTGCCAAGATCTTTAAAGGTTTATGTCAAGGTGGATTATGGGGCTGCTTCGATGAGTTTAATCGTATTCAACTGCCCGTATTGTCTGTGGTGGCTCAACAAGTGCTTGCTATTCAGAACGCGAAGAAAACTGGGACGAAATATTTCCAGTTTCCAGGGGATCCGCAAAATATTTTACTTACGCAAGTTTGCGGGTATTTTATTACTATGAATCCGGGTTACGCTGGTCGACAGGAACTTCCTGAGAACTTGAAGGCTTTGTTCCGAGGTGTAGCCATGATGGTACCCGATTTCGAGATTATCATGAAGGTGAAGCTGTGTTCAGTCGGATATTCCGAGTACCAGGACCTCGCCAAGAAGTTTTTTATCCTGTATAATACGTGCAAGGAACAGCTGTCAGCACAAAAGCACTACGATTGGGGTCTCCGTAACATTCTCGCCGTGTTACGTAGTGCCGGTAAGATCAAGCGTGACAACCGTAACGATTTAGAGTCCAAGTTGCTGTATCAGACGTTACGAGATATGAATCTCTCGAAACTCGTGGCTCAAGATGTGCCGCTGTTCTTGTCACTACTCGCTGACTTGTTTCCCACCGTTCAATTCCCTCCTAAAGGCTCGTATCCCGAACTTACTGTGGCTTTACAAGCTGAGATCGAGAAACAAGGCCTGGTGGATCATCCAGGCTGGTTCAATAAGGTCATCCAACTATACGAGACACAACTTGTTCGTCACGGGATCATGCTGGTGGGTCCCACTGGGGGCGGGAAAACCAAGATCTTCGACGTGTTGATGCAGGCGCTTACTCTAACCACCAACATCGTCCACAAGCAGTCAAAGTTGAACCCTAAAGCCATTCGCGCCGCTGAAATGTATGGAGAAGTGGACCCAATGTCGGGAGAGTGGACAACCGGAGTGTTTGCCGCCATGTGGGCAAAATACAACAATAAAGCCAACAAATTCATCATGTGGATGACGTGTGACGGTCCTGTGGACGCTATCTGGATTGAGGATCTCAATACAGTGCTGGATGATAACAAGATTTTGACTCTTGCTAACGGAGACCGGATGCCCATGACGGATAATGTCAAGCTTATGTTTGAAGTCGAGACATTGGTAAATGCCAGTCCTGCTACCGTATCTCGAGCAGGTATTGTGTTTATTAGTGATACGGATTTGGACTGGGCTCCAGTGGTGGAAGCGTGGATCCGTAAACGTCCACAGACGCACCAGCAAGTTCTTCGGGATCTGTTCATGAAATATATGGGCGAAAATAACCCAATCAACCCGGGCCATTGCTTTGACTACTTGAACCGCAACACAGAAGGTGTTATGACTGTATCTCGTGTTGGTCAGGCTTCTCGACTGTACAATTTGATGACTGGTTTACTGCTTGGAGATCATGGAACCACCTTGTCAGAAGACCCCGCTAAATTAGCGATACAGTTAGAGAAACTCTATTTGTACTGTATTTGCTGGTCTCTTGGCTCGTTGTTAGAGCAGGAAGATCGAGTCAAGTTCGACGAGTGGCTTCGACAGTACGATGACAACGCCTTATTACCCAAATGTGATCCTGGTCAAACCGTGTACGAGTACTTTGTGGACCCTCAAACGTGGGACTGGAAGCTCTGGAGACCTGCGAAATGGGAGTACCCTAAAGGCTCGAAGCAACTTGACTTCTCTAACTTACTGGTGCCTACCATGGACTCAGTTAGAACACTGTATCTTATTGAAAACCTACATAAACAACGCAAGCCTGTGTTGATGGTAGGCGGTCCTGGTACTGCTAAAACCTCATCAGCGTTGATGTTTTTCAACGATCTGAATCCAGATTTAATGATGATTAAACGCGTGAACTTCTCGAGTGCTACGACGCCCTTTATGTTCCAGAACGCGGTTGAAAGCGAGCTGGATAAGCGTGGAGGTAAGAGCTTCGGTCCTCCAGGAGGCAAGAAGATGACGGTCTTTCTAGATGATCTCAGTATGCCGCTTGTTAACGCGTGGGGTGACCAACCTACACTTGAAATCGTGCGTATGATCATTGAGTTGAGTGGCTTCTGCTTCCTCTCCAAAGACCGACGTGGTGATTTCAAAGTCTGCGAAGATTTACAGTATGTTGGAGCTATGGGGCATCCAGGAGGAGGCCGTAACGACATTCCTAACCGGTTAAAGCGCCAATTCTACCTCTTCAACTTGATTCTACCATCACTCACGTCCATCGATGACATCTACGGACAGATGCTCGCTGGACGATTCGATCCGGAAACGTACAGTAAAGAAACTCTATCGGTGGTGAACAAACTCACGCGTGCTACAATTGACCTGTGGAACTTTATGAAGGCGAAACTTTTGCCCACTCCCGCGAAATTCCATTACATTTTCAACATGCGAGAGTTGAGTCGTGTGTTTCAAGGGATCCTACTCACTCCACCCGAAACATTCACAAGTGGAGGTGGTATTCGAGTAACACAAGGTAAATTATCTAAAATGGACCCTGGTCAAGTGGTTTTACTCACTTGGAAGCACGAATGCGCTCGCGTTTTCTGCGATAAGTTGACGAATCACAAGGATAAAGACATCTTCAATACGTACATGAAGGAGCTAATTAAAAGCCATTACGGGGACAACTTAGAGGAGTTCTGTCGACAGCAATACTGCATGGTTAACTTCCTTCGAGATCCCGAAGAAGACGAGGAAGGAGGCATCGCTGATGCAGCTCTAAAGATCTACGAACCGGGTGGTACAGTGACCGATGTCCGCTCTCGTGTTCTAGAATTCCTAGACAAGTACAACACGGACTTCCCTCAACGTCAGATGCGTCTGGTGTTATTCGACGATGCGCTCGATCACTTGTTACGTATTTCTCGCTTGTTAGAGATGCCTCGAGGCTCAGCGTTACTGGTTGGTGTCGGTGGATCTGGAAAGCAGTCGCTAACGCGGTTAGCAGCTTATATGGCTGGCTCTACGATCTTCCAGATTGTGCTAACAAAAACGTACAATACCAACTCGTTCATGGAGGATATCCGTACGCTGTACAAGTCCGCGGGTCATCTTCGTAAATCTACGACGTTCTTATTCACAGACGCAGAAATTAAGAACGAGATTTTCCTAGAATTGATCAACTCTATCCTCATGACGGGCGAGGTGGCTGGACTGTTCGCTAAAGACGAGATGATGGCCATGACAGCGGATCTCCGTAACTCGTTCGTTAAGGAACGTCCTGGTCAAGCTGAGAGCCAAACAAACCTCAAACAATACTTCACAGACTGTGTACGAGACAATCTTCACGTGGTGTTGTGTATGTCGCCACTTAACGCAAAATTTGCCGAACGAGCTCGCAAATTTCCCGGTTTGATTAGTGGCCCTACGATCGATTGGTTCTTACCGTGGCCTGAAGACGCTCTTATCGCCGTATCCAAGGGTTTTATCCAGGATTACCCCATGGAGTGTGACGCTACTACCAAGCAGGCCTTGATGACTCATATGGGTATGGTACACCGTATCGTTACGGATTTATGTGAAGAATATTTTCAAAAAATGCGTCGACGAGTGTATCAAACGCCGAAGTCATATCTGAGCTTCATCGAGTCGTACAAGAAGATGTACAACGTGAAACTGGATGAAATTAAGGTCAAGGAGCAGCGTGTGAACTTGGGGTTAAAGAAACTCATCCAAGGAGCAGAAGATGTTCGAGCGATGTCCATCGTACTGGCAGACGAGCAGGTGAAGCTTGAAAAGGCCACTGAAGAGACGAATACCATGTTACAGTCGCTGCAAGTTTCGTCTGCTGAAGCCCATAAAGAAGGCGATCAAGTGGCTCAAATTAAAGCGAAATGTGAAGAAGATGCGGCTCGTATCTCGGCTGAAAAGGAGCTGTGTGAACGCGATCTGGCCAAGGCCAAGCCATTCGTGGAAGAAGCTGAGACGGCCATTGACTCGATCAAACCGGCGCACATTGGAGAGATCAAGAAGCTAGCAAAGCCTGCGGATATTATCCGTCTTGTGTTCGACGGAGTGCTGATTTTATTCAAGCTGCCGTTGATCCCAGTGAAGCAGGTGAAGCTCAATGTAGCCAAACAGGAAATCGACTTCTTCGAGACGTCTTTCTCTCCGTATGCTCAGTCGATGATGAGCGACTCGAATTTCTTGAAAAATGTCCAGAATTTCGGCGCGGTTGGTAAAGATATGATTAACGAAGAGACCATCGAGTTGTTGACGCCGTATATGGAGCTGGAAGGCTTCCAACCAAGTGTAGCCAAGAACGCGTCGCTTGCAGCTGAAGGACTGTGCACATGGGTACGCGCGATGAAATTTTACCACGAGGCTTCGAAAGTGGTGAAGCCTAAGCTTGAAGCTCTTACGATCGCTGAAGGACAGATGGAGGCAGCCAATAAAGCTCTAAATGCTGCAGAACAACGCCTGTCTAAGTGTAAAGAGCGATTGAATGAGTTACAGCAGATGTTCGAGGCTCAAATGGCCGAGAAGAAGCGCATCGAGGACGGAGCCAATGCCTTAGCACGTAAAATGCAGCAAGCTTCGGATCTAATTAACGGGTTAGCAGGGGAGCGAGTACGTTGGACAGACGACTCGAACAACTTCGCAGACCTTAAGAGAAGACTCGTAGGCGACTGTGCTGTCGCCTGTGCTTTTGTATCGTACTGTGGACCCTTTAACCAAGACTTCCGGACGTATATGGTGCAGAACAAGTTTGTTCCTGACTGCGAGTCGAGGAATGTTCCGGTTACGGTGGATATCGATGTGATTACGTTTTTAGTGGACATTGGTACAGTCGGAGACTGGAACATGCAGGGTTTACCGACAGACTCGCTGTCGATACAGAATGGTATTATGGTTACCCGTTCCTCACGTTATCCGTTGTTAGTGGACCCACAGGGTCAAGCTCTATCGTGGATTAAGAATAAGGAGTCCGAACGTGTACCGAGTTACGGTACGACGTCGTTGAATCACCCTAAATTAAAGGATCAATTAGAGTTCTGTATGGGTGAGGGCAAAGCTCTAATCGTCGCAGGTGTGGAAGAAGATATCGACCCCATGTTGGACCCGGTTTTGGAGAAACAGATCATTGTTAAGGGCAAGAGTATGTCGATTAACGTGTCTGATAAGAACATGGAGTTCAATCCGGCCTTCTCTATGTACTTCATTACTCGCCTACCGAACCCTCATTTCGGACCGGAATTACAGGCTAAGACTACGGTGATCGACTTTACAGTCACTATTAAGGGTCTGGAGGAACAGCTTCTTGGCCGAGTCATTGGTAAAGAGCAGAAGGCACTGGAAGAACAGCTCGCTCAAGTGTTAGAAGATGTCAACATGAATACAAAGTCGCTGTTAGCGTTAGACGCGTCTCTATTAGAGCGTCTGACGTCAAATACGGGTAATTTACTGGAAGATGAGGAGCTAATCGGGGTGTTAGCGAACACTAAAGAGAAAGCTGCCGAAGTTAAGGACAAGTTGATCGCTGCTGCCGATACAAGAAAGTCTATTAACGAGAAACGCGAGCAGTTCCGACCCGTAGCCACACGAGGCTCTGTACTCTATTTCTCGGTAGTGGAGACGTCCCTTATTAACTGCATGTACCAGACGTCTCTAAACCAGTTTTTAGCGCTGTTCATGAAGTCTATGGACGTAGCAGAGAAGGCTGCGTTGGCGTCCAAGCGTGTGGCGAATATCATTGAGACCATGACGTACATTTCGTATCGGTACATCAACCGCGGTCTGTATGAACGTGACAAGCTCACGTTTGTACTCTTACTCACGTTAAAGATCCTGGTTACGGATAGTTTACTGACTCGAGAGGAAGTTACGTTGCTGATTAGAGGAGGTGCCGCGCTCGACATCAATTCCGTACGCCGTAAGCCGTTCTCGTGGATCTCTAACGAGGCGTGGCTGAACGTCATCGAGTTGTCTCAAAGCTGCAAGTTTTTCACGAACTTACCGCATGAAATGGCTTCAAACGAAGGCATGTGGCGTCGCTGGTACGAAGACAATGAACCGGAGACTGTAGTTATCCCGGATTACGAAGCGAGACTGGCCGAGAACGAAGCTATCGGACCATACTACAAGCTGTTGCTGGTACGGTCACTACGTATGGATCGTACGATCCTCACGACCAAGGAGTTTATCCGGAACACGCAGCAAATGGGGCCACGTTATGTGGAGCCTGTGACTGATACGATCGAGAGTATCTTCGCTGAGATGAAGGCCGAGACGCCCGTGATCTTTCTGTTGTCTATCGGTGCTGATCCTACCGAGAGTATCGAGATGCTAGCTCGTAAGCAGAAGAACCCGTCGCCCGCGGTTGTGTCCATGGGTGAAGGTCAAGAACCTGTGGCGTTGAAGGCCATCAACGCGGCGGTTGTTAACGGCACGTGGGTGTTATTACAGAACTGTGAACTGGGCTTGGAACTCATGGAGCAGATGGAGGATATCATGCTAAAACTGACCGAGACGATGGATCCAGGCTTCCGTCTGTTCCTCACGGCGCTGCCGAACGACCAGTTCCCGTTGGGTTTACTGCAAATGTCCACGAAGGTGACGAACGAGCCTCCCCAAGGCCTACGTGCCGGGTTATTACGGTCATATACAGTCATGGTGGATCAGGAGAAATTGGAGCGTGTGGAGACAACCCAGTGGCGTCAACTGCTCTTCAACTTGTGCTTCCTACACTCCGTGGTTATAGAACGCAAGAAGTTTGGACCACTTGGCTGGGGCATCCCGTACGAGTACAATAACGGCGATCTGTCGGCCTGTACGATCTTCCTTGAGAAGCACCTGTACAACGGACCTATTTCCTGGCCGACGCTGCAGTACATGGTCGCAGAGGTGCAGTACGGCGGCAAGATCACGGACAACATGGATCGCCGTTTGTTTAACTTCTACGCCGAGTGGTGCCTCACGCCGGACGTGTGTTCGGCCACGTTCAGCTACAACCCGGCCGAGCCGATTTTCCGTCTACCGAACGACTTCAACTACCGTATCCCCGTGGCCGATAACATCGACGACTACCGGCACTTCTGCCACACGCTGCCGGAGATCGACTCGCCTGAAATCTTCGGATTGCACCCGAACGCCGACCTCACGTACAGAGTCAAAGAAGTTAACTTGCTGCTTACAACGCTCGGTGATACACAGCCGAAAGGAGGCGGTGGCTCGTCCGGTGTGTCGCGCGAAGACGTCGTGTGTGAGAAGGCCAAGGAGCTGCTGGATAGACTGCCAGAAGACTACAATGAGGACGACTACAAGGCCAAGATCAACAAGTTAGGCGGATTAACCATTCCGCTTAACATCTTCCTGTTCCAGGAGATCCAGCGTCTGCAACGGGTGATCGCCAAGGTGCGGTCCATGCTGCAGTCACTGCAGATGGCTATCCGTGGCGAGGTTGTCATGACCGAGGAACTGAGCTGGACGCTGGACGCCATCTTCGATGCTAAAGTACCGCCGTCGTGGCTGCGTACGTCTGTTGGAGATGAGTTCTCGTGGATCCTGCCGACGCTCGGCCTCTGGTTCTCGAGTCTGATCTCCAGAGACGAACAAAATCGCACGTGGCTGAACACACGACGTCCTAACTCGTTCTGGTTGACTGGGTTCTTTAACCCGCAAGGTATGCTCACAGCCATGAAGCAGGAGGTCACGCGAAAGCACTCCAAGACGGACAAGTGGGCGCTGGACGACGTGGTCTACCACACCGAAGTGACGTCCTTCGAACGGGCCGAACAGGTGCGCGCGCCGCCCAGCGAAGGCGTCTACATCTACGGCCTGTTCATGGACGGCGCGACGTGGAGTAAGGCTGATGGCACTATTGTTGAGTCGGAGCCTAAGAAGCTGTTCACGTCGCTGCCTGTCTTGCATGTCAACAGTATGTCCAAAGAGCTGGAAGCCAAGTCACGCAAGGAACTGTATGGCGCCGTGGGGCCGTTCGAGTGTCCGTGCTACAAGTACGCGACCCGTACGGACCGGTACTTCGTCTTCATGGTGACCATGAAGTGTCCTCCCGGTCGTCCACCGCGTCATTGGGGACTGCGCGGCGTCTGTCTGCTCTGTAATACTGAGTAGGGACCTCCTCTTGTAGCAAACAGCATTAATGCGTTAAAACATGTATACTTTAAGTGTTTCTCTTACGCCTCGACGTCCATCTTATTGGCGTTCTTGTTCTTCTTGTTAGTCTTCTCCAGCAGCTCGTGGTTGGCCTGTACAACGGTGTTCTGCAGATGCGCCTGGATGGCGGCGAACGGGTCGTTCTTGAAGCTGGAGTGGGTCTGCACGGCCTTAAGCTGGCCCAACTCGCGCACCGCCAACTTCTGACGTTGGCGACCGCTGAGCGGCTTCTTCTTGCCGGCCTTGGTCTTCTTCTTCTCGTCCTCCTGGAACAGTGAGTTCTCTAGATCGTCCAGACCGGCGAACACGCCGTTCTCGGCCGTCTTTGCCTGCTTCTCCTGCTCCTGCGTCACACGCGACACGATACCCATCTTGCGCATGAAGGCGGCGCGGCGCTTGAGGCGCTTGCGCTGGCCACGGCTCAGACTCTGCGCATCCGTCGGCTCGTCGGCCTCTTCATCGACGGGCACGATGTCTTCGCCGAAGGTGGCAGCAACGGCGGCGGCGCCCAGTTCGTCACCCTGTTTCGAGTCCTGCTGCTGGCTGGACGACGCTTTCGAGCGCGCCGCCACGCCGTGTGCACGCGCCTTCTTCCGCTGTTGACGAACCATGCCGATGAAGACGTAGAGAGCGAGAAGACGAAGTGCTGCAAGTACGCGTAGACCACCAGGCGATGCAGCAAGTGCTTGTTGTGACTTGCGCTACCAGTCAAAAGAAAAGATGGCTACATTCGTATTTAAGAGATAAGCTTGTCATGTTGGACAATCCAACAAGTTGATGTTGTATGAAACAACTTGTACTGATCCCATACTCTAAAGCAGCATCCGAAGGTATCGCAGTCTTCTAGCGGAACTTGACGTCTGGGGCGACGCTGCTTAGCCACTGTCTCGCAATGGATACACGCGCGTAGACTCCCGGGTATCCGGCACGTCCACAGCCGTTGCCCCAGCTCACGACGCCAACAAGCACGTCTTCGACCGACTGCTCCATGATGAGCGGACCACCGGAGTCGCCCTGGCACGAGTCCTTATCGAGTTCTCCACCTGCACACAGCATCGTCGCGTCCACGTCCAGGACCTTGGCACACGCAGTGTTGTTCACAAGCGGCACATCGACACGAAGCAGCTCGTTCGACTGCTCGCCGCCTTGCGCGGTGGCTCCCCACCCCATGACCGTCGCATTGCCGCCAGCAGCGACGTCCGAGTCGTCGGCTTC
This sequence comes from Phytophthora nicotianae INRA-310, assembly GCF_000247585.1. Lineage (NCBI taxonomy): Eukaryota > Oomycota > Peronosporomycetes > Peronosporales > Peronosporaceae > Phytophthora > Phytophthora nicotianae. Next base: position 1,335,068 of record NW_008634126.1, on the reverse strand, counting down.
AGCGAGTGCAACAGGTGGGAACGTGCTTGGCTTTTCTAGTTCAAGCACCAGGAAGTCGTACGAGTTGGTCTCGGCCGCGTACTTGGGGTGACGCGTCATGTTGACGACCTTAATCTGCTCGCCGTCTTCGGTGCCACTAAGGAAATGCGTGCCGACCGAGACGTATTGGATGTCTCCAGCCATGCAGTGCGCAGCAGTAAGCACGTGCGTCGGCGTGATGAGGGAGCCGCCGCAGAAGTCCGTGCCGTTGGCCGTCGGACGCACACCCGTCGTGTACGTCTTGGTACCGGGAGGGACGATGCTTCCTCCGAGGATAAGCGGCTCAATGTCGATGTGCGCCGTCGATTCCTTGGTGGTCGAGATGTACTCTTGATAGTTGAGCTTGGTTGGGAGGATGTCACCGTTGAATTCAAGCTGACCGTCGACGGTGGCCGTGAGAGTGGCAGCGATGGCAGTCAGGCGAACGAATGCAGCGAGGGTCATGGCTGGACGCGGAGAGGACCAAGCAAGTTGGAGAATGAACTTCTCGCTGCCATGGTGAACTCCGAGCGTCTAGCAGCCAGCAGCTCTAGCAATCGACCGACATGAGAACACGATCACGGTGGACAAAAGTATCCATTCTCAGAATGGATTCAAAATTTCTGCTCGACGAGCGTTATCAGACTTGGTTGTCAACACCCTTCCTGGCTCAGGTCAATCGTTAGCACCGTTGAAGACCCGCAGGCTTGCTGCAGGGGAACAAGTAGTCTGATGCATGCAGTTTAGTCACGCTCTGGCATACAGGACTTCGCTCATGGCCTTGATCATTACTTCGCTAATTTCGCGCTTCCAATTCTTGCTGAGCACATGGAGAAACTGGAATATCTGGACAACGCAGCTTCAAGAACCACTTGGTGTCGTCGGTGCTAGCTGTCATTAGTATCTCCCGAAATGTCTTGCAGTACGCCCTCAGACATGCTGTACGGATAAAATTCGTCGTGTTTTTCTCGAACAGTAATGTGACCCAGTTGTTCAAAGATGCTGATCATGGAAAATGAATCCCAGTGCTTCTCAAAGAGTAAATACCGCCGTCGTCCGTCTCCAAAAGCTCCCATTTTTTTCTTGGCTTGCTACGGATGTTGCTCTCCGCTCACCCCAGCGCTTCATGAAACAGATTCCTGCAGCAGATAGGAACGGCATTAGAAACCCGTAGTTAATCCTTACGAAATTATCAGAATACGGCTGTACCTGCGGCAGGAGTGAAGGATACATCCATTCAGGCCAGATTCTCGCTCTGTTGCTCGTCCGACTGGCATTCGGAATGGACGTTGGCCTCTGTAGTCGTTTGTGCCTGTTAGCATCCCGTCAATCGTTTCTGTAGAGCTCTGTATTGAGGCTGCCACCAGTCCGAGCACTTTCTTGACTTCATTTTGACGCCAATATGAGCAACTTGGTGGGGATTCTCATATCGACACGATCCTGGGTCTCTTGCGCTTCTGATTAGACCGGGACTTGAGCTTCTCGAGCCGTGAGCGGTCCATGATCTACAGCGGAGCTCGTCAAACTTCTGCATCGGGACGCGTTGTGATTGGCGGAAAACATGCTAATCAAAACGCTCTGACCATTATCATGGAGCTCTTCCCGACACCAACAGTGGACGAGAATGTGGCGCGCTACTGCTTCTTCCTGCGCTCCTCATCCACCCAGACGCAAGCTGAGCTTCTCCAAGTAGCAGATCATCAGTGCAAAGCCTTCCTAGACTTCGCAGCGCAGCAGACGCGCGGGTTCTTGTGGCACAAGCACCGTTTCCACCTCGACGTACACACCACCAAGAGCGGGCGTTATATTCTGTCCGGAAGCACCAGCGTCGGCGATGCCATTCAGGACGAGTGGGTCGTGGCCAAGCTCGTGTTTGACATCACTAGCAAGTTCCCAGGTGTCGTGGGCAGAGTATGCGACTCGGACGGGGAGTTTCTACTCATCGAGAGCGCCGAGGCGCTGCCCGACTGGGTCACACCCGAAGACAGCGACCGAAGAGTGTTCGTGCTCGACGGGAAGCTGCACATTGCGCCACCCGCAGCCGCCAATAAGAGAGGCAAAGATGGGGATCTATACGACGAAGACGCGTTGCTACAAGTGTTAAACGCGAGTGTCCAGACAGAGGCGAGTACAGCAGTGCAGCGTCTGATTCGACACAAACTGGACCAAATTCCTGCCTATCTACGTGACAATCGCCATCGAGTCAGATGTCTGCTACCGGAGAGAGCTGCACGGGTATTTACAGCCAATATAGAGCTGGTGGGGCCTGCAGTGGAGGCGTTCTACTATCGCGAACCGAAACAGGCAGGGCTGGTATGTACCAAGATGGCTACATTCATACCCGCAGGAGGTGTAGTGGTAGAGCACCGAGTCACGTTCTCAAGAGCCATGTTTGCTCAGCTCAAGCAGCAGGAATTCTTCCCACCGAAGCCATTTCTTCGTCTTGATACACGATACCGTGTGCTGGAGAAAAAAGACGGAGAACATACACATCCAGACAAACAAGCGGCGGATATTGGCGTGAAACTTGCTTGTGGCCTTGAGTTGCTGTACGCTGGAGACACAGAAGACCAGCTTGGACGACCATGGAGGCAGGTTATTGATGAAGCACTAGAAGAACAAGTGACGTTGTCGACGCTGCCGATTGAAGCCGACGATGACGACTCGTGGCTGTACATGCACCCTGACACACTGGAAAGTCAACTGCAACGTGCTGCTATGGCGGGGTCTGGTACGGCACCTGGAGGCGCTGACGAGCTGCAAAACATGGCTGCTATGTTTGGCAAGTTTGTGGACGGGGTCTCCGGTGTAGATGGTGTGGAAGGAGCGGAGCCTGTCCAGTTCGACATGAGCTCCTTCATGGAGATCTTGAATGGCCATGAACGAGGGGGTGCTGACTTGGACGCGCCGTGGGGGCAGCACTTTATGGATGAAGACGAGCCCGATAGTGCCGACGAGTCAGGAGATAAAGGAAGTGACGATGCACTGGACGAGGCCATGGCTGAAATGGAGGCAGAGCTGGCAGGAACTGACGTAGCCAAGAGTTTCTCTCGCTTTGAAGAGGTGAAAGACGATGAAGCTGCGTCATGTGTCCAGGACGGGTCGACTGACGTTGGCTCGGCGTCCTTTTCGTCGGCAAAGCCACTGGATCTGGACTACAATCTGCTGTCCAACCTGCTCGAATCGTTCGCGTCTCAAGAGGGCCACGCTGGCCCTGTCAGCAACATTTTGAACGAAATGAACTTTCCCAAGTCAGCTCCGTAACAGTAATCACAGCGTTCCTCTGTTCACGACGCATTTGGACATTATCAACAGGTTAGGTTAGGACGGCACAAGACAACTTCTCACGTCGTAGTATCCGGGGCAGGTTTTGCAGACTCGGGCACAGCTGATGTAGCTGTACTCGTCACTGGCGGGTTGTCCTCTTGTTGACACCATGAGAACAGGAATTGTCGGGCTTGTGCTTCTCTGGCTTCGACCTTCTTTAATTTCTCCGCCATCTCCTTAAACTATAGCAAACACAAATAAGAAAAATACAACATAAGCTTAACAAATTCACTTACTTGTGCTTCAAGCGCATTCTTCTCCGACTGTATTACTCGGATCTTCTCCTCCAACGCCATTACCACACGTTGTGAATACAGCAAAGGCTTCGGCGGCGATGGAGTCGGTTGAGTTGCCACGCTATCATCTAAACGCCTGCACACAAACAAGTTAGTCTCCTTGCAGCAGTATCGAAAAATGTACGACCCGTATCTGTCCTTAAAGGGAATTCTAGCCCTCCAAAGTCATCAGGAGATCAAGACGATAGCACATGGCTTCAAACTTGATATACGGGGGTCATTCAATACGCTCAGTGCAGCATGGAAGATACTTAAGACACCATGCTGCACTACATCGAGCAGACTCCCAACGACATTTAACATACAAGATACGCACCCTAGATGACGCTGAGGAGAATCATCAGCCTCTGTGCCTTCGTTGCCAGTGTTGCGTAGTTCATCCATGAAGTCATGAACCGCTGAGATCTTGGACTCGATCACTCGTGACACGTTCAGTTGCTGCATGTGTGAAGCTTCGATGGCCTGGACCCGTTCGTTCAACGGTGGTATCGCTGCCTCGAGGCTGTGTTTGTGCATGTACAGTTCAGTCTCCCGTGCCATCAGCTTCTCATGTAACGATGCTCTTTCAGCCTCAACACGTGCCAGTCTTCCTTCCAGCGCCTCGTTCCGTCGATTCGCAGCCTCCAGACGTTTGCTCTGTTCTTCACTGTGGACTCTCATCACGGTTTCCTGGTTCAAACTCTGTTGTTGTCGTGCTGTCTGCTCTCGTGCCAACATCGACGATATACGAGCAAGTGCATCTTCCATTCGTGGCTGATGCTGGAGCAGCTGGAGTAACATGGTCTGGATTCCCACCTGCGCTGTTGTCAGCTCTCCACTCCCGTTGCTACTGTTGCTGTTGCTGCTCTCTTGGCTATCGTCTGCAAGCCGCCGTCGCTTGTGCTTCTTTATTGCATTAGAGGAAGCTGCATCGTTCACTCCAGAAGACCGAGGCACTGCCGGCTCCTGTTGCTGTGCTTGTGGCCCGGACTCTTGGTTTGTTATGTCAGCCAAAATGCCACTTCCACTGGTAGTGACTGTAACAGCGGTGGGCCGGGGAGGCTCCCTTGGTGCAATTTGCCGAGGTGGAGAGCTTGGTGCGTCTGGAGCAACTGAACTCTGCTGCAATGATTGAGACTGCTCTGTGTTTTCCTGGATAGGTTCATTTTCTGGCTCAATTGCCTGAGTTTGCTGCTGCAAGACTTGTGCTGTTAGTGGATCTTCTGACTGTGCAAGACCGGACTGAGAGGATTGCCGAGTCTGAACTGGTTGCTGAGGAGCTGAAAGTGCCACTCGAGCTACAGGTTTTTTTAAGGACGATCGTGTCGGTCGCGTACGTTCTGCGCAAACGGCATATCGTTGTTAGAGATTAATTCGTTTTCAGCAAGCATAGAATTACTCGACTTACGTGTTGCTGGGATAGACCGAGAGGAGCTTCTGCTAGTAGCTGGAGGCATCAACAACACTGATTGGGGTAAAGAGAGTAAGTACAAATCATCGAGCCATTGGTGTGCACCGGCATAGCCGCCGAAGATAAGGAGCTTTTGAACAGCGTTAGGTCCTGCAGGCTCTGAGTGGAACGACACCGTGGCGTGTGCTGTCCGTCCAACAGGAGCATTATCATCAATGACCGCCTGGCTCCTACGACGGCTTCCTCTTGATCCTTCACCGTGAACAAGACGCCAAGTACGTGTGTCCACGTTGTAAATAAACAGCTCATTCTGACGCACAGCGCGTCGTCGCCCACCGAAAAGCACGAGGTGATTCGGTGCTGCGAACGTAAGTGAATGGTTAATACGACACGTTGGTCGGTCCCCCGCCGTTGCATTGGCCAGCGAGTCCCAGCGAGAATGCATCACATCGTAAAGGAACAGCGAACCGAACTCCTGCTTCCCATCCGTCCCACCAAACAAAAACAAGGTACTCCCATCATGACTCGCTGTAAGCCCCGCAAACGCTCGTGGTTGTGGCAATTGACCTGTTGGATTTACTGTCGGCTTGACCCATTGATTCAACGGTGCATCGTAGTAGAAAATATCGTTGAAAAACGTCGTCGAAGTGGCGTCTTTGCCTCCAAACACGAACACCTGGTCTCCTCCCACCACCACACTGCTATGGGCATGTCTGGCTCGGGGTTTCCACATACTGGAGTGATCCACACGTCGTGCTTCCCACTGGGCCTCGAGCATTGGTTGTCTCACTCTAAGCTCCTCGACTCTCAACATCGGAGTATCGAAGGCCATCCCAGCATTAATGGCCCCTCCTTCTGCTTGAGTGCACCCTCCCCCTTGCATTGGCGCTTCATCAGTAGCTACGACCACATTGCCAACCACCAACACTCTCATGCCTCTCGTCCTCTCCTTTTCCTCGGAGCTCTCAACATAATGCATGGAATGGTAGTCTCTGCCTCCTCCAGGGTGTATGAACGTGGGTGTGCGTCTCTCTACGCCCGATCGAATAGCGCTGGGGCTTGCACTACTAGGAGCGCTGGAGAACATGGGAGAGCACGGAGATTGGCCGTTAAACGACGTGCCGTGTGATACCACGAGCCTTTTCCACTTAACATCGACTGAAGCATGATCTGGAGCTCCTTCTTCTTTGCGGCTACTGGGTATCGCCGCGTGCCCTGGTCTGTTGCTGGAGTGTTCATAACTCGCTGGTTCAAGTAAAAATACGTCCTCGAAGAAGATTTTACCGTCTGCACCGCCGAAGAGGAGGACGCTGCCGGTTGGCGGCAAGAATGTCATAGCATGGCCCGAGCGCGCCGCAGGGGACGCCGATGCGTTGTGTGAAGGTGTTGAAGTCGATGGGGAAGAGGGTGCACCAAGTTGCGTCCATATTGAGACGCTGGAAGAGGTGGAAGGTGTCGGCTCGCCAGTGCGATCGGGACGTCGAAGCTGCATGGCACCACCACCGCTTTGCGTGTTGATGTTACCTCTAATATTGCATACAAGTCATTGTTTTGAAAAGATTTGTCACTAGAATTAATTTTGTGATTCTCTAAAAGATGTTTTGCATCACAATTTTTTAATAAAATGTTTTTAATTTTTACGATATGTTATTCAACTTTTCACAGCATATTTTAGTTGAGAGGATTTGATTCCAAAGACGGTGAAAAAATGTTGCGGTTACCGCCGCTGTGCTCAGACGCCAAGGAGGCCTATTCTTGAGTTCTGGCTCTATGCATTCCCATCAAGCCAACGATCTCGCGTCGCTGTCTCAGTATTGCTGAAAAACCGCATTATACCAGATATTTCGGTAAGTTCTTTATTACTAATACACTGCGCGACAGATCACATCGGACACCCACTTACGGTGCTCTAGCGCCGTCAATACTGCGAGTTAGGCCATACTATTTAGATATATGCGAGTTGTTGACAGTAGGAAAAGCCTAGTAGCGCTAACGAGCGCAGATTCGGCCGCTGTGGGGGACCTCCAATACAACTTTCCACTTTCAGCTCCACGACAGATCAGATCGGACAGAACAGACTTTACAAAAATCAAGTATATTTTAAAGCTGAAAATTTGTGGCTGCAGCGCGTGTACCTGGTGGGTGGCTGCCATGAGTGTGGAGTGCATGGCTCATTCTAAAAGATGCCGAAGACCAAGAAGCCTCCATTAACCGAGCGAGAGAGGGGGAGGATTGACGGCCTCTTTGAGGCTGGAGCCTCCAAGCGCGCCATCGCGCGCAGCCTCGGCCGCAGCCCCGACACCATCTGCCGTGCACTGGCTCCCAAGCCTCCACCCAAGGCACGCAAGACCGCGAAGCCCCCCAAACGAAGCGGAGCGTCTCCAGCACTGACAGACCGCGAGGTCAGGCGTCTTGTGCGCACTGCATCGCGTGGCGAGCACTCGGCGGCGCAGTTGAAAGCCGAGTTGGGCCTCGGCGTGCACGTGAGGACCATCCAGTGCGTCCTCTTGTGGGTCGACTGGCTGGTCTTCACGAAAATGGTCAACACGCTTCCGCTGAAGCCGGAAGACATGGCCGTACGCTTCACGTGGGCAACGGAGAAGCTGTTGCTGAAAGACGCCGGGTCCTATTGGGATTCCATTATCTTCTCTGATGAGAAGAAATGGAACCTCGATGGGCCCGACGGCTTTCAGCAATATTGGAGGGACTTGCGCCGTCCTCCCCGAAGGACCAAGAGAAGGCAAGCAGGGGGAGGATCGGTGATGGTTTGGGCTACATTTAGTGGGCGGGGAAAGTCTCAGCTGGTGGTTTTGAATGGGAAGCAAAACTCGGGCGACTATGTGTACACGTTGTCCGAGATTTTGCTTCCCTATGCACATGCCAACTACGGTTTAGACTATATCTTCCAACAAGATAATGCCAGCATCCACACCTCAGCCCGCACTAAGGACTTTTTTGCGGACCAGGATGTCAAGGTGCTCGACTGGCCGTCTAAGTCACCCGACTTAAATCCAATTGAAAACCTATGGTCAATAAGGAGCCGGCGCGTTTACAGGAACGGTAAGCAATTCGACAAGGTGTGTGATCTGAAAGTAGCCCTATTCGAAGCTTGGAATTCCATCCCTCTCGCTTTGCTGCAGTCAATGCCGCGTCGCTGCTTAGCGGTTGTTGCCGAGAAAGGAGATAGAACAACTTACTAAGCTTTAAAATATACTTGATTTTTGTAAAGCCTGTTCTGTCCGATCTGATCTGTCGTGGAGCTGAAAGTGGAAAGTTGTATTGGAGGTCCCCCACAGCGGCCGAATCTGCGCTCGTTAGCGCTACTAGGCTTTTCCTACTGTCAACAACTCGCATATATCTAAATAGTATGGCCTAACTCGCAGTATTGACGGCGCTAGAGCACCGTAAGTGGGTGTCCGATGTGATCTGTCGCGCAGTGTAAAGTGTGGACGGATATGTAGTTTATTTACAATTGCAATTTGTTTTATGTGTCACACAGGATCTCATGGTGGCATCGTGTACAGACCCGACTTCGAGTCGAGGTGCGTACGCGTCTTCGTAGGGATCCACCGGCTGGCACGGGCAGAGGAGGAGGGGCTACAGCCCTTTCGCTGCGCGGACGAAGGCAAACCTAGTACTACTGAGGAAGTAGTCGACGGCGACGGAGAAAGCTCTTTTGCATAGCATCGACAGAAAAGTCGTCGGTAACCGGCGGTTGGTCCAAGATACTAGTTGCTGAGCATCATTCTGCCTACATCTAACGGCTCTTTAGCGTCGCTCGGACGACTTGCGAGCAAGAACGTCACGGCCTGTATTCAGTTACGCAGAGAATGGTGTTTTTTTTCTGCGGCAAAAGGGTGCGTATTGAACAACACAGACTGTCGATGAAGCCACTCGTTTATAATTAACATGAATTTGTTTTGGTTTGCTTTACATTATGCTCTAATTTATTGCTTGCTCTTGTAGATGCATAATGTATAGCTTGACACTAGCTGCCCCATGTCATTATTTATGCTCAGGTAGGTTCCCGATAAATATCAATTCTATAATGGGGTGTCCTGGTATTGACAAAGGATTCACCACTAGCTTGGTACTAGAGAATGTTCATATTTGGGGTGAAAACTCTTCAACTAGCTTGGCAGCTTGTCGAACGCAACAGTGCAGTAGTTCTTATTATGTAACGTGTTCAAATTTTCTTACATAAACTGGATGACGTAATAGATACTTTAGAGCGGCATTTCATTGCTATTACCCTTGTAAAAAATATGTTAAATTACTGCACATCCTGAGATGATCCCATGAACGCACTGGTATTCACTGGTTCTGATGAAGTTATAGCACTACCCTACTACCCTGGCGGCTCCTACCGTCCGTCATTTGAGAGAAAGCACACCACAACATTGTAGTATTAGTTATGGCATAAAACGAAAAATGAAAAGAAAACTTACTCATCCACATGAAAATGCGGCAAATTGGCCCCGAGTAGCGCCCAAACTGGCTCGACATGTTGTGGGGCCGCTGAGGTGAGCTCAGCCGGTTCAGCATGACTGCGGTTGCTTCAAACTTGGTACATATGTTTCCGTTCTCTGTTATTATCGTCTCCGGCAGTCTAAAGAGTCGCGCCAGTGCGCAGCTCAATGCCAAAGCGAATTCAAGGATAGCATTAGCCTCTCCGTAAGTTCAAATATTGAATCGGATCAACGGGGTAAGCGGTCGGTCTGGGGTATCGAACGCTCCAACGGATGCCATCGCCACCCAGGTGTCTTCTTCACCATAGATTGCGAGGAGCACCACCAACTCGAGTGCATCCGACTGTGTGATTTAGCTCATAGTGTTCTTTTCCTTAGTGTGCACTGTCTGCTACTACCAACAGTTGAAAACACAACAAACTAATATGTCTACTTCAGTACTGCATAGACCGTGAAAACAGCGCACTTGAAAACTCAATAGGATTTGCCACTACCCACTCCTGTAGAAGTCCACATCTACGGATAATGAATAGGTAAAGACAACTCGAAAAGTCCCTTATTTTGAGATAGAATTAAATTAGATTATTGAATTTTATTATTGAAAATTTGGACAAGTTTGCTTGGATTGTTTTAAATCATAATATTCAATTTAATATTTTAAATATTTTGATTGAATGAATATTGGAAAGATTTGTTTTCTTTTTACGAAACCAAAATTAGTGTTTTTAAAGTTAGCATGTGCGTTTACAAATTTAATTTTAAAAGCATTAATTTGGTTCCGTAAAAAGTTGATTGTCATTCGGTAAATTCGGATACGATGTCTCTGAGTGCCAAGGAAGAGGTGCGTACCCCTCTGTGTGTTGCTGCCTCAGCTGGCTTCTAACCTCTGCGGTCAGGTCTGCATCGTGGACGAGGACAATAACGTTATTGGCAAGGCTGACCGCGCCGTCATGGTGAGCTGTTAGCCTTTTGTATGGTCCTTCTGCGGTATCACCTCATTGATGCCCTCCCGTATAGCGTGCGTTCAACCTGCCACACCGAGCTTCCTACATCGTCATCAAGAACTCAAGGCACGAGCGAAGTCAGCTTTCGTACTGTACTTGATTTAACATCCCCTTTGTGGTTAGTGGCAAGTATTACGTGCAGCGTCGCACGATGATTAAGGACTACTGCCCCGGGATGCTTGACCCGATGGCCGGTGGAGTTGTGCAGTACGGGGAGCCTATGGACGTGAACGCAGAGCGCGAAGCTGAAGAAGAGATGGGCGTCAAGAACACGCCTCTGCGTTATTTGACGACGTTCTACTACGGGGACGACCGCAGTCGAGTCTGGGGCGGACTCTTCGACTGCACATTCGACGGTCCGCTCGTGCTGCAGGAGGAAGAAGTTGACGAGGTCCTCACCATGACTGCGGACGAGATTCTTGACCGTCGCAACGAGTTTACACCTGATGGCATATTTGCGTTTGAGAAGTACCTCAAGTTCATTGAGGCGGAAGGAAAATAAAATAAAAGCAGATCTTACTACTGAAAGTATGCCGGTGTTAAAAAAAAAATTGTCTGTCAGTCCTATGGTTATTTGATAAAATTCATCAAGTTATTTGAACCCTGTCGCAAGTTATTGCTATGTGGTGGCTTGTGTTTACTCCGATGTTGCTGTTGCAGAACAAAATGTTTTACAGTATGATAATTCTTTTCGCAATGAAAGATTTACAATCGGTTCACCGCTCAATGCCCACGTAGTTAAGGCAAGGGTTGATCAAGTCCCTTCTAGGTGAAGCTGATCGTGTGTGCTTTCGATGGTGGCTACGGTCGTTTGATCTCTGACTAACCTCCTCGAGATGAGAGTACCCGTGCAAGTGGAAAACGCAAAAATATTTCGCACATGTATGGAGAGCGGAAGTACTAGCAGATCCAGAAGTTGTGGCAGAACTACTGCAACATGACCTCAGCAGTGGATTAAAGTGCTCTTGTCAACGGAGTTTCAAGTGAAAGATAGCTTTCTATTTGGTTAATTTATTGTTTTTCTATTGAAGCAATTTTACTAGAGCTGCGGTATTTTATTTTTGACATTAAGATGCCTATTTAATTTGTCTAGGAGTTAATGTTGCCTGCGTCTTCAATAATGGCGTTGGCGAATGCGTCGTCAAGAGACGAGAGCTTGTCGATTTCAGCTGCGTGGGAGGATTTACTGCTCCACATATTGGGCGGGTACACGTTGGTGTCCACTTCTCGCTCGATCATGACGACGTCACCTGTGATGCTGATCATGTTGTACACTTGGTTGCGATACAGTTGGCTGGACTCGATGGGCACGAGACGGAATGTCAACATGGCGTTGCCACCCAAGGAGCGTACGTGGGCTCGGACGATGGCGATGGCTTCGCTCAGGAACAAGTGGTAAAAGGCACCCAATCCTCCGCTCTCACGCACCGTCCAACTTTCCTTAATGAAGTGCAGCGTCACACGACCGAGATAACGAGTCACATGAGCACCAGGAATGTAACCCAGCGGAGTCAACTCAATCCATTCGCGGCCGTATGGAGCTGGAATAGCCGTTGACATGGGGTTATTCAAACGGTAGTGTGAAAAGCTTCGAGGCCGTGGCATGTGAATGTGTAACTTGGAGGGACTTGTAGTTTTACCAGACAGCGGGATGTCGTGCACTGCAGGTAATGACGAGCGGGTGTTGTCAGAGGAGTCAACTGGCTGTGTTTCTTCCATGTCGAGAGAAATCGCTGCGTTGTTGAAAAGACTATCAAGTGGATCTTCCCAGTTCTTCTCCAAGACTGCCATACCGCTTAGAACCACTTCAATCTACAAACAACATGAATTAGCCATCTGTAGTAGGGAGGTTTGTACACTAACGATGCACATACCATCGTTTCGGATGCCACCGCTACTCGAGTCTTTAAGCCGCAGATGGCACAGGGAGCGTACGAGCGCACTTTAAACAGAAGACTGAACAACCACACAACCACGTTAGTACTGCTTAACATCAACGAATGTAGCAACCGTACCTTGCGAAAAGCTCCTTGAACACAACTGATAGCAGCTCATTAAGTCGAGTATCACGCATGCGGTCTTCATCCCACTCTACTCGCTTCATGGACACAATCAAATGTACATTCTCACCGGGAGTAAAGTCACCCGGAAGGCGATCCGTGTTGCACATGTAGATACCCTGTTATAATAATGTTAGGTTGGTCCATAGTTTCCATCGTTACTGTATATCGATCACGTACCTCTGGCAATTCCTGCTCCAGCAGCACCGACATGAGGTCTTCATCGGTCTCATCGTCGATTTCCAGCACAAAAGTCTCCTTCGAGTCGCTGAAGCCATCGACGAACGCTTCTTCTTCCGACTCGGAGCTTGATTCCGAAGAGGAGCTGAGTGTCTTGGAATCATTGTCAAGCGAGGTCTGCGAGGCCGGAGCTGGAGGCGTAGTAGTGCCATCCGGTGTGATCGAGGCCTCTGCTGTAGCTGCGTTATCTGCATTAGTAGTGGAGTGCATAGCAACTCCGTCGTCTGGAGACGGTTGTGGTAGTTGCCTCCTCCGCGCGCGTCTTGGTCTAGACTGGGTGAACTGGAACAGACGCTTGGATCCCTTCCCATTGTCATCGTCCTGGTCTGAAAGCGAAGTGCTAGCCTGGAGCTGGTTACGCGCATTCCTGCCTCCAATGTAGTACTCGTACTCAGGTTGAACGATACAGATACGGTCTCGATGGAGCTGTTAAAAGTTGTCGATAAGATCACAAAAATTAGACCAAATTGCAGTGATACTGCTCAAAGAACAGCGTACTCTGTCCTTGTTGAACGTGCTGAGTTCCTCGATTTGTGCTTGAAGCTGAACAAGACGTCGATCTTCGTCGTCTTTCACCTAATGAAATAAGCATAAGTACATTAATAAATATATACAGTCCCTGTACGATAAGATAAACTCACGTCGATGTTTCGCTCGATCCGAAGCGTAGGAGGAGGTGGGAGAGCAGGGAGGTACAGACCGGTACCAGTAATGACACCGACAATAAGGGAGCCTCCGACTTGGATCTGCGAGTCAAACGCGAACACAGCGTTCACTCCGAGCACTTTCATCTTCACAATCAACTGAAAATACAAGGAAAACATCCTCCAAATTAGTTCAAACTGTGCTCTAAGCAAGGTTAGGACAGTTTAAACAGCGCGTACCTGGCGATACAGCTCGTACTCGAGGAATGGTAGCGCGTCTGACACGATGGTGGCGTTAACATCGCCCGTTCCTTTCCTCCGCTGACGGCAAACTCGTGCTTGAATAAACGTTCCTTTCCCCATCATCGCAAGACCAGCAGGAGGCTCGATGGACGCGATCATCATCTCTGGAACCCATTTATTTCCACATACACCGCAGCGCACCATCCTCATACTAACAGGATACTACGATGAGAAGGATACTCGATACAATAGCAGCAGGGTCGACGTACTTTGAGAATGGTGCGAGTGATCGCGAGTACGGAATGTGGCACAAAAGACAGGGTGACTTGGATACGCGGCTCCGTCTGTTTAGCAGACAACGATATCAAGTCAGAAACATGTTTAACTCCACCACACAAGGCATTGTTGGGGTGTCTGACCTTGGCTTTGTTCTTGTTGGAATTGGCTGGTGTGTCATATACGAGAACGAGGGACTCCGGCGTCCAATCGAAGCAGGAATCTCGGGAAGAGGGAGACTTAGCATCGGAGAAGAGGCTGCATGTGCATCAGGTCCATCGTCATCCGCGTCATAACTGGTAGTGACATCCCGTCGAGTTGGTCTGTCTTCAAGAGGGTTTTTCATCACTGCTGCAGTTCCTCTGAAATAAACAGTAGCGTTAACTATCACCTTCAGCGCAGTATAGCAGATATAAGACGTACGAGGCTGAGATGACACAGACATCATCGTGAATGGTACATGACTCCGTGTAGCCGATAACAAAGGGGCATTGCAGTGACTGCGCGTGAGCTCGGATCTGCGCAAGAAACGATGAATTAGCGTGTAACATCGACTCAATTAAGACTAACTAGGCCAGGCTCACCTCTTCACGGAGTTCAAGCCACCACGAGTCTCGAGTTTCCTGATCTGCCAGCTTTGTCGCTAGCTTGCCAAGATACTTGACCGAGCGTGCACTGACAATCCCAGCCAATCGGATCCTCGTAGCTGGATTAAACACTTTCAGTGTGATCAATTGCACCTCCTACAACCAGCACAATCGATTAGATAAGCGCATTATTACAATCTCAGTACTTTTTCATCCAAACTCACGTCATGTGCGGAGATATTGAACGCTTCCGGTGCTTTAAGCGCCTTCAGCACACGCCTTGGGTAAAACCGAGGCGACAATAAAGCCTCAACGCTTTCTCCTCCAATGGACGTGATGTCGTCATTGTCAATATCCACATTCAGTTCACTGTCCAGGCCATCCTCGCTATGTGTGCGCTGTTGACTGCCATTGTCCGACATTAACTCGCTCTTCCCCACTGATGTGATGTAACACGCCGTGCCACATGCTCGTGCTACCAGTCCACTGTCTCCTTCCACATCGAAAAACTGTTTATAGGCCAATACGGCGTTACCTCCGAGCTCCAACGCCTTTTTTCCAACCAGTGTAGCCACTTGAGACGACAATTTATACAGTAATAATTGTCTATGCTCGTTACTGCGTCTTGAAGTGCGAAAACTGTCACTCCACGAATATTCCGGGTCTGCATGCACCACGAGCTCCTCGACAAAGCCCAGCATGCTTTCGATCCTGTAGAGACTCGGGTCTAGTGTTGACAGGCCGAAGAATTGCACACCGGCTGAAGACTCTCGAAATGGGTTCACATCTCCAAAGTACTGAAGTCGAATAACTAAACTCAGTTCACAACGAACTCCCAGTAGTGTGTCGTATACTGGGAACCAGCCCTGTATAACGTGGCCATCCCGCATGAGCAGGCAGTTGAGATCTACGTAGACGATGCCCACAGTGGCGTCCGTAGTGTACACGTCGTGGTCCATGAGCTTGAATTCAATTGGCTGGCTCTGTAGTACCGAGTCGTCGGCCACGTCGAAGCGGAATTCCTCGTCCCATTTTGGGTTCAAAGTCTTCTTGGACACCGATGACTTGGCCTCGAAGCTCGCAAACGTGATGCTCACGTACGCGTCCGCCAGCTTGCTCGTGCGGTCCACCACAGGCATGTCACGGGCCTCCACCAGCCGGATCTTGATCGTGCACGGCATGCTGTCTCGATCTTGGCTACAGCGTACGTTGGATTATGGCTACAAAAGGGTATCTCATTGTGGATTGGTTAAAAGCTAATGATAAGAGGTGTTGATTGGGTAAAAAGGAGAAGATCCACGTTAGCGATGCTGCTTGTCACGTTGGCGGTGCTGCTGGTGCTGTGGCTTCTAGTCCGAGCTGTGGGGGTTACTAGAGGACGTGCATTCTCTCTAGAAGGAAAGGTGGTGGTGGTCACGGGCGCAGCGAGCGGTATCGGGCGGAGATTGACGCAGAAAGTGTTCAAAGAGACGACAGACGTGGTTCTGGCACTACTGGACATTGATACAGAGGCTCTCAAGGCGCTTCAGACGGAGTTACTATACTCCCAAGACGCTGAAGAGGGAAGCAAACGGGTGATTATTTACGAGTGTAATGTGGCAGATCATCGGTAGGTGACGGAGTTACAGCTGATAGAGATTCGAGTCATCTGAAGGTGCTGCTCTGTGTTGACAGGTCGGTTGAAGCGACAATCGCTCGCGTGGTTGATAATGTGGCACCAAAACACATCGGAGTGCTGATTAATAATGCTGGTATGTAGGAGTGATTGCTAATTAGGCAGGAGTGAACGTTTCTCACGGTGAGTTGCTAGGTATCGTGATGGGGAAGTCACTTGAAGACTTGACACCGGAGCAGATTCAGAAGACGTTCGCAGTGAATACACTGGCGCATTTCTGGACAGTGAGAAATGCACTCCCGTCCATGAAGAAAGCATCGGAAGCGATGCTAGTGACTCTGTCGTCCGTGATGGGAATGACCAGTAGCGCTGGATTAACCGACTACTGCGCGAGCAAAGCGGCAGTGAATGCCTTCCACGAATCTCGTGAGATGATCGTGCTCTGTCATCGTTATCTGCAGTTTGTGTACTAACTAATTTATGATTCATTTGTAGTCCGCTTGGAGCTGTGGCGCGACGAGGTCACGTCGATTCGGACGCTGTTGGTTTGTCCTGCTGCTGTGGACACGGGAATGTTTGCTGGAGTTCTGAGTGCAGACGACTGGGCTCTCAAGATCTCGCGCTTTTGCATTCCAATGCTGTCGGAGTCTGAAGTGGTTGATGCGATCTACCGCTCGATACGACGTGGGGACGAGCTGTTGGTGTCGTGTTTTTCAGGATGGAGGGGGGTTGCTTTATCATGGGCCCCTGTCATTTCACGTATGCTACCAGTGCCAGTGTATGACGTTGTGGTTCGCTTAGGTGGGGGTTTAAACGGTATGGACACGTTCGTCGGAAGGCATAACAGCAGTGACAAGGATAAAGTCAAGGTAAACTGAGCAAAGAAGAGATAGTTGTGCTTGCTTGCGAGCATTTCAGATCTTCGTGATTGCTTTCCACGTCTACAACACTTTCGACAGATAGAATAGTAGTTTGCGACGCCGCTCTGCAATCCTATCAGCTCGGTCGATGTTGAAATCCTCATTCAGCAGGATACTGAGCTCGTTGATCTGACGTGACACCACTTGCTGCACGCAGTAGGGGTCGCTGGGAAAAACTCTTGCGGGACGACGTCACCAACTTGGAGCAGAGGAATCTGGCGGAGTGGAGCTGGGGTGACTGGAAGGTCATTCATTATCAAGATCAGGTCTTGCCTTAACGAAGCGACGGAAACGATGCGATCGACGGCAAACTGCCGCATTAGCAACAACGCGAGAGTTGTATGCAGCAGCTCCCATGTTTCCAGAATCGGGTTGGTCGTTTGTTGCCCATTCAGCCCTCACCCACTCGTATTATTTGGCGGAATGTCTCCTGCATGTTACGCTGTCCCCCCTGAAAGTTTGCCGGTTGTCGCTGGATGCAACGCAATTCTTGGATCATGTAACGCTCGAAGGCTTTGGCTCATTCGGGAGCTTGCTCGTCGGAATCCATCGGAACCTCGTGCTGCTCGTCATTAACTAGAGTATCTGCTTGTGTGTAGCTTGAGCAAATGCATTCGAGATCTACACCATTAAAAGGTTAACCCCCTTTTAATGGCGAAGATCTCGAATGCATTTGGCCGAGCTTGGACACTATTGATGGAGAACTTCAGAAAATAGCAACTTGAAACACGCCCGCATGATATCGTGAAGTCTACGAGCTGAATATGTTCACAGTGTTCATTAACTTGCAGGACTTAAATCTGCCGACACTGTGAAGCTAAATCGCCGCTGTCGTCTTCATATTTTTTATGTCGAAACCTTGGGCGTTCGATTGTCTTAGTGGTGATCACGCGACGATGTGTATTCGGCGGTGAAACAGCTAGCTTTGCGCACAGCTTCAAACACACGGGAGGCATTGCTAAGCCATTCACGTAAAGAGAGCGCGTGTGGGGGTGGCAATGGCTTTGATCCAGGCGTCATCACTGACGTCGACACCTGTGGCGTAAACGAGGGCGAACTCGGTAAACTCAGGACAAATCGCTGGAAGTCTTCTGCTGCCTCCTCGAACTCCGAGTATTTACTGGACGTAAAGGTTATGGTCTTGGTCTGATGCTTCCCCTTTTCGTTTCCGCGGGCAACTTGTTGTCGATGTGGAAGCACGAATGACGCCACATTGAGGACATCATTATCATCGGCAGGGTCACTGTACGTCGACATGTTATTAGACACACGAACCAGCGATTGTGGCCACGCCGCCTCGAGAGCACGTATATGAGCTGAGAACAGCTCGTTCTCGCGGTACAACAACTCCGAGTCTGCCACATTGTTAGCCACGTAAAGTAACTGCGCCGTGTGTTTTTGACTGTTGCCCGACACACTGGGTAGTCGGCATTGCGCAAACTTCTGCTCAATCTTACGTAAAAGTTCATTAACCGAAGCCTGATACGCCAAACCATCATGAACAACCACCACGTAATGACAAATCGAGCACAAGAACACCGCAATCTGGTAGGATGCTGCCTCAATCTGCTGCTCCGGTGTAAGAGCACCAAACCGCGGCGACTCGTTCCGCTCCAATAAATCCGCCAACATCGAGCTGCTCAGTAATGGCTGTGAGTCCAGCAACACCGTTGGGTGGCCTGATCCCCCTACCATCGAGATGGCGAGATCTACCCCCGTCGTCTCATGTCTATCCATCACCAGCGCCTCCAGGCTTCGAGTCGAAAAAATCTCCTTATCTCGCTTATTCTTCTGCGCCAAAAGTGACAATACCGTGGACTTGCCCACATTTTCCAGTCCCATCACCCCCACTACTGTGAAATTCGTGAGTTCCAGACAATTCCCCAAATTTACGGACAAGTCGGTTGCAAATTGCATCTGAGGGGTAATAAGCTTCACACTGGTAGAAGGCGGGATGACCTTGGTCTGCTGGAGGGTAGAGGGGGTTTGGGGTCGTGGGGGTGGGGCACCTGGAGAACCTGCTCGTGAACTGTGTCGATGACTTGGAGAGGGTCTGGTGTTAACCTGCAGGTGGCTGTCTCGGTCTGACACGCTGTGTCTACTGCGTCTAGTGGCGTCCGGCTCGTAGAGAACGCCGATGGGCCCTGGTGAGCCACCTGAGGGTGGACGTAGCAGCATGGATGGCGTCTTGGACATTATAGCTGCTGGTGGAGAGGCTGCCGTGCGACTACGCGGCCGGAACGCGCGTGCAGGGCCTGGCATTGAGCTCATACTGGCTCGGGATGGGGCGCCATGAGCTGCGGAGTTGGTGGTAGCACGACGACTGCTAGTGCTGCGCTGCACTATACGTTAGTAGGAGGTGAGGTGGGCGTGGGAAGAGCTCACCTTCTGGCGCTGCTTCTGCGGCGTGCTCTCACGATCCATTTTGGTGGATATCAGTTTTCGGAGATCTCTAGAGCCCAATTCCGCGCAATAAATTCAGCATAAATTATTTTAGGTTGAGAATAGCGGTTTGGTAGTAATTAGTGTGTTGACAAAATGGGATGTTCAGAAATAAGATTTCTGAGAGCAAGTCAAAATCTGTATAAGCATGCTATGGCAAAATAGAATTCTAGACGCGTTTGTACTTGTCTTGGCGTTGGCGACGGCCGCGTGATGGTGTGGGTGTTCCTCCTCGCGTCTTCTTGCTGCCTTTTTGTCGTCGCTTAGTGTTGCGGGACATGAACGAGTCGCGTTCGTCCATTTCTTTGTCGAAGAGCGCCATGGCCTGGCCCAGTGCTGTGACTGGTTTCTCCTGCTTCTGCATTTGCTTCTGCATTTGCTTCTGCTGCTGCTTCTTGAGCGCTTGTGAGGCCTCAAGTTCAGCTTCTGCCTGCTTCTCGGCATTCTTGGAGGCCAGTAGGTCCTTGGCGGCGGAGCGACCGCCATTGGCATTGGAAACGACAGCTCCACTGGCGTCAAGTGCCAAATCCAGGTCCGAAAACATCGACATCATGGCCGACTTGCCGGCAGCGGATTCTGGAGCAGCAGACACCATTGCATTGCTACCAGTGGCACCCAGAGAGGTGCGCAGGCTCGATACGAAGGGCGTCGACATTGTAAATGCGACGGTTGGTCTTGCTGGAGCGATTGTGAGTGTCATTTCTAAATCAATCGCGGCTTTAGAAATGGCACTAAAACGAGGGATTCGCAATAATCAAATTTCGCATTACCCACACGAAAATGGCTGCACCAGCGACGTCCACGCCCCCGACGCACGTCGTCTTCGAGACGACCGTGGTGCGTATACGCATTATATGACTGCATCTCTTACCTCTCATTTGTCGCAGTGCAAACTCCGTACTAACTGGTTGAATATTTGCCAGGGTGAGTTCACTATGGAGCTGTACACGGAACATGCGCCCCGGACGTGCTGGAACATCGCAGAGCTGGCGCGTCGTGGCTACTACAACAACACTATCTTCCACCGCATCATTAAGGACTTCATGATCCAGGGCGGAGACCCCACGGGCACAGGGAGAGGAGGAGAGTCCATTTACGGGTACTGGAAGCCAATGATACACATGGCTACATTCTTGAACTAATGCGAATATTGGGTGGCAGAGCAAAATTTGATGATGAGATCACCAAGGAGCTCAAGCACACGGGAGCTGGAGTGCTGTCAATGGTAAAAAAAAAAAAATAAAAACTTTGAAATTATTTTGTTTTCAGTTGATTGACCGACGTTGTGTGCTTTGGTGTAGGCGAACTCGGGACCCAACACCAATGGGAGCCAATTCTTCATTACATTGGCACCGACACCGTGGCTGGATGGTACAGACGTTGAGATGTTGCTGACATTTAATGGAAGGTCTGATGTATTGGTTGTTGAATAGGTAAGCACACGGTGTTTGGTCGGATCTCCTCGGGAATGAAGGTGATTCAGCGCATGGGCATGGTACCGACGGGTGCTAATGACAGGTAAGATGGATTTGTGGAATGCTATAACGAAATTTGAGCTCATGCATGTGTTTTCTTTTTCTCCTATGTATTAGACCTCGTGAGGAGATCCACATCAAACGTGCCTACCCAATTTCACAATAGAGGGACTGCAGTTGAGACCTGCAACATGTAAGGGGGTCATATATTTTGCAGTTAATCACCGATGGTTGTACTGCTGTGTAGTTGTCTGGAACGAGTAACAATGGGCTGAAGAGTCACTCCAAATCTGTTTGAAAATGGACGAGATTCTGCGCAGCAGAATAGACGTCCGCTGATGGATACATTAGGCGTTCCAGAAGGAGACACTGAAAACAAGTCTTCCTCGCAGTCTAACAATGTGAGTCCTGCCATCTCAGAGATGTCAATTGTCGAACTGCTGCATAACACGGAGCTGGTGGGTAGTGGCCGTAAAGGTCTTGAAGGAGATGAAAATTCACAATCTACAGATGAACACTACGATAACAACAAGAGCGACAACAATGCTGCCACTCCGCGGAAAGAGGCGTGGATTCACGTCGTTGAATCCGTTCCAGACTTGCAGGTCAGCATTTTTGAATTTGTGCCTCCACCAGCTTCGTCGGATACCCCCAAGACTGCTGGAATTCCCACCGTTAACGGTGAAAATACTGTCACGGCCGAGAAGAAAATTCGTCAGATAAAACGCGTGAGCTTTGCACCAGACACCGAAGTCAACAGCACTTTGATCCATGACCACGTGCTCCTGATTGACGATTCAACTGAGAAATCTGGACCTCTGTCGGTAGTGGAGCAGAGTCGCCAGGTTGAGAGAAGTTACGCCGTTCCTGACGATATCCCAGCATTTGGATGGTATGATTGCTTCCAGCTTGGTCTGTCACTGACGTACACGACACTCTGTCTTCGCCGTAGTATCTCCTCTCGATGTTTAGTTCTGGATGATCAGCAGATGCAGCAAAAGCGACGACGCTCATGTATCACAGCAACGCAAATTTCAGTCCTCGCACATGCAGGATTGGCTTTCAACACCAGCACAAGATCGTTAGTTGTGCAACAAGGACAACCTCCACCACCAGTCAAAGAGAAGCCAAAACGAAGATCTCACAGATCGAAACGTCTGGGATTTACGAGGATAGCGACAAGACTTAGACACCGGAAGAGATCGAACTCTAAACACAAATGGGCCGCCAAGCTGTCTCATCCTGTGAGACTCAAAGTCAAGCTAAAGGTCACATTGAAATTTAAACGTAGAGATCCAGCAAACGTGGCCAAGAACAAAATAACGAAAGGTGCAGACAAGAACAAGATCGGTTCTTACGGAGCCATTGCAGTCTTCCGAGCTCTTCGCGTTAACCAGACGCTGTTATCGCTCAGGTTAGAGTATGCCGCGATCGATGATGCAGCCATGAGTGCTCTGGCTGCAGCACTACGAGTTAATTCTTCGCTAACTCACCTCAGTCTGGTTGGTAATCGGATCGGTCCTAATGGAGCTCGCGACCTCGCGGATGCTTTAGAGGACAGTCCAGACTCGATGCTGCTAGATTTGGATCTTCGTGACAATCGACTTGGCTCTCAGGGCGCAGATGAACTCGGTCGAGCACTTCGAGAAAACGAGACGCTTACACGCTGTGACTTTTCTTGGAACCAAATGGGTCCGCAAGCTGTACTCGGTCTGCTCTCAGCGTTGCGAGACAACTTTGCTCTTCGCGAACTGTGTGTATATGGACGTGATCTGGCCGAAGACGGTACTCAGTATCTCTCGAATATCGACTTCGATTCAGCGAAGCGGATAGTTGTGGCGCTGCGTCATCTAAACGAGAGTTTTGCTTTAATTCGGTTAAGTGGAGTTCGAGCTATTCTCCCAGTCGACAAGGTCAAAACATCGCGATGGATACATCTCGCTAACCGAGAACTGGTGGAACTTGACGGTCTGGTTATTGCAGGGCTGGTACCTCAAAACAGCATGTTGTTATCCCTAGATCTACATGATAACCCAGGATTAGGAAGAACTGCAGTGCTGGAGTTACTAACTGCTATCAAGAGTTGCGCGACTTTACGAGATGTTAACCTGTGTAATACAGGGCTATTCCCCGAAGCCGGAGAGAGTGTAGGAGAGCTCGTGGCTCTAAACAGCACGCTCTTGACCATCAAGATGCACGATACCGTTATTTCCGTTCAACAAGTACGTGGTAACCAGAAATCTGGAGAAGTTCCAGAAAAAATGGAGTTTTATGTAGATTCGCAGCATTTTTTGGATCGCTGGATTATTGCCAAGTGTTTTGCTGTGAATCGCCTGACACAAGAGCTGAACGAGTTGCGTCTTCCTGACGTCTCACGTTCTACAAAGACAGTTGTGAACTTGGCTACAAACAGCAGAGACCATCGAGATCTGGTCACTGTGAACTTATGTGGCCGTCGACTGGAGCTGTATGAAGTAGCATTTCTAGGTAAGAAGATGCTGCATCATCTTCATCTCGGTCGAGTAGTGTTGAACAGCTGTATGCTCGACAGCGCAGCAGCTCGTGCGTTGGCTGATGGAGTGCGTAACCACTCCACGTTGCATACTCTCGAGTTAGAGAACAATCCACTGGGACCTATTGGGGGCCAAGCATTGGCTGAGTGTTTGGCGTCAAGTAGTGCTCTCACTTATCTCAACTTGAGCTGGACGCAGCTTGGTGACGATGGGGTCATTGGTTTTCGAGAAGCGCTGATACGTAACAAATCTATTGAGAGATTGGACTTACGGGGCAACGAGTTGCGTGTACGAGGTGTTGTAGCTATAGCCGAAGGCTTGCGTCGTACTGCCACACTTCGTGAACTTCACTTGCGTTGGAATACCGTGTCTCCTGCGGGCGCTGAAGCGTTAGCAGTTGCACTGGACGTTAACAAGAGCTTGGTTCTGCTGGATATTGAACACCATACGATGGGCTCTCGTGGTGCAGTAGCATTTGCATCGATGTTGGAGAGAAACAAACACCTTGAACACCTCAATATTGGTGGTACAGACTCCGACGACGCACTGGATGCAGGTCCTGGCATCGGGTCCGAGCAAGCCCAGCGAATCGCTGAGGTGCTTATTAACTGTAACCGGTCACTGCGTATACTTCATATCGGTGCTAACCGTATTGATGCCGATGCTGTGGCTCGCTTTGGAGAACTACTCAAGTTTAATAAGACACTGATGGCACTGGACTTGTCGTATTCGGGCCTGGATGCGACCAAAGCTCCGCGATTTTTTGCGTGTCTTTCGGCGAATAGTACGTTGCAGCGTTTGGATCTGGCACACAATCGAATTGGGAATGAAGGTCTGGTGGCTTGTACTCGCGCACTGGAAACCAATCGGACGTTGCGCGAGCTCAACTTGGCTTACAACCACATGACTGAGGAGCCTTTGGCAGTGCTGGCAGCTAAACTTCACAGTCAAAAACGACTAATTACCCCCACGTTGGAGTGGCTTTGCCTTACAGGCAACAGTATGACAGAACGTACTCGCAGACAGTTCCTATCACTACCACAGAACGTCATTGCGATAGAGCTGCAAGATAAAGATGACCAGGACGAATAAAACCACTTCAATGTAGCCATTCTCCATGTCCATGATAATGGCTACATTATGTGTTCCACCCGAATCTAACTGCCTTACTATTTTCAGCCAATCCCATCTTTCCACCACGCGTCCGTTTCAGATCTGGTATCGCGCCTCGTCAGCCCACCTTAAAGCGCTATTTTCCCCGTAACCAAAAGGGAGCTGCTGTAACCATGGCGATGCCCACGATGGCTGCGATCGCCAAGCGCATGACTGGCGCCGCGAACGACTCCAAGTTCTTCAGCACGACCAAGAAGGGCGAGACCCATGAACTGCGCCAGGAATTGGCCAATCCCAGTCGCGAGAAGAAGAAAGACGCTGTAAAGAAGGTGATCGCCAACATGACCGTAGGCAAGGATGTATCCATGCTCTTCACGGATGTGGTCAACTGCATCCAGACGGCCGACACGCAGCTCAAGAAGCTCGTGTACCTGTACCTCATCAATTACGCCAAGAGTAACCCGGATCTAACCATCCTGGCCGTCAATACGTTCGTAAAAGACGCCGCCGACCCGAACCCACTCATCCGTGCGCTCTCAGTGCGCACTATGGGCTGTATCCGAGTGGACCGTATCACCGAGTACCTATGTGAGCCACTGCGTCGCTGTCTACAGGACGAGGATCCGTATGTCCGTAAAACTGCAGCCATTTGCGTCTCTAAACTCTATGACATCAACCCGGATATGGTAGAGGAACAGGGTTTCCTCGACATGTTACGGGACTTGATCTCGGACTCGAACCCGACGGTTGTCGCTAACGCTATCGCCGCTCTATCCGAGATCTCGGAGAACAGTGGGGGCGCTATGGCCTTCAAGATCACCAAGTCGGTGCTACAGAAGCTTCTGGCGGCTCTAAACGAGTGCAACGAGTGGGGACAGGTCTTCGTGCTCGACGCGTTGGCTGCATACACTCCTGCAGACTCGAGAGAGGCCGAGGGGATCATCGAGCGCGTCACACCTCGTCTGCAACACGCTAACTCTGCCGTCGTATTGTCCGCTGTGAAGGTCATTATGAAGTTCTTGGAGAAAGTATCGGACGCTGATACGGAGCGCAGTCTGTCCCGTAAGATGGCTCCTCCGTTAGTGACGCTATTGTCCGCTGAGCCGGAGATCCAGTACGTGGCGCTGCGCAACATTAACCTGATCGTGCAGAAGCGTCCGGCCATCTTGGCCAATGAGATCAAGGTGTTCTTCTGCAAGTACAATGACCCGATCTACGTTAAAATGGAGAAGCTGGAGATCATCATCCGTCTCGTCTCGGAGCGTAACATTGAGCAGGTGTTGCTGGAGTTCAAGGAGTACGCTACTGAGGTGGATGTGGAGTTTGTACGCCGCTCGGTGCGTGCTATCGGTCGCTGCGCTGTCAAGCTCGAACGTGCAGCCGAGAAGTGCATTAATGTGCTGCTGGAACTCATTCAGACCAAGGTGAACTATATCGTGCAGGAAGCCATCATCGTGATCAAGGATATCTTCCGGAAGTATCCGAACCAGTACGAGAGTATCATTGCTACGCTCTGTGAGAACTTGGATACGTTGGACGAACCTGAAGCCAAGGCGTCCATGATCTGGATTATTGGCGAATACGCGGAACGTATCGACAACGCTGATGAGTTGCTGGAGTCGTTCATGGATTCATTCGACGATGAGACGGCCCAAGTGCAGCTACAGCTTCTGACTGCTACTGTCAAGCTCTTCTTGAAGCGTCCTAATGAGACCCAAGAAATGGTTCAAAAAGTGCTGCACAAGGCCACAGAGGAGTCGGACAACCCGGACTTACGTGACCGAGGCTACGTGTACTGGCGGCTATTGTCGGCTAACCCGGAAGCTGCTCACGCTGTTGTGTTGGCAGAGAAACCAGTGATCAGTGACGACACATTCGCGCTCGAGTCTTCGGTTCTTGACGATCTGATTGGTAAAATCTCGACGCTTGCCAGTGTCTACCACAAGGTCCCAAGTGCATTCGTTGTCCGTTCAACTGTGTCGGAGCTACGCGAACACCGCCAGGATGATGACCACAGCAACGAAGACGAGGACGAAGGCTCCTCCGACCAGCCTGAAGAGGGAGCCACTCAGTCTGAAGGAGCCGTGGACCTACTCGATATGGGAGGGTTATCAATGGGAGGACCGGCCCCTACCGCTCCAGCACCCGCGAGTGCGAGCTTGGTCGACATTTTCGGTGCTCCGACACCTCCACCCGCTCCAGTATCAGGTGGATCCTCCTCTGTTCAGAAGAAGATGCTGATGAATGCTCAACAAGGAAAGGGACTGCAGATGACCGGAGCTTTCACTCGACGCAATGGGACCTTTGTATTGGACGTAGACTTTGAGAACCAGTCGAATGCACCGATCGCCGGTGTGAGTATCCAGTTCAACAAGAGCACGTTCGGTGTGGTCCCCATGCAGGCGACCGTGACGTTCCCGCAGCCATTAGCGCCTGGCCAAAGTGTCAACCAGGTTGTACCCATGGGTGTGAGTCCTCAGTTCGTCAACGCTTCGGTGGCTCCGAATCTGAACCTGCAAGTGGCGATCAAGAATAATTCGAGTGGTGACGTCGTGTACTTCCAGTCGGAGTTGGATCTGTCAGCTGTCTTCACGGAGGCAGGCAGTATGGCTTCAACCGAGTTCATCAGCATGTGGCAGAGTATTGCAGAGGCCAACGAGCACTACTTTACGCTGGCTACTGGAAGTCGTGGCGTCGATGCTGTATCTGAGCGGTTGGGACGCAATAACGTCTTCTATGTAGCCAAGCGGCCTATTGACGGCAAGGAGGTCGCGTACTTCTCGCTTAAAACCATGACTAATGTCGTGGCGCTCTTTGAGCTCACATTCGACAACTCCGGTACCACAAAGGTTTGCCTCAAGCTCGAGCAGAAGGCGTTCAGTGCGCTGTTACAGCAGACAATGGAACGCTTGCTGGCGTAAGAGTTTAAAGTAGCTTTTAGAGGTGAGACGCCGTATTTTTACGGTAGACACCTTAAGCGAACACAAATGGAGATGCATTTGGCTGTGTAGCCATCTTTAATGTTGAGTGGACGCGTCGGTTAGCCATTTTCAGATCTCTTCAACATACGTTAACGATCATGGCTGCGGAGATCCGTGCTTCGCCCGAGTCGTTGACATGGCAGGATCGAGAGATCCGCTTCGACATTTCAGCGGCTGCTATGCATCTTCGTAAGGGGGAAACGCTAGTGGATGCCATCAACTCGGTCGAGGACACGAAGGGCAATAACGGAGACCGTGGGTCTCTGGAGATCACGAATTTGAGGCTGCTGTGGGCCTCACACAAGTCTGTGCGGACGAATCTGAGCATCGGTTATAGCTGCATCCAGAGCCTCAAGATCCGCACGGCCACGTCAAAGTTACGGGGTAGCACGCAGGCGCTGTACGTAATGACAAAGTACGCTAACAGTCGCTTCGAGTTCATCTTCACGAGTCTCGTTAAGGCCAGCCCCAGACTCTTCACCACGATCCAAGCTGTATTTCGGTCTTACGAGACCACCAAGCTCTATCGAGAGCTGAAACTTCGAGGAGCGATCATCAAGGAGAAGGAGTTGACGTTGCTCCCTCATGAACAGGTATACACGCGTCTGAACGGCGTCTGGAACTTGTCGTCCGACCAAGGGAACTTGGGTACATTTTTCGTAACCAACGTTCGTATCGTGTGGCACGCAAATCTGGCTGAAAACTTCAACGTAAGCATTCCATACATGCAGATCAACTCGGCTCGTATTCGAGGCTCTAAGTTCGGGCCAGCGTTGGTCATTGAGACGTCGGCAGTTAGTGGTGGCTACATTTTGGGCTTCCGAGTGGATCCGGAAGAACGTCTTCATGAACTTTTCAAGGAAATGCAGAGCTTGCACAGCGTTTTCTCGACGAATCCGATCTATGGTGTCGAGTTTGAAGTCGAGGAGAAACCAGCTCCTTTGGAACAGCTGCGACAGCCTCGTAAGATGGACGACGTTGAGATCGAAGAGGACTATGCTAGCTCCATGGACGCCTTCGCAGCCTACTACGCTGCAGTCAACAAGAACCATGATCGACCGCCTACTTTCTCCAAAGAACTCGGACTGGCGATCGAGAGCTTACCAGACGGCTTTAGCGTGGGAGATCTGTGGTACGTCAACTAATAGCTACATTGAGGGGAAGCTAGCGACGACTAAAAGCCAGGAAAATGGATACACTTGATAAGTTTTACTTAGTAAAAATCTGAAAGTTGTTGATAATCTGAGTAACTCACTGACTTGACGAGTACGGTTGTGAAGGGCTAATGAGGCTGTTTGTAGCTTCACCATTGTCTTCAGTGGGTCCACTAGAGCTACTTGGAGGTCCAGTATTCGGGGTAGCTAACTGGAAACTCTGCTGTGGGATTGGAGTGTTTGGAACGCCCGTCATAACATTGTTTTGTACATGTCCGAATGCTTCACGAGTCGTGACAACAGGTACCCGTCCGCTCTCAATAATTCTCAAAAACATTCGAAGTTCCGCGAAGCACTGAGCAAACCGCTCTGGATCCATCTCCGCCATAAGCTCAGCGATCTCCTTGCCAACATTGAAAGCTGCTAAGAATTTGCCATACTGCGTTGGGACTTCCCTCGCTGGTGCAGCTGGAGGACGTGAGGCGCTTCTGATAGAAAATCCAGGCCGTTCAGATACTGCCGACGTCTGCGTTGATGGTTGAGTCTGTACAGCGACAGTAGGGACTGCAGAAGTTTCAGTAGGTGCAGTATTGGGTGGTGCCTCTGGAGGACTCTTTCGAAACGAAGCCAGCAGATTGTGGACATCTTTCATCTTCACTTCCTTGTCCGTATGTTCGCGTACATATTTCAAGATCTTGGATGGCTCCACGTTCGCTTTTTGCAAAGTATGCACCGTGCGTAGTACACCGGGGTCTGTCACTCTACGGATACTGGGGTGTCTGCGATACTGTCCATCCGACAGCGCGTGGTTGTGCCGTGTTGTGTGCGAATTCACGTACACAAAACATTTTCCACTGGTATAATCTCGTCGTAGCACCAAATTAATCTTACAAATAAAAAATTATAGATAAGATACAAATACAATAAAAAAAAATACTGTCACTATCCTACCTGCGCCGGGCAGTTAATAGCTCTCGACGGTTGTCTCGCCCTCACTCCAGTAGCTCTCGATCTGGGTCTCCCAGCATGGGTACATACGACTGCTTTACTGTATGTACCCATCTCTTCAGGTAGCAGTTCTCTTGGAGGTACCGCTAGTCCTCGTTTCGTGTATCGTTCCTTAATCCTCTTGTTTCTCGTGGAAACTGGTGTCCCCGTGCGCACAGAGTAAATCTGGAACGTGCGTTGTTGGTACTCGTTTAAATACTCGTGGAACTCTTGCCACGTGACAAACACCGTCTTCTCCAAGGGAGGAACAGTCACCACTACATTTTGGTGGCTCAAATTGCTGTCGGGCGCCGGAGGTCTCGCAGGTCTGGCAGCATCTGCGGTCTCTTGATGCTGGTCTTGCATTGCTGGAATGGGGAATTCGCCCTATCCAGACACTGGCACTAATTAAAATGATTGCTTATTGAGGGTAGTCATAGTTCGTTTAAGAGGACGTAGCCATCATTTAGTTACGTTACCCTCCTTCAGCAACTTCAATGCTTTTTTTTTTTTCTGAAGTTATCAGACTTTTTTTTTTTCCTGAAGTTATCAGATCTGGATCCTGAACAGCTCCATAACAAAAAACAAACTTTTTAAGCGATGGAGGTGTTCATGTTGCTCCCATCCGCTCCATGAATCTTTTATCCGTTAGTATGCTTCTCTAAGCCCCCATGGAGCGTAATGCAGAGGCGCGTCCAGGTTCTGATGAGTAAGACGAGGCAATACTTGTAACTTCAGTGGTTAGATGTGCACCAAGAAATTATTGGCATTCACCGTGGTAAATAAATTCATATAGCTAAGTCATGCTTATTTTTTTTCACTGAATACTGGCAAAGGAGCGTCGCCGCGCGAGTCTTGGACGTAGTAGCTGGTCAGACAGTGGGGAACCGTAGCTCTGTGCAGCGCCCACCATTTTCGCGCACAATGTCAACAGCCACAACAGCCACATGAAGACTTTTTTCAAGTCGTCCGATTGCGGCGGCGTGCAATATGACACCACAGTGACTGCTGGATGGTCCTCATGATTGCTTATGGCGTCCTGTATCAACGCACGATCCTCGTAGCAGACCACCTGGGCCTCCTTCTTGGCATCTTCAGGTGTTCGAACCGACTCGACCCCGGTAAGAAAATCCAATCGGATGTCGTTCATACAAGTACATGTTCGATCACCGGAGTCTAGTGCTCCTGTGTCGGAAAGAGCTGGAGCGATTTATTTTCCGCTGTCGACCAGCTGGAAGGCCCCCTCTGGTAGACGAACATGCAGCGAAGTCGCTGGCCAGCATGTGGTGAGGTTCAGTCTCCTCTATTCCATTTAGCGTCCAGTCGAACAACTTCAAGTGTACATGCTACAAGTCAAGCATTGCAACAAGTGAGTGGATACCGGCCGACGAATATTCGGAGCGGAACCATGTCACCTGATGGCGGTGTGGCAACAATGTAAAAAATATCGGTATGGCTCACGGGCAAGCTTATGGCCAACGTCTCGGCTGGGAAGGATGTTGGAGATAGGTGTCGAGTACGTCAG
This sequence comes from Phytophthora nicotianae INRA-310, assembly GCF_000247585.1. Lineage (NCBI taxonomy): Eukaryota > Oomycota > Peronosporomycetes > Peronosporales > Peronosporaceae > Phytophthora > Phytophthora nicotianae. The sequence goes on along the minus strand of NW_008634126.1, from coordinate 1,303,789 downwards.
TCAAGTCGAGGCTGCACACGCATAAACGGTGACCGTGTTGGACGGCTGGCACTCCATCGAAACGCCTCGCCTCCTATCACATTTTTCAATTTCCTCGTGCCCTCGCACGTTGATTCATCTCACTTACTACCACACTACTACCATGTCACTGGAACCTCTACCAGTATTCGCTGCTCGCTCTGTCGACGATCTCGAACCCATTGACCCGGAGATCCTGAGCTTGATCGCAGCCGATGATGTCGACACCCCAATGATGAAGGTCGAGACTTGCAATGAAAAGTTCGTTGACGAATTCACCCCGTTGAATCCGACGTCTACACCGACGGCAGTGGACGCTTTCAACCCTGGATTCTCCAAACGTGAGGTGCAGGATCTCATGAACCTCCTGGCACCGGAAGCTCTAAAGATCCCAACGATGGTCCGGAGTTACTCGGAGCCGATCAAGAAGCTCGGCAAACGCACCAAGAAGTGCACTTACGCTGCTCGAAGGGTACGTTTGATGAGTATCGTCTAAACGATTTGAAAGGATAAAAGTGCTAACTTTTAGCTTTGGCTTATTATTTACAGAGAGAGGTGGCATTTCTCCGACAGGAGTCCTTGGTGCTTGAGAAGCGTCTGAATGAGCTGCGTAAATACCGCGTTGTGTCTCCCAAGACCCGTGAACACGCTGCTCGCGAAACGTACGAACTGGCAAAGTCCAAGGAGGAAAATAAGCGTCTTCGTGCCTTGGTGTCGAGCCAAGAAGCCAAGATCCGCCAAGCTGACGCGTACATGGCCAGCACCCACCACCAACCTGTCTCGTCCCCTTAGATTGCTTGGTGCGGGTGCAATCACCTACCAAGGTAGTGCACCTGCCATAGCTGATCTATCCTCGTGTCTACTTTGTTATAGTCTGTTGAGTGCCGTGTCTAATGTTTATAAGATTTCCGATGATCATATCATAAACTGGTGTTCTTTAGTAAAAATGTAGTCGCTAAGGTCATAGCACGAGCTCTCCTTCATTGCGCAGTTTTGGTAGCTTGGATGGAAGCCAGCTTAGCGCCGATTTCTGGACGCAGACTGCACCACAGCATACTCAATCGATTGAGGCTACATTTCCACATCGTAAAAAGAACCTAGTTAGAAATTCTACGCCAAAAAGCAGCCAACATGTCAATTACGATTTCGATTCTTGGAATGCGTCAATAAGAGACTCGGCGCCGTCCTGCACTGCAGTTCTGTACCATGAAATCATGTATATTTGTCAACTCGAATCGAAGCAAACACAAACCAGATAAATAAATCTTACCGATCAAGATAGAGTCTCTCGAGGGTCACATTGCTTCGCAACATCGAAGCTACCGCGATTGCTCCTTTAGTCCCAACAGGGTTCCCGCTCAAATGAACCTTCACGCAGCATTGGTAGGGGTTTGTAATTCTTACTAAAAACCGGGTTGATGACAATTGTACCTGTTTGATGCTTCGGTTCTCGGCTAATGCAAGCGCAATGGCTTGAACGCCATCGGCTCCGATCTCGTTGTCCAAATCGTCTTCTCCCCAACAATCTGTATCGTCATTACTGAGATCCAGCAGTTGAAGCGTGGTTGTAAGCTGTGTGGCATCATCAAGCTTAGAAGCTTCCAAAATACTTGAAGTACATAGGGAAACGATGGATACTAGTGACGTACTCGTACTCCACTCGCGAGAAGAATAGCCCCAGCGTCAGTAATTTGACAGTGATTCAGACGCAACTTTACTACAGAGCTGGAATGCTGAAGCTTATCCTGCAGCATTGACCGTCTTTGTTACAAGACCAGTACGAAAGGTAGCACGGACCAACATACCGCAATGATGCCGCAGCCGACACTGGCGACAGGTAAACGGGAGCAAACAATCTCGCTCTGAACAAGGGATTCTGGAGGTAGACTAGGACCTTCTTGAGCATCAACGTCGTTTTGCTTCTTGGTTCCAGTTGAAATCCATTTCTTCCTACGCTTCACCGGAGCTTTCACCGGTCGCAGTTTCAACGTTGGCGGTGTTATAAAGCCAATCGCCTGCAATCCGCTGCCCAGTCAGACCAACGCTTTTTGAGCTGGCAGTATAACAGTCACTGCATACTTACAGCTGCAAGTTCACGATATGGTTCACGACATTGATTTTCGGTGAGAGGCGATAACACGTAGTGTAGAAACCTCTTCATTGCCCGATCAACTCGCTTCGAGGTCGTTTCAAGACTTTACACAGCGACAGTATCACACAACAGACCCAGAATTCAATCACTAAGTGTTGCATCACTCACTGACGCCGTTTGTTGCGCTCCATTTTGGTGCACCACTTGTCGATCATGTGTAGGTAAGCCTGAGCCTCGAACACGTCCAGTCTGGACAGGTCGTAGGCGTAAATGAGCTGCATCTCCGGCACAGAGAGCGTCTGCATCAGCTCTGGCTGCAGTCGCAAGCTGTCACAGTAATATAAACCACGAAATTAATAGCAAATTCTACAATTACACGGTCTTTACAAGCGCGTTGTACTTGTAAAAATGCTGCAACTTCCGTCCGATGGCCTTGAGACAGAGTTTTTGAAGCGACTGGATACGCTCGAGCGACACTGAAGCTGCTACAGCAAGCCAAACACGTTTCGACGCAGTGACAAGCGTCAGATGTGGATCATACGCGCAAAGTAGAGAGATACAAGACGGCACCTTCCTGATCTTGAAGCGTCATTTTCGAGTCTACTTCAAACTGCTCGAAGACGATCAACTGTAGCCATATCGATTTGGACGGTGTTTTTTCGAGCCAGCTCAAGCGAGAATCCATTCCGCCAATCAGCTGTTGTAAAATTTGTTTTGGCCAATCCGAAGCGCGATCAGATCGGTGTCTCACCGAACTGAAGACCAGCCTGAGCTCTAGGTCACAAGCAAACAAGCGGCCAAGAGCTCAAGTGGTGAAGAGCAGTGTGCTCCTGTCTGTATAGTCATCCGAAGCTGATCGTAGGCGGCCTCAACTGCCTAAAGGGCCTCTCTGATGTTGCCATCTCTGGTTAAAGGTGCTGTTGTTGCTCTACACGCTTGAGGCTGCCTTGAGACTGTGCGCTTCGTAGCGTGAAGGTGGAAGACGCCGAGTGAGTTGGATGAAAGCGTCGAGTGTCTTGTGTGCTGCGTGCTGTGCTTCTGTATAGTGAGCGCTGGAGTCGTATAAGCTGGATGTCTGATGCGTAGAATGCGGTGAGCTGCTCGGGTTTTCTTGTGTTAACTAAGTGGGTGTTGGAGTGGCTCGATGTATTTGTGGCATTGTGCATGTGTGACGAGTGCTATTTTAGAGTAATAAGATGTTTTTTTCAAGTGAAAGTTCGTGGAGTTCCGCGTGAGTTCGGCAAGTCTCTGGTATGTGGTGTTTCTTCTTGGTCATATCGAGTCAACCCGAGGTCTTTGTGGCGTGCAGGACCGTTTTGCTTCGTCGATCTGGTTGAAATGACGTCGATCCAGGCAAGTGTAGCCTCTTCACTTTCTTTTGGGATGGGGTGCAACATATCGTGGAGTGCAGGCAAGCATCGTTGACGTTGACACTCCATATCAGATAAATCCTTGGTTTTCTCTTGAGTAATTTGGGTCGACAAAACAATCGTGGAGTGCAGGCACTGCAAACTACTTCGTCGAGCCTTGAAAACCAGGCAAGTCATCTATCATATTACTGAATATTTGGGGGAATACAACAAGTCGTGGTACGCAGGGAGATTGCTTCGTTTCTTAAAGAGCGGCCTCGACCAGGCAAGTGTATTTTCCTATTGATTTGGCCATGGCAATACGCAACCTGGAAACTCTTTTAGCGCAGGTGATTTAATGGAGCAACGTACGCATCTACCAGCAAGCCCATCCGCCCTGTACTATTCAAAACTGCAAATTACCAGGCAAGCGTAAGTTATCAGTTGTTCCTACTGTTTTCGAAGTGTCTTTGGGAGATTTTGGCGTGCAAGTTCTGCCTGATGCGATGGCTCGTGCCATGGGTTTGCTTTGTAAACTGTGCAACTCTGTGCTTCTGTAGTCTGTAGACAGATACGCGGAAACAAGATAAACGGTCAAGGCAAGATAAACTGTTTTTGAAGATTGGTATTCTGTCTCGTTATCGTTCGTTTGGTTACTGTGTGGAAATATCTGGTTGTGTGTATACCACTGTCGGTGTGAGTTGTTGTGCTTTGATTGGCGTGGGGTAGATTTCTTAGCTATGGAGAATACGTGAACGGGGACCCATGACATTGTTGTGCTTAAAGTCTGTGCTTGGTTTTCGTTGGGTATGACGGATATGAAGTTAACGGTGACGTTCCGTCTGTGTGTTGGATTGTCGTTTGTTAATCTCTCTGTGGCGTTGCGTTTGTGGAGATAATGTGCTGTACTGGATGGTGGATTCGGCCACTACAACTTTGTATTGCTATGTGGAGTATGGGGACGTGGAGAGCCGGTCGAGTTATGAGGGTGTCGAGGTTCGAATCTGTTCTGCCAAATTTATGTTTTGTATGTGTCATTTTATGGATTTGTGTGGTATAGTCACGTTGGCATGTGGTCTCGTTTCTGATTTTGGGTGTGCTGGCGGTGCAGTGGTGTTGGTGGTTCGTGTTGACGTTTGTGTTTCGGAACGGCTTAATTAAATCGCAGTGTGAAGTATTTGGTGCTTGATTGTGGATGCGACCTGTTCGTTCGTGTGGAGTTTGTCGCAGCAGTAGTGCGCAGTTGGAGACTGGTTGGAATATTGTTTTTGTTTTTGATCTTGTTTTGCAGTGGTTGTGGTTTTGCTGGTTTCGTTATGACTTTTTGCTTGCTTTGATGATTTAATTTAAGATAACCCGGAGTTGTGGGTACACGGTGATTCGTGAATGATTGCTTTGACGTCTCATTGTAATGAAATCAGAAGTGTTTGTGCTCGTGATTTTGTGATACAGTACTGTGCTCGGAAGAGATCAAGCTCCGGTCCGGTCAGTATGTTCCTGATGCTTGAGTTCATATCATAATTTTTGATAGTGTGCAGTTCGATACGTGTGAAGTGTCCAGGGAGGGGAGATTGCGATCAAACCAAGCGAGTAGACTCAATGCTTGGCGAACCAAGTCAAGTGAGAGCAAAGGTCAACGTTTGTTACTAGGTGCTGTTAAAAACATGCTTTATTTGTGTACAAAACGCTATTCGTTAGGCGGACATACTTGCGGAGACACATACGAGAAGCAATCAAAGACAATCAAGTTTAAGACAAGCATGGTTCATTGGATGGATATGGAGTCGATTGGAGGACGTGATCGTGCTTTCTAGCGAGTTTCGTGGCAGTGCTTACGGTACCGTGGGAATATTGTGCAATGGCGTTGATGGTGTTCGTGTCAGAGTTCCAGTGTACATATGTGGAGTTTGTTGTGTGGTTGATACTTTTCGTTTTTCCTTCTGCTGGAGCGATGGTTATTCGAGATTTTGACTTTTGGTTGCGTGGATGTTTCGATTTGGTGACGTGCTATTCATCAAAGGAGATTGTAGTTTCCTGGCGATATCATTGTGGGTGGTGACATTGAGTGTACATGGTGGAGCAGATGTATTCGTGTTTGCGTCAAGAGCATGCGTAACTAGTGGCAGTGTTGTCGACGGACGTGTGCGACAGAATGTACTGCATGAAGGTTGTCAATTAGACAGCACCAAGACCAAAGTACGAGTCACGGTCCATGTCGAGGCGGCAAGTGTCGAGTTGAAAGGTGCGAATCAAGTCGAAGAGGTCCGAGTTGTCAAGTGGAGAACCAAGCCGACTAGTGGCCAATGTTTTTGCTTGGTTCATGGTTGTTTGGTGTCTGTTGAAGTGCTCGGATGGAGAGGCTGCGCTTTTCATGCAGATTCTGCGACCCAAGTGGTCGTTCGTTAGCGGAATCGCTGCGTGTTGGATGACTCTGGGTTTGTGCTGGCAGTCTGGTGAAATCAAAACAAATTGGAGTGAGAGGAGAACCCATTGGAGTGTTAGCCTGATTCTCCGTTTACGTGATGTGAGTGGTGGAATGTATTTGTGTTTGGATTGGGCACTTCGTTCGATAGGCGTGCTGTTAGCTGGTGACTTGGAAATGGACGTTGAGTGGAGTGAATTTTTGGATTGTAATCTGGTCGAGAATATACTGTATTGTGGGTGTCTGTCGTTTGCTTGCTACGTGGCTATTGCTACACGTAGGGTGTGGTATTTTGGATTTGCTGTCTAACATTTTCGGTGTTTGTAAACACCACCCTGAACCGAAGAAGTCTGACACGTAGGAATATGTGATAACCTCAATCTTGAGTCGTTAATATAGACCCTATTAACTCCTCGTGAGCCCACCGTAAGGCAAAACTATGTACGAAAATATGCTACCATCTCGCGAAAACGCTGTAGGGAAGAAAGGAATCTTTCTTCTATCGTAGGTGTTGCAGATTTGGTGTTCAACTCATGCAATGGGCAGTATTAATATTATATAGTATTGTAAATCGTCTTCGACTAAGCTGGGGACACACTTCTTTTTACATAACGAAAGCTAGACATCAGAGACTCAGTCACGCGTAGTTGAATGTACCTTGTATAACATAAGTACCTGTTAGTAGAACCCATATTTTGCGGGTTCCGCCAAGATACTAGTGAACATGTACGGGTACTGTGGGATACAACTATTTAAAAAAGAGGGAAAAAAGGTTCCAATAGCCACACGCCTTGAAGACCAACAGACTAACATTTTTTTTTGACATTCAACACAAGCCCCAAACTTCATTCAAGGGGCCAACCCCGAATCAGATTGCAAAAACCATGATAAGCCCATTTGATTAAGTATATAATGATGTTATCCAGATATTCTTTCAGTACATACATTAAAATCTTTACTGCTGTACATTTTAGCAAGCTCTCGTAGGTTGTTCACGGGCCGAATCACTCCCAAATGAAGCGGCAAAATAGGTCAAATGGCGTGGTTTTAGTGATGTTGGGTTCTAAATAAAAAAAAATCTCAACTTGCCTCTTCCAAACAGAAAAAGAATGCAATGATTAACGGATTTCACAAAAAGCTCTATATGCTAGCTTTCTCCAGGTACTTCCTCTTGGAGATTCAATAATTTAAGCAGCCTTCCGGGCTAGTGTATACTGGTTGCACTGCAGATATTAAGTACTCGCGAGTCGAGGGCTTTCCATACCTAAAGCTATTCCCATCAGTTTGTCCTATCAGCTACGACATTAGTTTATTTTGATTATGACTTCTTCGTTTCAACATCCTCTCTTACAGAATCAATGTGCGTTTTTGTCCAACCGCGCGGTTGCTTAGCAGGAATGAATGTCACATTTATATTTGTGTTCTATCTCTTCGAACATAATACGCTGGGATGATAACCGATTAATAAAGTACCAGTTTTATGGTGCTACTATATCGTAAAAAGGGGCATGCCAATAACATTAATCGGAGAGTACTATAATAGGAAAATGTTGTATTTGAGCCTCTACCGACTTCTGAGGAAGGACAGCCTCTCGATCGTACCAGGACAGGCGTGGGTGCGAAGAAGCTTTGGCTGAGCAGATTCGATGGAGGCCTTGCGATGAAATGGGTACTCTGCATCTTTATATGGTTTTCTAGATTCACTAGGTGTTTAAGGCAGTGCTGAAGGGTTTTCTAGCTTTCCCTTCCAGACTCCAACAAAAACGAATTCTTTATCACTTTTACCGTCTTCTCCACAAGTCTTCTCAAACTTCCAACCAGCTCTACCTCTGCTCCTACTTTGCACTCACCTCCGCCGACCCCGTGGATTCCAACAGAAAACGCTTTGCTTAGGTTTAGTATGAATCTATGCATTTTAGAATATATGAATATAGGGGGCAGTGTGGCAGTGTGAGGGCTCAAACCTACCCGC
>NW_008634126.1:1290401-1295836 GCF_000247585.1 Phytophthora nicotianae INRA-310 | reverse complement strand
CCCCCAGCGATTTTGCCAGCACTACACGAGCACGAAGCTCGGTAGAAACGACTTCGCGGATGAGACGCCGAAGCTGATTCGTGATGGACGATCACGAAAGCTTTACTTTTACGCTTGGCACGGATGCCAGTGGTCTACCGGCGGTTGGAAATGGCTCCGATGCAAAACCTTTTATTGTGTGTGTGTGGAGGGGGGGGGGTGTCGATCTCGAAAGTTTCGAGGAAGATGTTGGGATAGGTAATGTGCAACATCCAGTAGGTGTAGCTGTACATCGCAGTATACACGCATGTGACCACGTGAACCCCAAGTATGATGATCCACCAGACTGTGAATACCCAACATGAGAGCTTGACGACTTCCGTGGGGGCCTTGAACACAAGTCGCGACATGGCAGCGCGGTGTTTGGACTCTTTATCAGTGACCCGTTGAACCGTTAAATATAGTGCTTGCTGGATGTGCATCTTCTTCGAACACTTAAACTATGAGCACTTTAAGCATGTTGTCGTAAGTTTACGGTCTTACTAAAGCAGGCGCAGGACTGATGGCCATGTTTTCGTCGTCGAGGTCGATAAAGTAGTATGTGCCCAACCAGCTTGGATCACAGGAAACAACGTAGTAAACTGGGTATACATTGGCTTGGGATGGATCCATTAGAATGGGAGCGTAGTCGGGGGATGGAGAAGTGCTGAATGCATTGGCTACACCGTTTTGATCGAGGTCGACGCAGTACGGAGTGAGCGACGGTACCAAGAGCCCCCACGTCTCCATTGTGACGATATCGTCCATCCACGGCCAGAAGATGGAAATATTGGTTCCATCGAGAAAAATCATGTTCAGTGATGGAGAGGGGTTCGTCACATGACGCGGTAGTTCGTTGAGATTCAGTTGTCCAAGTCCTAGAGTTCGAAGTCCTGGGATCTCGAAAACCTCTGCAGGAACTTGTGTTATCGGATTGGCAGTGAAAGCCAAGTATTTAGGCTCAAGCCTCACTAGTACTGAAGGGATGCTCGTCAACTGGCAGTACTCGAGCAAAATCTCTGCTTTTCGTGGCCACTTGAGGTCGAGATTACTGCACGCAGGTTCGTAACGCAGAGCTCAATGTCGAAAAGATTCGGCGGAAAATCACTCGAATGGAATCCAGTTGGCAACAAACCGTCTGCCATGTTGACGCGAACGAGGTAAATCGACAGAATGTTCGGGTGGTTCGCACTAGTGAATGCTGCCGATTCACCCCAGTCGGCAATAGTCGAGTTGTACGCTTTAATACCATGGAGCGCGTTGAATTTGCCTATGGAAGGTGGCATCTCTAGTGCTGGGCAGTGGCGAATGAGTAGTTGGACGACAGTTGAGCTATCGAATTCTGACCACTTCTCCTCCACCTCACTCATTTTACCGGTTATCGCTAAAGAATAGCAATCAAGATCGACCAAATAGCAAGATGGGCGTGATGTCGCCCACGGCCTCACTTGCATTAGGCATTGAGGTAGCGTTGGTTGCACTGATGCTTGAATATGAAGTCCTAGCACTAAAATCCCCCATGCTCCAAAGAATAGATGAGCTGCACGCAGCATGATTCGCGCACAATGGGTACGCAGCTTAGTGCCACGATAGCTGTCACCACTCTTTACAAGCTTTGTTTGTTTTGAAAATTTGTCTTCTGCCGTGAATTTGTTGCTGGCGTCTGTGACTGTGTGGGTAAAACTGTGTTTAGTTTCTCACCCTTGATCTGCTCCTTAATAGTTCTCAAGCTAGTTGACTCTGCAAATTGGTTTGACGACTCCGCAATTTGGTTTTTCTGGCGTGGTAGTCGTTGCAATAACTCCTTCATATTTGTTGTCGTTAGGATTAATCCAATAGAAAAGATGGCGCGACTTGCCAGATCAGACCAGGAGACCACGAAGACCATCCGAAATTCATTTAGTACACGTGCTGCCCACTCGTCATTGCGCCATAAGTAATCTGAGAATCCCCACATTTGGAGATCATACTGTTTTGCGTAGCTCAACACAATGATCAGCTCCACACCCATGCAGGATACTAGATCGAGCACACAGTCCAAAACTATACACGCAAACCGCCTGCTAGCCTCGTCACCCTTGAAAAAGGCCGAGTAAACCAGAACAGAAGACCAGCAATTTGTCACAAGTAAAATGACGAAAAATCGGTTAAGCAGCGTTCTTGGCAGTAGCACACTCATGCGATAAGCTTGAATGGTTTGCAATCCCGTCTCAATGACTTCTCGAACGATGAGCAGCACGTGAAAATGGACCCCGTTAACTCCGAACAAGCCGTGACGATCTGAAATTTTAGTGTAGACTTTCGTAAAGCTTTGAAGCAAGGCCGAGCTCGTTCGATTCGACTTGACTTCGTCGCTTGTGACGCCAGCATCACAAGTAGAGAATGGAGTAAAAGCAAGAGACCGCTGCCAAATCGATCCACTCAGCATCAACAAGATACCTACCGCGTGCAATACAGACAGTACAGCATGGACAATAGCAATGGTGTGATGATATGGTGGTGGCATGCCGATCTCGAAAGTTTCGAGGTAGTTGTTTAGATAAGTGTCCATTAATACCCAATAGGAGTAGCTGTACAACGCAGTGTAGACACAAGTGACCACATGAACGCCGGGGATGATGAACCACCAGACTGTAAAACCCCAATAGGAGAGCTTGACAACTTCAGTGGGGGCCTTGAACATAAGTCGTGACATGGCTGTGCGGTGTTTATTTACTTTGGATCTGACCCTCGATTGGTGACCCATTCAGCTGTTAAATATAGTACTCTGGCATCCGTCAAGGTTCACAGACCTTTTCCGTTTGTCAGTCTTATTTTTAGTCGTTTTGAGTGTCCAAATCTCTTTATAACTTATCTTTTATTACCTTCAGCATATTCGAGATCATATTCTTGGACAGGTCCACCAATTGAGTAGTATGCAAGACATCGTCTCCGCCTCAACGCATATAAGAGCATCTTCACCAGTGCTGCTATCCTGCTGCCAAAGCCAAATTTAGCTGCGAAGAATAGCTTTTACGCCTCCACCACTTCTGCTATCCGGGTGACAAATTTAGCAAGAGGCCTTCTAATGCCAAACTGGAAGCCAAATTTGGCCTTCAGAATAGCAGCGGCCAACCAGCGGCATGCAGAGCAGCGCAACGCCTTCGAAGGTGCGCGGGGTCAACTACAAACCTGTCGAGGACTAGGTGCTGTGTGAAGCGTGGTTGTCCGTGAGCTGCGACCTAATAAATGGCATCTATCAATCCGGCGACGACTTCTACAACAAGGTTAAGGAGACCAGTTCTTCCAATGCCTCCCTTAATTCAAGCGAACGTTCTCCTCCTGCTGAAACTGTTCGGGTCCAAGGCGTAACCCGAGCAAAACTTGACCGGGCGAATCAAGCTTTGTATGCACGCCAAGTCAAAGCAGCAGAACGCGCTGCAGAAAATGCCGAAAAAACGCGTTAAAGTTGCCCAGGAACAGCTCGATCTGAGCTTATTTACTGCGCAGGAGGCGCCGAACGACCCCCTCGTAGCTGAATATTTGATGTTGAAATAGCAAACTGTCCTAAAACGACTTCGTGTTGAAGCTTTGAGTGAGCAGTTAGGGTCATCGATTTCATTAGCTGCACCAATGAATACGGGCGAAGATGTCCGTCAACGGTGACGCGGTCGGTAACCGCAGCAATGCTATAGCTCAACGCGCCGTCGACCCAAGCACATACGGATTGGCAGTCGCATCGTCTGATGCAGCAAGTACTGCGCTTAGCGAGTCGAACATTACAAGCTGCACCGTAGTGTAAATGCTCGTGCACTGGGAGATTTCTTTGATGTGCATTCCGAAGCTTCGAAGTGTGGACAATCAATTGCTCGACAGTGTCGTGACCTGAAGCACGAGCCGGTCGCGATACTGTAAACTCCGGAAGTCCCCCAGGCTGACTACGAACTTCAAATAGAAAGTCGATTCGAGCTGAATCACGTAAGTGACGTTCATCTTCCACAATCATGTTGTCCATGATGATGCATGCATGCATCACCTTGTCCTTTTTGGCAGCACGCCAAAGTTCACATGGCGTATCTAGAACCCTCCACCGCGCTTGAATCACCCCGAAGGTCCGTTCTACATCTTTCCGACAACCTTCTTGACGCTTTGAGTAGTTCTTGCGCTTTTTATCTATCGGCTTCTCGATTGACTTTGCAAATACCGACCATTCAGGATAAATTCCATCCGCCAGCATGTAGGGTGTATCGTAAGAGTTACATTCAAGCTAACATTTTGAATTAGTTTTTTTTCGCTCACAGTATTAATATCTTTTACACGTACTATTGGCAGTATACGTGACTTGCAGTGCTTCACCTCGCTATCAAAGAGAGGGGACCGCTCTAAAATATTAATGTCGCTCAAAGAACTAGGAGAACCGAAATTGTAATGCCAAATTCGCAAGGACTTTTGTAGGCTTCTTTTCTTTTCCTTTGTGTTGACCGACCAGAGACATTGGGCAATTCTTCCATACCCAATGCATACACTCGATCGAGCCGACCATTCCAGGAAAGCCACGACGTTCGTTCTGTTTAAGAAGACGTTCTAGTTCCTCCTTATGTGGTGGACGCAAAAACTCATCACCGAAAACAACAATAAGTGCATCACAAAAGTGATCGATGCACTGACTGACTGTAAGCCCAGCAATCTCTAAGTTTTCATCAATAGCATCAAAAGATGAAGAATATGCAAGAACTCTTAGCGCGGCCGTGATCTTCAGGAAACTGGATATTCCCACTAGACCCGCTGCATGTTGTTTCTGAACAGAGTAAGAGTCGTCATTCGTTACACCAATTGCAATCTGAGAAAACAAGCGTTTTGACATTCGATAGCGCCTGCGGAAAACAGCCTCTTCAAATATGGGGTCTGGACCAAAGTATTGTTGGAGCAATCGAGTGTGCCGCCCATGCCTGGCTATCATTCATCGACTCGCCAAGCAGACGAGACAACCACAACACTGGAATGCTGACGAGAGACGATCGCATGGACCCACTTCCGGGGGCTGAAGCTAGCTGTCAGCCGCAACCGCAGCTCACTGTTAGTAGTACTGGGAAAGAAAAGCTACATGTGTCGAAGCTGATATGACGTCGAACGATGCCACTACGAGCAACAATAGCAGAAAGACTTTGTTGGGGTCGACCGATGCATACCTTCATTCTCTGAGTGGAGACACAGATGATAACAGACTGAAAGTTGGAAGTGAGATCCAAAGAAGGTCATTTTCATCGTGGGAAGCTTTTGAAGCATATCTTTCCGAGCACGAGAGGCAAACATTCCAGGTAACGGCAAAAATACAGTATACGCTCTGTCTATAACACTGTACTAACTACGATTAACTTCTCGTTTTATAAAAAATTCGCGTCCGGTGCAGTCGGGAACGGGTGCCTCGTCACATAAAT
>NW_008634126.1:1274370-1276549 GCF_000247585.1 Phytophthora nicotianae INRA-310 | reverse complement strand
GCATGGACAATTTAGTTCCCCATTTGTGAGGTTTATCTTTCATGTACACCCGCATTCTGTTGAACGTTGACCGCGAAGGCAGCATTGCCTCATCGAAGGCCATGATGCCAGGAGGTATGAAGGCAGCTTGAAAACGGGTTTGAAGTGCGTCGATCACCGGACGCAACTTCCAGACACGCTAGCACCAGCGTCGGCATCGTTGGGGCTGAAGTGAAGGTTTCGTGAAATATGCATAAAGCAGTCACGCCCCATGTATCGGCCGAAACAACCGCGAGGAATCGCTCCCTCGTCTGTAGTTCGCCAGTGGTTCGGCAGCTTTTCTTTGTTGGGAGCTATAGCGCGCGCAAGCAGCAGTCCGACGAAGACGCACAAGTCTTGAGCAGTAATTGGCGCAGCCCTCACAAGATCTGCCTTGATCGTCTCTTTATAACTCCTCTTGAACTCGGGATGCTTTTTCTCGCGAGCCACTTGCTTGGCGTGTTGACCATAGACAGGTTCCTCAAGTTTTGACTCGAAATAGTTGTTTGACTCGTCCGCAATCTCTTCCCACAGCCCTGGCTGCATGAAGTAGAAGAAGGCACCCATTGGGGTCGTGGGGGCTGTGAGCGCCCTTGGAGTTGGTCCAGACACGCCGGAGAACAGATTGGGGTAGTCCGCTTGCACTTCGCTGACGGAGCGAGCTTGGTAGGGCTCCATCAAGTAGTCGCATGGAGTGTGAGTAACCAGGTTGGACCATCCCTGGACACCCATGTCCTCCAAAAAGCTGTCCGAAACCTCACCGGAAGCAATGTTATCAATTCCACCCAGTCCGGAAATCAAACTGATTTCGAAATGCATTTCTAAGGGGACTGGTAACGGCATGTCGGCTTCATCATCCCCATCGACAGAAGACACCTCGTCGTCTCCCTCGTCGTTCTCCCCCGTCGTTCTCCCCATCTGACTTAAACTGCGTGTACGCACTCGGGGCGTCTGTTTCTGCAGTGATATTGGGGTCATCTGTACAGTAATATCGTAGGTACATGTTTGGCAGTAATCACTAACGTGTATGTACAAGTTCCACTAACCTTGCGTGGCCTCGACAGTTCCATCTAGGCCTCCGACTGCTGGAGCGTTCCCTTCTGATCTCGATTCAATGGACGCGCTGCCGGAAGCGCTCGATTCATTGTTCACATCGTTAAACAGTAGTGCAAGATTGCGCCTGCGTGATGGCAAATCTAGTACAGAATAATCACGTATCATACAAGATTAAGCAGAGTCATTAACGTGTACATACAAAATATACCTTCATGGGTGTTCTCGCACTCAATATCATCTGCGTCGTCTTCTTCTGCATACGTCGTATCGTGCGAGGACACACCCAGAATGATCTCAGGTGTAGCTTTACGAGATGTTCGGTGGGGGCTCGACGGTGGTGCACTAGTGGGTAAGCTTTCCACATCACTCAAAGCTGTACCAAAACGATCAATACATCTTTAGCCGACAGCAAACCTGTATCATACAACGTTACAAACACAAATCTTCCGTTCTGGACGCTGCAGCTTTAGGCGCTGCCGAGGAGGCCTCGTCACTCACCGTGCTGCTGCACACTGTTATCGTAGAGATCGCTTTCGGCTTACTTGTCGCTTTGGCTGCCTGCTTCTTCGTCTTGGCGGGGCGTGCTGCAGATTGCTTCGCTTCCGCCGATTTCGCCGCTGCAAGCTCAGCTGCACACAACAGAGGGTAAAAAAGAGTCGCAACCTTACCAAGCACGCACACATACCGAGATCGACTTCATCAAGGTAGGCCATTAACTCGATCTCTCCTACGAAGAAGTCCACGCCGCGGACGTCTTTCTTCGTATTTCCAGGTTTCAGGTAGGTGAAATCGACTGACAGACCAGTGGGCCGCTTCGTAGTCCATCCTGCTTTCTTCAGTTCTCGCCATCGCGCTTGAAAGGCCATTTTCGATCGGGACTCGGGGGGTCTGCGTGTCAGCCGGCGAATCTGGAAGTGATAGAAGATCAGTGGTTGTCGGCATTTCGTCGTCCAAAACGTATATGCGATACGTTGGCACAGCTGTTGCCTTTGAAATATGATGCTGATACTGACTTGTCCATGTACCACCGTGGTATTTCTTGGATACACTCCCTACCCCTTGGTGATTTGAAGTTTGTATCGTCCAATACAAAAATCAAGGTTAA
>NW_008634126.1:1271108-1272080 GCF_000247585.1 Phytophthora nicotianae INRA-310 | reverse complement strand
TAGTTCCTTATATCGGGTAGTTAACCTTTTCTTGTATGTTTGCCCGCTTCCAATAGCGTGGAAGTTGTGTTGAGCGTATAGCAGTCGTACGGCCAAGCAGTAGAACCCCGGCGACTGACGCGTGTTTTAGTAAATTACACTTGGTTTCAGTATGAGATACTAGAATTTCCCACTACTGAACCGCTTGCTAAGTCTAACACACTTGTTGCTTGAAAGGCAAATTACACACAGTTAATTCTTTGGCTCCTGTACTGAACACTACTTCTTGCCTATCCTAAAATTGCTCAAACTTGCCCTCCGTAGTCCTATCGCATAGTGCTTGGTAGGCAGTAGATCGGTCAATATCCATCAGCCGGGCTTGTCAAATTTTACAGCGCACTTCACCACAGCTGCCACACGCTACAAACCTCAGGTTGGAAATGCGCATTGATGTCCTTGTGCCTTACATTCAGAGATCCTTTGGCCGCAATCACGAGCTTATGCTTCCTTGCAGTGTTAATAGCAGTTTGGTCAACATTAAAGACAAGGTCAGCATCAATGTTATGCTCGATAACGACCTTTGATAATGACGAGAACAGCGCCGACAGATCTTGCTTCTCCACTTCGTTACGGTATTTGGGCGCAGACTGAGAAGTCCTGAAGGTGAACGATGGACGACGCTCCATGAATTGACGCAGCATCCTCCCCTCATGGACAGCCCACAAATCAGTTGTGCAAGTTGCTGCGCGTTCTTAAGAAGGTCTCTGCGGCTGACAGGATGCCCAACCTATTGCCGCCCAAGGATTCAATTTCGGAGACTTTCTTCGCTTCATGTGGGAAGAGAGGCGGTGGACCATCCGCGCTTTGGCTGTCGAGGGGTTTCTTTTCGTGCTGCAGCCACTAACGTGTATGTACAAGTTCCACTAACCTTGCGTGGCCTCGACAGTTCCATCTAGGCCTCCGACTGCTGGAGCGTTCCCTTCTGATCTCGAT
>NW_008634126.1:1262216-1271008 GCF_000247585.1 Phytophthora nicotianae INRA-310 | reverse complement strand
GGAGACTTTCTTCGCTTCATGTGGGAAGAGAGGCGGTGGACCATCCGCGCTTTGGCTGTCGAGGGGTTTCTTTTCGTGCTGCAGCCACATATTTCTTGAGAGTACTGTGCGGAATGTTACCGTTCTCACTGGTCATTTTTGCAGCGGCCCCAGCGAGAACCGGTGGAATGGCCTCGCCCAACTCTGTATCAGTGTAGTTCGCGTGAAAGTTTCCCATTGCTGCCGGATATGGAGAATGATAACTGGTGGTCAATTGGCTGGAAATGGACTGCTTGTCAGGTATTAAGTGCTTTAGGTTTTCACACAAAGACATCTGTTATAGTTTTGACATATCACATCCGGAATTGCGTAGACATTTTGGCAGTATTGGATACAATATGAGCGGCTAGTAAAGCGGTAAAACTACTAAATTGGCAATTTATATTATACAAAAGTGCTCTGGCACAACTCGCGATGGGTTGCCTCTTTCGTTATGGTACTCTGAAATCCAAACAAACGAAGGGCATGAAAAAGTCCTGACAACTCTATGTCACTCACTTTTTTCTATAGGGTACAATAAAATGATGAGAGTACACGCGTCACACAGCTACTTCGTTCAAGCGTGCTTTAATGTCTTTACGAGCCATGGATGTTGCCACTTGCTCGTGAAGATATTACTTACGACATACTGACTTGTTTTTCAAACTATACTCGAAGTTGTTGCTGTCCATTTATTGGTGATGCACATTAAATATATCGGAGATTGGGCCACAAATCTCCCGAAATTCATTGGGGGGGGGGGGTTAAGTGCAAAACAATTTTCTATATTACTAAGGAGGTTTCAGTATTATTTCCTAATAGTTATTAATAGTTTCTAATTCTAGTGTATCTTTCTTTCTTTCTTTTTTTCGTTCGCTCGTTTTTTAAAATATTTACTGAGATATTCCTGATTAAAATTCGCATGGAAATGAGCTACTGATGTCGAGTTGGATTTGGAATGTCCGACAAGGTTTTTCCAGCGTAGATAGCAGACACCTGTGGCGTGATGTTATTGAGTAAATATAGTATGAGGATAAAGAGGTTACTACTTTAATATATATAAATTTACTGAGCATTGCAAATGAAATGCCTCTCTGCTTTATAGTCTAGATAGAGCATGACCAGAACATAAAACCAGGCGTAATAATGCGAAAAAAGGTATCGATTTGTTTTATCTGTGATCAAATTATCCTTTCAAAACGGCAAGAAGGATCGGTTTACAGTTATTGATGTGGACTTGCCGGTAGATCAATCTCTAGTGTTCGATTTGGTGCCATAGCTCGATATATCAGCCAGTTTACCTTGTTCGATTTGTACTTTAGACTTCGATATACATGTAATAAAATGATCACAAGTTATTATGACTCGAGCATCCAGCACAGAACACTAAAACCCACAATATATAATGGATAGCGTATTAGGTAGAATTATATATTAAAGGATTAAGGGCGCTGCCACCGCTTGGTTGGCAAAAATCTATACCCCCCAGCATTCAGCTAAGGCTCTGAGAAAATGTGGAATATATTTCTCTTCGGGTGAAAATTGAGGGATCATGACGTCAAATATGACGACTCGATCCCCTCGCGGCGTATGACGATGGTAAACAGATAACCAAACAGAATCCACATAAATCCAGTATGAACGCATGGTAATGTATAAGTGATCCTTCTCATTCCTTGATCTGTCGCACCGTTGTTGAACAGGGATTGAGCGTGCTAAAACGAGTGGAATATAGAGAGGAGCTCTTCATCCTCACCTTCGCTTTCGTCGATGAAGCTATTCGTTGTTGTTTCCTAGGATCATTGTGAAACCAGAAAAAGACAGACTGTCGCTCGTATCCCCCTCGCTTCAGACGTGTTTTACTATGAACCGTACGAATCTGCCTGTAGTAAATTTAAGTTTCTAGGTTGTTGCAAGCCAATCGAGGCAACTATTACTATTCTTTCACTCCATCACTGATAGTGCTTTAATAACTATTCATTTTCCCCTTAATACTTATACGTGACAGAGTGATGGTCACGAAGAAAAATTTCGTGGCTTTGTCAAAAAAGCGTACAAGTGCTTCCGTGAATTTTGACTTCATTTCACTATGGTGTGTGTACGCTTTTTCGACCGCACATTTCCTTGCCCGTCCCCACATTCCGTCGGTACAGGCAAAAAAAGCGCTTTTTAGCGCAGCGCCTCACATGGCTTCAATGCCAGGCGCCATGACGCCCACGTCCCCGCGTTCCGAGGCTGCCAGCGGCCACGACACGGACACGCCGGGTACATTCCAGCGCGGCAAGCGCAAGTACTCGCACACGACGGTGGCTCAGCGTCAGTGCTTGCTCGAGTGGCTGGAACTTCCGGGTAACTTCGAGTTGCTCACGAAACCTGTGAGTGCCAAACTCATCGAGGCCAGTAATGCGGCATCATCATCACCCCCTGCAAAGCGCGTCAAGAAGATGGACGGCTACCGTTCGCTGGCTCAATATATGAACCGAGTGGCACTCACCGATTGGTCTGAGAAGACGGCACGTAGCCGCTATGAAAGCTTCATGGCAGCCTACAGGAAGGCCAAGCGACAGAGCCCGCCGGACCAATTGAAGCCTTTATACCAGCGCGTGGACGCACTCTTTGGACCCGACGGGGATAGAGAGGCAGCAAGATTCAGATCCGAGAGCATGGGTCAAAAGTCGGAGGGCAGCAGGTCACCACTCTTGCCAAGGGACAACGAGACGGAATTCCAGGACCTTTCGGTGGCAGCATCGGAGGTGGCGAGGGCGGAGCCGGAGCCCACGTCACCGTCGAGAGGAGTGGCGCCGACGACCTATAACCGTCCGTTTGAGACGGACTATACATCGGTCGGCCTCGATACGAAGAGAGGGGAGGAACCGGCGTCAAGTCCACTGCAGGACTTGACCTCGACGACTTCGACGCCGATGAATGACCAGATGCTGAAGCTGGAAAGCCAACGACTCGCGGTGAGGCAGAAGGAGCTCGAACTCAAGCAAAGTGAACTGCGAGCGAGGCAGGAGGAAAGCAGGCAAAAGTTACGTGCCGAGGTGCTGACCAAACTGGTGGAGGCTGGCAAATCGCCGGCAGAAGTGCGTGAATACCTCGCTATCATGGACCCAGGCGACAACCAACCTACTCGTCGTTGAAAAAAACTACAACGCTGATGACAAGCAATTATACGTAACCCGTAGCTAAAACAACCCTAAAACATTCTGCGTATTGGGAAATCTAACGCTTGATAAGCAAAAATGGGTAAGTTGAAGCCAAACTGTGTACACCACATAAAATAGCGTACATTGGTCTCATATATCTGGCGCGCACCTCCTCTTCCTGGCTACATCCACTTCTTCCCACTGCCCACTTCTCCCCCCCCCACCGCCGCAGCGACATGCACACGTTGCCGCGCGACGAGCGTTTCCAGTATGATCGTCGTAGCGAAGAAATCCTGGGCGAAACGTTGGCGGCGTTCAAGGGTTTCGACAGTACTCGGTTGAACCCCACAGAGTGGAAATTTCTGGCCAGACGCGATCAAATCATAGTGCACCGCGCTGTATCAGCCACTCGCCAGGGCGTCGACAGTCACAAACGTCGAGTCATCGCCACCGGGTTCCTTAACGCGCGCTTAACGGACGTTCTAGGCGGTCTCTACGTCGAAGATGACAACGAGTTGCTGACAACTCAAGCTATAATGATTCCAAGTGGATGCACAGCAGTGGACGCTGCCGTGCTTATGGTAGCCGAGAGGAGACAAGTTCGAGCGACTCCGTTCCGGTTCGCAGGCGTGAAATGGTATTCGTGGAAGAGAAATGTCAATATTGGTAGTCCTAATTTGAGTATTGGCGAGGGACAGGAGTGTGATTTATTGACGTACGAACGCATGGGGATTGCGCTGGCGGAAGAAAGTGGCAAAGAAGGAAGTCAGGAATTGGCTTATCATGTGATACTGTCACTAAACAAGCCGGAGTGGCCGTTAAATGTGGCTCGAGGACCCGGATTACGGCGAGCGGATATGGCCTTTTGTTTCTTGTTTCGTAAAGTGTGTGAGGACTTGGTGGAGTGTTTTACGTTAGTGGATTATGACTGTCGGACCGCTGCGTCGTCCAGAAGAGCAGCAGATACAGAGATGGCGGACAGGATTCTCATGATTACGAGATTACCGGATTGTGCACATGCAAAGATACTTTCAGGGTTTATACGGAAGGCAAAAGGTCGACAAGTTCTGATGAGTAAGACGTGTCTGCGATGTGGATCAAAGAGGAAAGTTCTGGATCCATTGCGTTCGTGCTGTATCTGCAAGAAATCAGTGTGTCACAAATGTTACGAGCTGAAGGTTATTTTTTCAATGAACTCGCGGACGCACGAGCCGGAGACGGACACGTTCTGTAAGAAGTGTCTGGCTCGAATAGCTATTCTAACAGCAAAGAAGAAAGCGCAGCATAATACCTCGGCTTCTGCTAACAGCAGTAGTAGCTCCACGGGTGGGAGCTCGAGAGATAGGGACAAAGAAAGCCATTCGGGAGGATCCAGCGAAAACAAGAACAACTTTAAATTCTGGAAGAAGAGCAAGGATAAGAGGTTACCAAGTCCACGATCAGAGCTGAATAGGCGGAGACATAGCTTACCGGCGACAATGATCCGACGAGCAGAAGAACATACGCCAAACTACGAAGGATTATTCCAGAACTATGATGTTTTCGGGCGAGCTAGCGAGAATCCGCGGCGATGGGATCAATACGAAGAGTTACGACTGGAGGAAGAGCAGGAACCGGAAAAGGAGCATGAAAACGTTGAGCCTCAGCGTGAGAAGCGATGGAGGCAGACAACATTTCTTGCGAATCCCGAGGCGGCAGCAGCGGAGGCAGCAGCGGCTAACCGCTTGTCCGTGGTAAAGCAAAGAGTGATCACCTCAGTGATCAGAGAAAGAGAATACTCGGTGGCAGAGGTCTACCCTGTTGCGAAAACTGTGCTGAAGACCGATAATTCCAACTCAGAGGACGGAGACTCGCCCCATAGTGAAGCCGAGCGAGCTCATCATTTATATCTGGAGCGACGACAACGACTGGAGCTGGATGGCCAACAGAACTTGTGTCGTCGTGAAGTCATCTCAAGACCCCACCCCGTGCAAGAAATTTCAAAACCAGCTTCACAATATGCTAACAAGTCAAGTGCGGAGACAGAAAGTGGCGCGACACCAGTAGTCCAAGGTGCCAGAAATACTGCATCATCAACTCGTGAGTCTATCAGAAGAACCAGGAGAGCTCGTCAACAGGAGAGCGACGATACCTTCCGAATGGACCTCTACGGTCGCTTTTAATTTAACTCGGCAAAGCAGTACAAATATTATAACACGCAGTTCCTTATTGGTAAGCCGATTACCGTAGGCATGCGGGATAATCGAGCTGAGTAGCAGGGTCAAATTCGCTGTACATTTCAGCTTCAGTGACGTTGTACGCTAAGTTCTTGAAAAACTACAAAATTTGAATTGGTAGCTTGTTATCGTACTAATGTAAGAAGTGCAGGGCATTTTCTTGACTAGCGGTGAGTCTGGGTGAGCATACACTTGTCTCACAACGTTCGTCTGCAACACAGCGTTGATATTCAAAAGAAATGCGACCGACATGATCCGTGAAAGTGTCTATCCTACTTCAAGATTATCAGAACGTTTCGTAAGTTGCACGCTACTTTACCTCGAGCTCTGTCGTGGTGAGTGAGTTGTGGTAGTTAGAGGGGGCGAGGGCTCAATTGATGTTCAGTTGCTCAGACCTCAACGTCTAGCTGTCGTGGATCCGATACAATACATCATAGACACGAGCCAAAGTAAAATGGCGTCTTAAGTCATCGCGAAACGACCGGTTGGTGTCTATTAAATAATACCGTACGTTGTTGACAACAATTGTGAGGAAAATGTCTGCCGATGTGGTCTAACTTTCACCCTGGGCCTTTGCAGCTTGGTGGGCTCTCTTCCTTGTGTACACGTGGTTGTCAGCTTCTACAACGCTGTGTACACGTATTACTAGAGCATTCTGCACGACTCTGACTCGGAAATTACTTTAGAAGTATTGACATTAGGCATGTCAACATCATATCACCACACACTCACGTTCGTCTATTTGATCATGTCTGGGCTTCACGTTATTTGCATTCTTTTGATGGTAGGTGGTTCAATTCGGTTGCTTTTGTTAAGTAGTCAATCTAATTCCAGAATCTATACATAAGTAAAGCTACAAATAGGTCTACCACCGCTGCAGAATTTACGCTCAAATAGCTTGCACCTCCAGCGACATCACGCTCAAGAAATGGCACGAGCCAAGTTGCCAGAGGTTGTTCAGCTTTCATCCTGGGCATTTGCTGTATGGTGGACACTGTTTTTAATTCTACATACAGTTGTTAGCTTCTACAACGCGGTGTACGCCTATTACTACTGGATTCTACACGAATCCTATGTCGAGGTTCTTCTGGAAGCTTTCTATGTCGGCATGCCACCTGAATATCACCATACCATCTCTTTCGTCTATGCGATCATGTCCGGCATGCATCTTGTGTGTATTCTCCTCATGATTGTTGGCTCTGTTTGGCAGCGATCTCTTGCTTTTACTCCGTGGTCAACTCGTAAAGTTGGGCCTCACGCTAGCAAGATCAAGGTTACACGCGCAAAGTCAACAGTTGTTCGCAATATTTACTCCAAGCTCTCGGACCGACATGGACTGTTTGGTGTAAACGGGAGGTATTTTCATGAAATTCAGCTTTTACGAGAGATCGCCGAGACATCACTGCAAACTCTCCAAGCTTATCGAATGAGCAAGTTTTTGCCACGTACGTTGCTCAATCGGTTTTACGTCGTCCTGCTTACAGTGAATTGCTGGTCGTCGGTTTTTGTCAATTCGTGTATCTTCAAGGGTAACGAAGCTCGCAGACGGTTTGGCTCAATTGCTTTAGATTGTGCACTTGACCTCGTGGCGTGTATGGGTGTGGAGCTTATTATTGTAGTGAGTTACTCAAATGACTTCGATCTCAACCTTGATATATCTAGCTACCTCATATTGTTCAATAACGAGTGGATGGCTCGAGCTTACAATGAGTTCCAGATGGTTGTCGTAGTTTCATGGTGGGATCTAGTCAGCCGTGCTACATTTTCTATTGGATTACTCATTGGCACAACCGACATGAAGGATCTTCTCCAGCGTCTTCCATTGAATGATAATCAAGTTGCCCAATCTACATTAACCGCTGTAGCAGTCAAAGACACGAAGAAGATGGCACAATCTCCCACTGGAACACTAGTCTCTGATAAAGTCATACGCACCATTAATTTAGGATTTGGAATCTGGGGTGCTCTAGTTCTTGCACTCCATATCCACGCATCAAGTCAACCAACTCTTCCTCAATGTTTGATGCAAGTTAGACCATGGGCGACTTCAAGACCTTCGTGCTATTTGGCGGGGCTTGACTGCCATACCTTACAAATATCGGGTGAAATTAATGAGGTAGATGACTTGTGGAGCGAATTCGATACCACAACGGTTGTTCAAATGCTCATCCGACATTGCCCGGCTCTTGAAGTGCCAAATCGGTTCACCGAATTTCATAGGCTTCGTGAAGTCAAAGTATACAATACTACCATCAAGGACTGGGGCGAGTCTGCAGCGATCACAAATACAAACCACCCCGAATTTACTGGACTGTATTTGATTCGTGTGAATATGACGGATGGTGTACTCCCCGCTGGTTTCCAATCGACCGATTTTCCTCAGTTGCTCTATTGCATTGAACTTTCTATCACAAATTTGCGCGAGCTGCCTGTTGACTTGGACACCAAGTGGCTTTTAGGTTCGCTTATCGCTATTGAGTACAGCCAACTTTCTGTGGTTCCTCCTGCTGTTGTTCGATTGCAACCATACTACCTATCACTGACAGGCAATCCAATAACAGAGCTTCCTCCTGAAATCTTTGAAATTGACGTCATGGAAATCCTCTGCATCAGTAACATGAACCTTCGTGAGCTACCCCGTAATGTTACCAATCTTTCTGATTCATTAAGATGGGTTTTTATGCTCCATGCCGACATATCATTCTTCTGGTCGTGGGCGGATGAGCTCGTGGAACGAATGGAGGGCGTAAGTGCACCTTGGATTGCTGGGTCCTCTATGTATTGTAGTAATCTTGCGAGAATTCGGAACGGCAGCGCTGATGGGTTTCAAGTTTCGCTATCTCCTGATTATTCTCAAACTCTGATGGATTCGTCAGAAACAAACTTACAAGTGATCTCGAAAGCGGTCAACTGCAAGCCAAAAACTGGCCTGCCGTCAGGTGAAGGCATGCTTTATCCTCTCGCTTACGAAGACAGTATCAGCGCTATTAGCACGCCACCACTATTGATGTAGCAGATTGAAAGCTCGTCGAAAAGGTGGCTACGTCAACAGTTTTAAAGAAGTATACTGATCAACTGACTATTGGTGCCGGTAATAATTCTTCTGGCATTTTCTCTAACAGCGAAACTCAGCTTTGATACACCACTCGAATGTATTCATGATGCTGAGCAAATTTATCGGCACTACATGACCCAACCAGAACATTGTATATTTACACTACTTTGACTGTACGTCTTCACTTTCAAGAGTGTCGAGCTAATCGTTCTGCCAAAGGTGACTAGTAGAATCAAGGACAAAGCTCTTACGAAGCCCATGGGATGTAAAGGAAATGCCCGCAATGAAAACAATAAAATGTGTGTTTTTACTTCAGAAGAAGTAGCACTTCGTTCTGCTTGCGATTTTTGTAGG
>NW_008634126.1:1258275-1259831 GCF_000247585.1 Phytophthora nicotianae INRA-310 | reverse complement strand
AAGGAAAATAAAAGCAATTCATTATCGAATCATCCCCGAAGCGCTCTGCTGCACCAGTGCGACGACCTGGAATCGCATGTGCGACGGCTGCATTAAATAAATTACGCTTTTGGATGAAATTTATTAATACGTTTACTTATTGTTTTGTTTTAGAGAATGAATACTTCAGAGCTTCTAAACGGGGAAACTGATGCCTAGCGCACTTGCAACGTATGCCACTACGTGTTCTCTCGCTCGTGTCACTTACGACGCCACTAGCAAGGATCATGTAGAGGAACATCCACTAGGCCCAGGCAACTATGCCCAGTGTGTTGGCAGAGGGTCCGCGGGAATCGCCACCACCTCACGCGTCATCAGCGATCTCCCGTTGCCGGACGTATGCAGATCGAATCGAGCATCGCAATCAGATGGATCAGGTGCGCCGGGAGAGAGATGCGGCATGGCATCGCAACATGCGCAACGGTCGTGAGCGTGATGGATTGGTTGAAGATCCAGAACAGAGCGAAGAGCCAGGACAAGTTGAAGAGCCAGAACTGTTGGAGCGACTGCTACAAGTCAGTGATGACGATGCACCTGCAAATGCTCTAGTCGACAGCGAAATCGACGACTATACTCCAGGTGAAGAATAGGCAGTGTCGAAGCGAAAACCAGGAAAAGATGCATAAACGAAAAATATACATGTTTTGGATGAAATTGATTGTAGCTTTAATTTGTGTATCGTCACGTAAATATTGAGTATACGGGGGATACAACAGAGACATGACACATAGTACAATTGGGGTCGACACATAGTACAATTGGGGTGGATTGCGGTATAGAGTACACGTAAAGTACAATTGGTGACGACTTAAAGTACATTTCGAGTCGACTTAACTTACAGTTTGAGTACAATAGGACAGACGTAGAGTAGGGTTGGGACCGACAAGAGTACAATTCGGAACGATAGTACAGTTGGGAACGACATTCAGTACATTTGGGGACGACGTACAGTACACTTGGGGCCGACAGCGAGTAAACTTGAAGATGACCTACAGTACAGTTGGGGACGATAAATACGTATGACGTATCCAAATTACTTACGCTTCTGAGCTGGGATCGCCGCGAGGATTTTGTTTACTGTCATATCGCCCGATATCAGACAGCTAAACTCGGTTTCAAAGCGATCCGTATCCCCATCAAACCTTGCCTGAACAAACTCACCCCCCCCCCCACACTTTAGTTCAACCTTACGGATGGAACCTGTCGTTGCAGTTGCTTCCTCGCCGCGTTTTCGCTTTCCTTATCCTCGCGGGATTTTTGTCAGGCCTGGGAATGCGTAGTCACTATCACGCCAATTGTGGTGTAGTGAAACACACGCGTGGTCGAACCATCGGTTAACGAACGTCACGGCCTGGGCAGCTTCCTCTTCTTTCGGTGGCCGGTGAATCGAATACGTCCGCCTTGCTAGAGGTCGTGATCTGCCTTCCTGTCGCGTATCGTAAAACAGCCAAATCTGATCAGAGTGCCATCCTTACGCGACTTGCGTTGAAGCCCCAATTGAATGTCGCCCTTCTTCA
>NW_008634126.1:1256694-1258175 GCF_000247585.1 Phytophthora nicotianae INRA-310 | reverse complement strand
ATACGTCCGCCTTGCTAGAGGTCGTGATCTGCCTTCCTGTCGCGTATCGTAAAACAGCCAAATCTGATCAGAGTGCCATCCTTACGCGACTTGCGTTGAAGCCCCAATTGAATGTCGCCCTTCTTCATCAGGAGTTGATTTGACACATTCCATGAAAAGCACAGTGAGCACACAGCGGAAAACCACAAGCGCATCGTCTTGTTGAACATGGTGTTATCTTGCAGAAACGCTATCAATTTGGACAGCATCGATAACGACATCGGGGAAGCCCGCTTGGGAGTCCTCTCACGTCTTTTTGCTTTACTTAGGCTTGCCAAAATCTGTGTGATGGCGGCTGACCGTGCAGGATTGTCACGAGGAACGGCTTGTCCATCTGCCGTCGTTTCTACGGCCCAGCGATCGTGAGGGTGCCCGCCGACAAGCATTTCTGGCATGGTGTAGTGCCATGAAAGAGCGGCTCGAAGCTTTTCCGCAGGCCACTGGCTGGGGTTTGTCGTGGCAATGCGATTGATATATGCGGCAACGACACCTGGAAGCTCAACGAAGCGCTGCTGGATGGGGTTGGAATATCCCTCTTGCTTGCAGAACTCAACAAAGCGGCGCAAACTTCCAGTATAATCGACCCTTGTGTGGGCTTCAAGGCGCTGGTTAGCAAATTTTGCAGCAGCGAGGGCTTCATTGTACAGACGACTTGTAGCCGGAAGGTCCATTCCTGCGAGCTAAGCTCTCTGCCCTGAGAAATGGAATACGAGAAGTGAAATGAGGACTGTTGGCTGTCTGTCGATGTCGCTGTCGACTCCATTTGTACTGTCGTCCCCAACTATACTTTCGTCCCGAAGTGTACTTTTGGCATGCGCAATATGAGTCGTTTCACGGGAATGATGACTTTTGTGTGTCAACGTAGAATTAACAACACATGACCACTAATTACAAAAATATTTTATTAGCCAATCAGATTGTGTCGCACGGTCATTTATTTTGCTCGCACCGGTGGGAGAAGTAAAATGTTTATTATTCTGTTACCCCTCCTCTCTCTCGTGAAACTACTAAAATGTGAGGTAAATATTCTGAATACTACTACTCCTACTCGTGTAGGCAAATCATTTTTCAGAATAAAAGGAAAGTACTCCATTTAAAATCTAGAAACTGAGCATTCATCTAGAATGGGTCACATCATCCAGAATTCTAGATACAGTTGTGCACCTCCAATTCGGCAGGGCGGACCATATCAACAGTGCCAGGGCATAAGTGCACAACGTAAAGCATAAAACAAACGCAAATCCAGTGCACTGATATTTATTTTGTTAGTTCAGTAGTAAATTTACGTTTAGTTTTGAGGCGACCATCAACACTCAGTACCAATCGTCCAGGGAATGACTATGCCTGTGTGGCACCAACAATATCTAATAGTCTTTGCAGATATGTTGTTTCCGCCTTCAGACAACCACATCATGGCGGAGTAAACGTCGACCGGTGTGTAA
>NW_008634126.1:1187688-1255320 GCF_000247585.1 Phytophthora nicotianae INRA-310 | reverse complement strand
CGATGTCTGTGTGGCACCAACAATTTCTAATAGTCTTTGCAGATATGTTGTTCCAGCCTTCAGACAACCACTTCATGGCGGAGTAAACGTCGACCGATGTGTAAGGAACACCCTTGTAGAACGAGCAAGTTCTGAATGAGAGAGCGTAGAATCTGACTTGTACTTCTCGCACAAAGACTGCTTTTGTGCTAGAGTTCGCGACATGTAGGAGGAAGGGCGATGGCCCATTGTCTTTGGCGGTAATAAATAAAGTGTTTATTTGTATGAAGACGTCCGCTTCAAAATTTTGAAATCAGATCGCACAAAGACTGCTTTTGTGCTAGAGTTAGCGACATGTAGGAGGAAGGGCGATGTCCCATTGTCTTTGGCGGTAAAAAATAAAGTGTTTATTTGTATGAAGACGTCCGCTTCAAAATTTTGAAATCAGATCGATGTGGCATGTCATCCCTCCCCGAAAACCGTTGAGGTTAATTGCTAGGGTGGTGATGGGCAAAGGCGATTGCGCATCCGATTCGCGTAATCATAAAATCTGGCAGGGTATCGACTGATACCGGTGCCGAATTGGAGGTGCACGACTGTACTGTAAGATTTGCTCACCCTTCTTAACATCAACTGATTACGTACGATTCGTAATCATCATGTGCGTGCTCTTAAAATCTAATCTCAAAATCTAGAAGGGGTGAAAACTCTGTTGAGAAATACCAGTAGTCACATTGACGCTTGTAATTCTTAGGCAAATCAAATTCCACGTCATCGCGCTGACCAAACCCAATCTACCTGTATCTCTATTTGACTAGTGCAGATCTCCTTATAGATGTCCTTTTCAAGCGGCATTATGAGAACCCAAAAATGCCATCATCGTCGTTTTCGAGTTCTAAACGCCATGACACCCGTCCCGCTTAGGATTCAAGAATAGGCTTGTTCAAGCAACATTATGGTGTTGGGCAACATAAATTATCAATGGTGCCAGGTTACCAGCACAGTAATCCAGCTAGCCAACTGTCTCGATCATATCCCAAATTGAACTGCTTCCGACCATGCGTTCGCACGTGTTGCTTATACTTGCGACGTTGTGTTTGCTCTTATCAACTGCCGGGGCTGCCTCATCCAGCACTGTCAACAGCCCGGTTCGTGAGCTGTCGACCGAGTTCGTCTCAAATGAGCAAAGACGTCTGCGCGGGGACAACAACAACAAGCTGGTCACGGACGGGTTCAATGCTAACGACGAGGAGCGAACGATCAGCACTACTTTGGCCCGGATGAAGAACGAGATATCGGGTTCGATGAAGAAATTTTGGGCCAGCATAGTTGAGCGTTTGTATAAGGTTTGGCGGAAAAAATCTCGCGTGCAGAACACAGCGGTGGCAGTCGGCACTTGAGGTTACACCCAAGAAAGCAAATACAGCGAGCTGTAAAGATGTAGGCCCCGCTCGATTGGATTCGTGTGGTCTTAATATAGCTAGACCGTGAGGATACAGCTCGGTGACTATCTGAAACACTGATTTATGTACAGGGAATTACTCGTAGACTATGGGCAGAGGCTCTGCAAATTAATCGCCAGCGCTCTGCCGCAGAGCACTGCTGATTAATGCAAGTGACAGGTAGGTATAGCTTCTAGCCAGGATGTAACCGCTTCGCTGACTAGCTCAACCCTGTCTAAGCAAACTCTGCATGGAGATAGATTGGTGCGAAGGACTTCATTTAAGAAATGTATCATGTTTGCAAACGAGTAAGACGAATGGAACTGCAAAACTGCGCATACAAACATCCAGTGAGCCCAATTGCTACCCGAACACGCTGCTGATTTCAATATGCAATTTTCTCAAGTAAAAAGTAAAATCATGGACACGCGTTTCACAATTTATTAGTAGCTCATGGCAGTTTATCGCTCTTGTTTGATGCTTGTAAGCTAGTTTGTACGGCAACTACTAATCTAACTTATGAAATTTTGTTGATGTTGTTGTTGTTTTTTTTTAATGGATTTTGATCGAATGGTTAGCGACTTCTCTTTTTTTTTACATATTCGTACACACCAGATAACCTGAGAGACTTAATCGTGTAGCCATTATCAGTACGTTGTGACTCGCCATCCCGAGAGTGATATCAGATCGCTAGTGCCACCGGACATCGAGGTCAGTGTTGGTGTTCGCGATATTCTGCTGGCTGGGATTGTCTATTCGTTTCATTCTGACCATCATGAATTTGAATTTTTTCGTTCCTAGACTCTCTGTTGGGCCTCTGCTTCGATCGTGCCGCATGGCAGGTAAAGTTTTGGGTTGTTTTCCAGATAAAGGCTTTGCCTGTCAAGATGCCATGGCTATTATTAAAATATGCCAGATCCTTAGGTCAAGCTGAAATCGAAGAAAATAAATAAACTGACTTATTATGTTATGCCAGTTTTTTTAATGCTTAGTATTATATAATATGCGCTCTTTCCGTAGCAAGTCCTTCGGTTACTGTGCAGTAAACAAGTTGTGAAAGCTTAGCCTGGAGTGTTCCATTGCAGCAGGATATGATTGGACGTATTGGTTGCAATTATGATAGATATAGGAGCTTTTCAAGCATGAGGGTACTTTCCTGGATGATCAACCCACCATCAAACTCATAAAACACGCCAGTGTCGTCTTCATAGTCTGTACAAGAAGAACCTCAATTATCCTGGTAGTGCTACGACCACGTAATACAGACATCCCAACAGCATGAGGACGTTTGACTGATTTGTTTGCAAAGAACTTGGATTAGTCAAGATCGTATACTGACTGTATTAAACAAATGCAGCTGTATTTTCATCAACCCTGCCAGGAATCTAAGCCGGCATCACAGGTGAAGGTTGCATTATCGGGTCCACTTGGTCTAGAAAAGTGCTCTGCATAAACTGCAGATACTGGCGCGACTTTTTAGCGATAACTTCCATCACGTGATCTCGCGTTTCCTTTTGTTGGGATCCCACTCCAGTGCACGCACTTCTGCCTTCCAGCTGGTAATACGCTCGAACGACACAGAAGCGCTCAGGCTCTGCAGGCAAGGGTTCGATCACCGTCCAGTACTGTTCATCTAGATGAAGATGGTCACTAGGTACAAACCACCTCACTTGTCCCACGAGATCAATTCGATTCCTATCTTCAAACTTTCGATAGACACCAAATGCATTGGCGTAGCGAGGGGCATCCAGCTTGTCGTTTTGAATGTACAGATGCGTTACGCAGCTTCGGCCATGGGCCGTTTGTTGTTCGCGAGAGCTTTGTTTCTCATTCTACACGAGAATCAAGAGAAAAAGAATTAGCTTAACTGAGAACATTCATCAAATGAGCACGTACAAAGTCGAAGGCTTGTTTAACGCTGCTCTTGGTGATGTGGTGCAGCAAAATCCGCTCAGCCTCTTGAGCCGAACACACGAGTGGTGTAATGGAAGAGGTTTCGATTCGAGTTTCGCAGAGTCCATGATGCTTTGTTCGGGTGGACAAAGTGACAGAGGGGCTATTCCCTAAAATCGGCATTTTCTGGTCTGCGCGTAGATGCATCTGAGCCAAATTACTCGATAATTCTGCTAGCATCGGCTCACTCGTATCACCCAGGAAAAAGGGTCGATCGGCTGTCGGTTGGAACTGTTCAACAAACTTTAACCCCTGCAAAATTAATTCACAACAATTACAACGGAAGAATATTGTTAACAAAAAAAAGCAAGATGATACTCGATAACCAAGATGACTCACCTCGAGTACACCATTCTTCCCAAGTGCTTCCCGCATAGAGTTCAAAAGCTGGAGCTGCTGTGCGTACATCTTTTTTAACTCGACATTCATACGCACCGAGCACCTTCGTTCACACCAATTGCCAAGTGCACGATCACGCCACTTTGGCTGCTCATGATGTTCCCCTAGCATTTTTTTTCTGTGCGAGAGACGACTGCTTGCTTCAGTTAAATATTTTAACTTGGCGCTCAGCTCCTGTTCTTGCATCCGCAGTGCTGCTATCTCCCCCTTCCGACGACGCTGAAGCCCTGTCGAATAAGGTACATTGCTCTTTACGCTGCGATAGCTCCTCCGGGTTCGTGATGCAGGTGCGACAACTCCCTCCTCATTACCAATGAGATCCGTATCGAGCAAGATGTTTGGACCGTCAAGAAGCTCCAATAATATCGCTGACTCTTTAGGGGAAAACATGAGGGCGCTGGGCAGAAGTGAAACTGGAAGTGAAACCTGTGGTAGCCTACCGCGAACACATGAGAGAAGTATTAAAAAAGGTCGCGTTGATTATGTAGTATGACTAGAAGGGTAATCTTTAAAGCATGTGTTGATACAAAATGCAAGAAACATACGGCACCAACTACAGCCCTGTATTCGATCGGTAAAATTTGGCCATCTTAGAGCATCCCCACCGGTAGTTGAGTAAAACTACACGTATTAACGTAAATCCTTTCCGGACCAAAAACATAGAATCATGCAGGAGAGCTTTGCTTATAAACAAACACACGAGTATGGGTTTTGCGCAAGTTGGCCAGAACCCCGTACTTTCTGGTCGTGCGTATGCATGTGTGTATGAGCAAAGCTCTCCTGCACGATTTTAAATTTTTGGTCCGGAAAGGATTTTTAGTACGTTTGGTTTTACTCACCTACCGGTGGAGATGCTCTAAGAAGGGATACGTGAATAAAGAAAAAAAACATTGAATATTACTTTAAATTCACTAGGTTAGACTCACTGGTCACATCTCCGGGCTCCTTTTGTCGTTCAGCTAAGGGAAATATGTCCTTGAGGCGTCCAGCGTGTGTTCTTTACCCGTAACCATCTTGGGTATGCGCTATTGTTCTTGTTGGGCGGGACTACAGTGAGAGGAGGTCGTCCTACGATACGTTCTCCAGGATAGCTTTCCACCAGTCTTTAGGTACTCCTCGCAAGAGAAAGTCCGGGCCTGGAATGAGATGTCTCTTTGACTTTTTGAATATGCATTTTCAGGAGGCACGCCTACCAGGAAATGTCGGACCCATCTCCATCCAGGTGCCAACATATCTTCCACAAAATCCACACAGCCCAGCTCCGCCCGTGTCACACGGGTGCGGCCGGGGTATCATCCGCTAAGCAGTCAATCATCATCCATCAACTGCAATCCAAAGTCGCGACACCGTAGCGCCATTTGAAGATTCCAAACCACTTTGTCTCACAGATCACAATCAACTCTCTACTACGGGAGAATCCCCACACGGTACGTTTCCGTCAGATCCGGTTCCTTCGCCTGATGGGAAGGATTCTGTTGAGACGAAGCATCTGGGATCTGGAGATCCGCCGATAATGAGACCAGAACAATCATAAGTTGTAAAAGTACAGGAGTCAAATCTGGATCACGTCCCTGGTGTGCAGCCGGCGGACGCGGATCGAGATCAAGATCGAGCTGCAAAGAAAGAGATGATGTAAGATGATCATATCTGCTCTCGTGAGGCAAGGGCCCTGTCAGGAAACTAGCTTGATCCTCCGCGATAAAGATAAGACACAGTGATACAGTGTCAACGTCTACTGGATTCTGTAGCGAGGGCAAATGAGGAGGCACCGAAGGCAAGGTCGCTCTGAGTTGCGCCTGTGACTTCCTGTCCGTCGTTAAGCGCTGACGACGACCATTTTGCTGAACAACTTATCGATGTGTTTGCGCCTGGCTTCTATAAATATATGTCATACTTCAATTAGAAGCAGCTCGCTGGGCGTATTTTTTGTTACTGTCTGATCCCCTTGTCCGACCTTGGTGCAGCGTACAGATTGCTGCCCCATGCCTGCTGTTGTAAAATTCAAGCAACGCCAAGATGGATACCGTACGAGGTGCCTGCGCCAGGATGAGCAACGCTCAAGGCCCTTGCCCCAAGATGAACGCGGTAGAAGGCCGTTGAGCCAGGATACACTTTGTGCCAGACACACACGCCAAGATGTATGGTGTGTTGAAGTCATACCAAGGGTGTACCCGCTGCGTGCGCCACAATGAATACGGTACAAGAAGTTCGCGCCAAAATTACAAGGTGTAATCCAGGAGACAGGCCATCCTCGGTATACTGCCCTCTGAGATTCCCACGCCCAATCCAAGGAATGTACTACAAGTCCCAAGATGACACCAGTGAATGACCGGTGCATCCTAGTAGGAGCAACCAAGCGCTTGCTCAAGACATACTGCGATTCATCGACTTTGCGCCAAGATGACAGCCAACCACCAACCCACGACCAGGTAACGCGATCAAGCGGAACGCGTACCGAAGTTCAACCATGACCAAGGGCAAAACTGTTGAGTCGACAAGATCGCTTCATACTGACGTCAAGACACTCGTTCTCGACTATAATGAAGTCGAGACCAAGCCCAACTGCAAGCGGACTGCTATACCAACACCAAGATGACCATAATGAAGACAAGACAAAAACGAGAAGGATGCTAAATGAGATGAAGAGGAAGACAGAAGAAGTCAGGAAGAAGAAGATATAGGATCTATTGGTAACTTTACACAGAGTTCATTTAGCCGTGTAGAGCACAAGTGTTCTGTTCAGTACTAGCCATCAGGGAAGCGCCGCATCGAAGAAGCAATCATGCCGCCTGCGCCCCCACATACCCGTGCAAGTTGATCAAGAAGGACTGATCACTCGCTGGAACTCCATCCATCTCAAGTCCGGTTAGGAGATAACCAGTGATTGATATCCTTAAGTGACCCACCTATATCATATCCTAGTTGGGTCGCTAACTTGTTTGTGTTTTGCCCATTTCAAATTATTCTTTGTATTCCTAGAGCGCTAAGTAGCCGCCTCTAGGAATTTGTATTGACTCCTGTGTGGATTGACCATATCCAGGATTACATCGAATTCTATCCTCTTAATTGAGGTAGAGCGCGTCTGTATTGTGAGTGTTTAGACCTGCTAGGTGGCCAAGCTAAGCCTCGACTGAGCATAGCGTGTGATACTCCCGCCCCGGGTCTGTAATATTGGGACAGCTGCAAATATCCTCTGCTTATCTGTTGGTTATCAACCAGTCCAGAAACGCACCTGGAGACTGTACACATATTCTCTGCATCCTAGCGTACACACTTCTGGTATCCCTGATCCAGGTGCGGACACCTGCGCCAGGATTACTTTCGAAGTTCCCGAGGCTGCATCTTAGAGTGGACGTTTGCCCCGCACTTCCTCTAAGGTTATAGATCTTCCATCCCCCTCAAGGTCCATCCAGTGGAGTGCTGTTCCGTCGAAGACAAACAAGCCTACGAGGATACGCAAGGTACTCACGCCACCCTGAAAGTCACCTTCACCACCGTACGCGGAATACCCGGTTCATCCTTGCGCAGGACGACTCTTCCTGGCCGAATTCTCTCGCGCCGAAGTGGCTTCTCGGACCTACTGGCTCAGAGAAAGGGTTTTTCTCTGGTACTCCCCCTTGTTTTCTGGGTTGCGCTATACACCACCCCCTGGACGGCAAAACGTTTTCACCGACTTCGCCACATCAGGCCTCAGTTCACTCGATTGTAGGAAGGCGGCACGACCAGCTTGCATCCCTCCTCCATATTCAATACAACGTAACCCGACACACGCGAAGGCAGATTTCCTTTTGATGTCTCTTGCTTAACCAGTGTCGCCATCACTGGATATAATTTGACGTCTCATATGACGTAGACCCTGGATCTGACGACGAACCATCTGAATTTTTCCGATATATTTCAGCCATTCGAAATCCAGACTCAGGAATCAGATATGGGTCGTCGTAATCACTCTTCGGCACAAGAGATCCAGCCTGCACGAGCTCCGTCGTTCTCTCTTCAGTATCATACGCGGCGTGGGAGACACCGGCTGCTCGACTAAAGGTCCGATCGGCTCTTCTGGCAACTCGCTTGAAGCCTCAGGTCTTCTCTTGGTAGTCGCTTCATAGGGCTGATTCTCCACTCCCGATATC
This sequence comes from Phytophthora nicotianae INRA-310, assembly GCF_000247585.1. NCBI lineage: Eukaryota > Oomycota > Peronosporomycetes > Peronosporales > Peronosporaceae > Phytophthora > Phytophthora nicotianae. The sequence goes on along the minus strand of NW_008634126.1, from coordinate 1,247,417 downwards.
GGCGAGACCCAATCGTCACACATCGTGGGCGCTACGGCACTCAGTCCACCGCAAGCCAGCCACCAATTTCCTGATAATGATACAGTAGAAATCTTCGATCACTAATATTCGTGATCTGGAGGTATTGGGATCGATCTGGTCCTTGGACTACCGAGCTACCCACTCCTCGCTTCGCGTGACATCGGTCCACTTCAGACGCTCAGGTAATTGCCAGGCTCCGCCAGGTTCGATCCAGGTTGTTTGATCTGCCCTCGCGATCCTCATCTTGGTACCGTACAAGGGTCGACATCCACTAAGCTGGATCCGCATCTCGTCAGTGAAACACATAGCCCCATCGGCCGGATCCAGCGTCACCCCGGCAGGTACCATGAAACTCATACCTAGGATCGCGCCTTGACCGACTATATCTCCGACCCAGATCTCGAACCAATACACTAAGCAGCCTGTCAGCGTGATCTTGATCCGAGCCCTCCTATTCCTTCTGTATACACCTCCCCCAACACAAACGCAGTCTTCGATCTGGCACCCTACCTTACAAGCAAAGGCGACGTCCGATATAGACACCTCGGTGCCGCTATCCAGAAGCAGGATCGTCTTCATATTGTTGATTTTGCCTCCTACCTTGGCTTGTCGAATCCATTTCCCTGGTGCGTGATATTTCCATTATCCACGGGACTCCCCAGGGAGAAGATTCATAGATCCGACCTCAGATCCGCGGACTTCTGCGATCCGACAAATCTTAGGAGGTTCAGTGACGATCTCATTTTTAGCGGTTGTAAACCATCGATGCTGGTCCAGCTGCTTCCAAATCCCTTGGTCTCACCGAGATAGAGATCCAAGGTCGATGAGATTTCGGATCTGGCATATTCATCAATTCGATGAAGGCTTGAGATCTTGATAACTGGCATCCCATGCAGATTACGTGTATTTTTGGCTTGATCTGGAGTCTTGGTACCATGATCTAGCGACATCCTGTTCACAAATGCATAAATGCAGTACCTAGAACTCTCCGCTCATACCGGATTCCAACCCGGCGAGCGTCCAAGTTTTACATCTTCTCCGCTTCCTCTGGTAGCAGTCCTCCGTGCTTGGCTGGATTCAACCACGGGCGATTCAGATTGTAGAATTCCTCCCAGCGTCATGGATCTCGCCGCATCCGCGGCATACGTTGAAGCAGATATTCAAGTTCGGCGTCGCGTCTTAACCAGGACCTAGGATGAGCCAGGAAGAAATGTACCCATGCGACTCAGGAGCCAAGGTCTACGATAATGACCTGCCTGACGATGGATAAGGAGTCAAGGGTCACGGTACTCACCCGGCGGACGTCAGCTAAGTCCGAAGAGTCGCCTAGCCGTTGGAGCCGGTGAATGGTCGGATGAGATCCGATACTCCATTTCACTTGATATTTGTTATGAAAATATAGGAAAAGAACAGGAGGAGCCCGAATAGGCTCCTAGCAGATAAGAGACAAACAGAGCAGAATTATCCGAGTTCAAGACACATGCAAACTCTTCCGGTAGGTACCGGCACAGGGCCGGATTATGTCTGCCGTTGGAACCCGAGAGGCACAGGTTGTAGGGTACTGACTTGTAGAGTCAAGAGATAAGGTAGGCCCGGGTAGGGCAGCAGTCTTGCTCTGCGCGAAGAAGTAAGACTCACTCAGCGAGCACATAAAAGACCCGCTCAACCAGGAACTGACAAGACTCGCCAGGTCGGTCAGCCAGCACGCTGGATTGCCTGGGTGCCGTGACACTTCTAGCTGAGATGCGCTCCGCGGCCTGTAAAAGCGCTCGCGCGCTGTCGTCCATCCTTTGATGGAGGGCACAGGTTTTCAAGAACAGAGATTCACAGGGATCACCTACCAACGCTCGAAGGAGACTGACTTGGTTGGCCGTGACTTAGCAAACCGCCTGTCCCGGCTGGGCCGAACCGCGGGGGACCAACCCCAGCGCAGGCCAAAAAAGCGCCTATCTTACCTGGCTTAGCCAGATCAACTGGCAAATATAGGTTGTACAGTAGGCGTATTGTTGTGGTTTGTGTGAAGATCCACATCTGACGGTATTTGTGTTCTGCTACACCCCGTTTCACCCATATTCCTAATCGCACAATTGACACGATTTCGCGTCGCTATGTACAACTTCTCAGCGATATAGCCCCGAGCCATGACCCCTCCACACGAAGAAATCGTTCTGCCTGTCGCTGTAAATTTAGTGCCTCAAGCTCGCCGTGGAGCCCGCGGTTCGTCACGTCGTGGAAGTGGCACAACTCGAGGTGGAAGGGGCCCTCGTCGTGAACCCCGACGTTCTACCCGGGGTCTCGAATGTCTCGGAGAACACGAGGAGGTCGTGCCAGCACAACTAGAAGGAGAGGTCGACCAACGCTGGGCTCGACCCCAATTACCCGCCGCGTGGCGGCAACCCAAAACAAGTAGGTAGTTTAGATAATAAACAAAATCTCATGCAACCTCTAATGCATAATATAATGGTCTCGCTTACTAATATACAATGTACGAGGTATTGAAAAATGTCACTTTGTGCGTGGTCTGTGTTTGGTCCCTATTTCATTCTGATCCCCTATTTGGACCCCAAGTTTAAAGTCCTGGCCATAAATTTTCGGACACCAGAAAAATTACAATAACTTTTGCTGTATATCAAATCAGCACATGCTATTTAGATATGAATAGCCAATTAGAATAACAAAAAGCGGGTATGTGTAAAAATTTGCGAATTTGAAGGCCTTCGATGACCTCCCATACAGCTTAATTTTTTCGTAGTTGGTCAAAATTGTTCGGACGTAATGGCATACTTTATTTCATATTAAATAATGATTGTCAGCATGAGCTAGCCTAGTAACTTGTCTTGTTTCCACGACACTCGATAATTTCAATGCAGCGGCGGGGCATTGAGGATATCAGGGACTTCAGCGTTTTATGCTGAATTTTGGCCCAGGCTGCAACGATGGCCATGGTGAGCTCTTGTGTCGTGTTGAACTGACGACCGTCTTGATAGACCTCCTGTGATAAAATAGCCCAGAGGTTCTCAATAGGATTAAGATCCGGAGACATCGCAGGCCAATTCATCACTTCTATTTGCATTTCTTCAAATAAAGTGTTTCGCGAGAAGTGTGAATACTCGCGTTGTCTTGCTGAAAACAAAGTCAATGCCATGGTGCAGGTAACAGGAAATCAGATAACGTGTAGACGTATTTAGCAGAATTTTGCTTACCCACCAGCACCGCAATCTCACTCTTCCCCTCGATATTAAATGCTGCCTATACCATCACTGACCCCCCCCCCCCCCCCCCCCCCCCCCCCGCGATGTCCCCACCCTGCTGACGCTTGGCATACTTTTGGGCCGGGTAACGCAAGTCACGCAAGTACGATTTGTAGCCATCCGGCCCGTCGAGGTTAATTTTTATCTCGTCGCTGAAGACGACGTCAGTCCAGTCGCGCGTAATCATGGCTTTCGCCCAGTCCAGTCGGACTGCTTTGTGAGCAGGAGATAAGTCTAGCGTGCTCTCCATTTTTGTGTATACTAGATAGTCTACACGGAAAAAAGCCGGCGAAGACTGCGAGCCGATGCCTTAGTCTCGGTGCGGGACTTGAGCTGCGCAGATGTGTAAGGTCCGTTCGCAGCGAGCCGGACGACACGACGAAATTTACGGAGCGATATCACGGGGGGGGGAGTCTTCCTTGCGGTTTGGTCTTCTTCGGCCCCTTGCCCTTCGTGGCTCGGATACCCTCGCGGATAACACGGCTCACTGTGTCCTTGGAGCGCTTGATACCAAAAGCGATTTCGCGAATGGTCTGACCGCTTTCACGAAGGCCTGCAATGCGACCACGTTCTCGCGCTCCTACTGGTGCCCCTCGTCCCATTGGGAAGTGAAGTCTTTGGGGCCACGCCAAGCCACACTTATATGTAGTTCCCCAGCCGATCAATCAATCACACAATCATTATGATATTTACTATGAAATAAAGTATGCCCTTACGTCCGAACAATTTTGACCAACTACGAAGAAATAAAGCTGTATGGGAGGCCATCGAAGGCCTTCAAATTCGCAAATTTTTACACATGCCCGCTTTTTGTTATTCTAATTGGCTATTCATATCTAAATAGCATGCGCTAATTTGATCTACAACCAAAGTTATTGTAATTTTCTGGTGTCCGAAAATTAACGGCCAGGACTTTAGCGGTGACCAAAAAAGACCAGATCAGCGACCTGCTCTTCTGTAATTGTTTAGGGCATCCGCTGGTAAACAGCGGAACAAATCATCATTGGACTATTTGAGTGACTCATACTAGTATTATCTAAGACTAAATCAGGTTTCACGCCAATTGCGTCCCCAGCTACTTTTATGAATTTGGCAGCCTGCCTTTATAAAAGGAATTCCAACTGGGACTTTACATCCAAGTGCTGTGCGGGAGGAAAGGGGGGGGGCATTGGGAGCCACAGCACTGTCGGCACCGCCATTTTCACACATACTGTAACAGCTGTCCAGCTTCTCCGGCTTTCCAGACGAGATTCTTTGTTAGGCTTGTTCTAGCAACATTATGCAGTTGGGGCAACTTTAAAGTTGTTTTGCCTGACATCAATGGTGGCCGATCAGATGCACTCGTACTCCTTTGGAGTAGTACCTGCTCTCAATCAGTCCCGAAGTTGCTTCCTCACGTTCAACAGCTTCCAGCCATGCGCTCACTTTTCTTGCTTATACTCGCGACTCTGTGTTTGCTTGCAGCAACTCTTGCAGCTGCCTCATCCAGCACTGCCAACGTTCCAGTTCGTGTACTGTCGACCGAGTACACAGTTAATGAGAAAAGCCGTTTGCGTGGGGACAACAAGCTGGCCACAGAAGGGTTCAATGCTAATGACGAAGAGCGAACTATCGGTGCTGCTTTGGCCGGAATGAAGATCGAGGTGAAGAAAATATGGGCCACCATTATTGAGCGCTTGTACAAGCTATGGCGAGATGGGAAACGCAAAGTGTAGTTGGTACCTTGAAATAGGACGATTTGTTTTTAGCTTAATACAGTTTAAAGGTTCTTAAACACCCAAAACATTCTAGTCGCGCTAGATAACTTCAAAGACTAAAAGAAACAATACCAGGATGAATCGCTGTGCACTATTACCTGGTACTTACCAATCTGCTAACTCCAATTTGAGCTCGAATAGAGTCTGCTAATAGAACAGGATCCACTCACACGAATTCTTCCACACTGCGGGGTATACGCTGACAGTACAGGAGGCGGGTGCATTATGGTGCCCGCTTGATCCAGAAAAGTACTTTGCACAATTTACAATTACCGGCGCGATTTTTCGCGATTACCTCCATCATCGATTCCTGGATCGCCTTTTGTTGAAGCGTGGATCCCATTGCACTACATGTACTCCTGCCTTCCAGCGGATAATGCGTTCGAACGATCCAGAAGTGCTCAGGGTCTTCCGGTGAAGGTTCGATCACCGTCCAATACTGATCATCAGGCTGTAGACGACCAGTAGGGATAAACCACCCCACTTGACCAACCAAATCAACTCGATTCTTGTCTTCAAACTTTCGATAAATCCAACGAATCACCTCGAACGATGAGACTCGATAAGCAACTTCGCTCGTAAGTAGCCTGACATTCGCGCTAAGGTAAACTGCCAATTAGGGGCCATCATAACAAGCTTTTTGTCTCGACTTGTAATTTTTGACCTAATCTTGCCAATAATTGCAAGGCCTCACGGGTATCAGCGGACGATTCCATCAGGTTACAGAGTCATCGTGTAATTTCAATCCAATAGAAGTAAAGTCTACGTCCACCCAGGGAGTTGTCGTTTTTGAATGTTTCAAGCTGTACTATCAATGCAATCAAGCTTTGATGTTGCGGCTACGGAGCAGATGCGACGGCAAAGAAATCTCGAAACATATAATAATAAATATAATTTGTTGTTGCTAAATATCAGAGCTTCTTCAGGGGAAGCACGAGGATCCTCTATGGTCTTAAATTCCTTGTCCCATCCAACAACAGACCTTTAAAAATATCTTCACCAGGTTGCAATGTGAAAACCAGAGAACGCTGTCAGATTGAACCACAAATACTACTCGCAGTACACTACTTCTGCAGTATAAATAATTGGATTGGAAAATGTGCATTTTTTTCTTTCGAGCAGAGGTTTTAAAGTACCTTTGTGAAGTGAAGACGAGTTTAGTTCTCTAGCCAAAAAAGTAGTAACAAACGAAGTAGCTGGCAGAGTGGCTCTTCAATTTTATTTCAATAACTATTTTCTCCATTCTCGTTGGTTAACTCAAACTGGCCATGTATTTATGTTGAACCGATGTCTAAAGGTTTTACTGTTTGGAGCCGTCGAAACTGTTTAGCCTGCAGCGCAGCTTGCACCGACAGATCAGACACACCAGCTTCCAAGTCTCCGGGTAGACTGATGATCTGTGACATTGGAGCCAAAGCATTGCAGCCCATTACCGAGAAGCTCTTTGCACTCGTAGAGTCGCTGGTGGTATCAGCCATAGAAAACGCAGTCGCCATGAGACCGCAAAAACGTTGCAGGCGTATAAATCGCCCTTGAAGACAACTCCATGAAGCTTGGAAGGCGCTTGTTTTGATATGCGAATCCAGCGCCGATTTCAATGGCGGTTCACGAAAATAAGCACCACACAGATCCTGGAAGTCCTGCTCGATCCAGTCGATTTCTTGTCGTGACCAGCCCGCAAGTCGAAGCCGTTCCATCTGAGGACGGAGACTCGCCGTGAATTGACGTCCACGCATCTTTACGAGGTGTTGCGGTAGAACAGCCGGTAGATCCGATAGAACCGCGCCTACTCCGTCAATATCGAGCGTGACTGAATTGAGACCGGCTACGACATTGACCACACCGGTAGCAACCTCATTGACCGTGGTCTTGATCACTACATTCAAGGTCTCATCATCGTTTTCAGCAGCCTGTAGCGTATCAGCGATGAACGTTCCCAGATCTTCTAGTGCCGTAGAAACATCGTTGGTGTTGATCGAGTACTTGCCATCCTTGGATACGACCGAATTGTCGGTTCTGGACTGAGCGGTGGCTGCTGCTACCGCCGGGTCGTCAAGCTCCAGCGGGCCGGAAATGTTGAACCAGTTGATCAAGAACGTTTGTAGCTTGTCTACAGCATTTCGCGGTCGAGACGTCTCTGTAGTGAATCCCGACATTTCTTCTAGAACTGGCAAAACTTCCTGGCCAATCCGAGCAGCTAACAACACGCGAATCCACCACGAAGCTGGGGGCGCAGAACTCGACTGTACTTGCTCAAAATGCTGTCGTATACTCGCACCATAGCGTCGGAACCACATGGTAACCGTAGCAATCGATCTCCATCTACTGTCGTTGAGACTTGGAGCGTTTGTCTTCATCGTGTTAAGCAGTACGCGTTGACGACTAACGTATGCGACCAAAGCCGTGAGTTTCGAATAAACCTCGTCACTACCCAAAATTTTAGTAAAGAACTTCTCCATAAGCGAGTCCAGCTGACGAGCAGCACAGCATACTTTCAAAAAGCCAGGCTTTGCAACACTCTCAAAGCGACTAGCCACTGCATTACGGAGCAACAGTCGTGGGTCGTCCGATTCTTGAGAAGTGATACCCTCGCTATCACAAATCACTGCAAGAATAGTGTCCTTCCATCGCGGCACAATTACATTTAGCGCTGTTTCAGCAATCTCGAAGACTCCACTGGACCCATCAGCGTCTGAACGACGGCGTTTGTTCAACGGAATCGAGAGCACATGGAAACTCGTGACTTCTCCATCTACAAACACTCTGAGCTGCAAATGTAAACAGTATTCTACTTGCGCTTCAAAAAACGATGCAGGGGCAATTGGTGCGACCTTGAGACCGATCGAGAATATCCCTGAGCTCTTGGCGATGTCTGAAATCCTCTGCAAATTAATCGCACACAGGAACCTCGCATACTGCGCCACATTGATCGGCGATAGCTGTCTATCATCATCAAAGAATGGACCCATGGGTGCTGGCTGGGAGCTAGCGTGTAGCATCCTGGCTGTATTGTTCAGTGACCCACTGGTACTCAAATAGTCCACAAATTGCTGGAACTGAATCGGGTCCTTGATCACAATTCGATATCTCGCTACCAACATATCCACGGCCACACCTTCTGTTGCGTTTACCATGTCCTCAAAGTCTGCCACTGCATGCAACTGATACGTTTGACCCGCAGGAACTGGCGACGCTGCATAGGGAAGCATGATACCAACCAGTACCGTGACAATGTCTCGGTTTACGAGCCAATGCAATGTTTGACCGGTATTCTGCGGTAAAGCAGTTCTCGGTGGTTGAACGGTTAGTGTCGAAGTTGAAGTTGGGGTTATCAAGATGGGAGTTGACGTCCGCTGCGTCTTGCGGGGTCTCGCACTGTCCTGTGTGGTCTCGGTGGCTTGAGTGAGCTCCATGGACGCCCCTGCGGCGATGAAGAAGGCGCGTTTGCTGTCATCGCTGGATAATGCGCAGTATTCGGCCCATTTGGTGGGGTGCTGCCCGACGTGGTGGATCTGGATCGAGTCTTTGCGGAACGGAGGCTTGAACACCGCAACTTTCTCCGTGGCGCGACGTTGGGCTCCTGGCTTATTCTCGCGTCCAAATAGTTGGCAGAACAGACACGTAGCTGCCAACACCTCGTTCGTGTCCGGGTCCCGATCCCGAACACGCAAGCCCAGCTCCACGCCGTACTTGGGTCGGAACGGCGCATGCCGCTTAGCCACCATGATGGTCCTCCAATGCGTAACCAAGGTTACACTTTACATAAGTGAACTACATTCGTTAATGTGCGATACATCACTTGGATGCATTTTTTTTTCGACAAAAGTCCTATGGAGGCTTCGGAGGAAGTGGAGCACTCGACGCTGGGTGCGTATGCCCAGCAGCTACAGCGCTGTCTGCAGTGGGACCCGATTAATGGCGTGGAAGACCAGGATAAGCAGGTGTTCGTCGAGGCGCTAACGGAGATCGCAGCGCTGCCTCTGGACAGCATCAGCATGGAGATCCGTCGGCTGCTGGTCGTCTCCAATGCCGAAACCAACACACAAGAGCATCATGCAATCGAAGAGCAGCCGCAGCATGTGCATCTACGCAACGTTATCTCTGCACTGAGTGCGCGTGATGTTCAGCTCAAGTGCAAGGCTGCAAATGCGGTGGGTTCGCTGTGTATTTCGAGGGTTGCAGGTCAACAACTGCTCGGACTCTATGGGGAGCAGATACTCAAAAGCGTGACCAAGATGGCTACCAGAAAGAATCAGTGGGTGCAAGGAGACGCTTTCTTTGTGTTGGGCTGGATAATAGTCATTGCGGATGAAGACACGTTGACGGCCATTGCTGAATTGCTACCGACGGTTGTCAAACATTTGCATCGCAATGTGAATTTGTCGTTAGAAATTGAATGCGAAGATACTGGAGAGATGGCGTCAAGTCGATCCAAAGCGGCATTGGCGTCCTCAGAACAGGCCTCTAATTTCAGAGTGTATGCGCTCGTATTGCTACTGAACTTCAGTCAACGGCATGTGGATGTGTTCACGGATCAATTGGAGACGGTGATGCCGATGCTAAGAGACCTGGTACTCAAGCTTCTTGAGCCATTACCTACTATTACTGAAGACGATTCTACACATGCAACCCGGACAGTATTCTTCGACGTATCCGAGTACGCAGAAGTGCTGAGATTGACGATCACCCTTCTTAGTGTACTAGTGGATCAACTTGAAGGTACTGCTTTTCAACTTTTGAATCTCAAGGTGCTACCAGTCTTAATAAAACTCAAGCGCATACTCGACACACCGAACGTCTCTGGACTTGTCGGCGACGCAGGCATCCAAGACATAACAGAAAGGCTCGACGCAGTCATCGAGATCCTATTAGCCTGCAGATAGCGAATATAACAACATAAACAATGTAAAACCGTTTAAACATGTGAAAATAATAAACGTTTAAACATTGTGAAAAAGTTGCACTTTACTTAAATTCCCGCGTTTATTTAACTGTAAATTACCGCGGGAAAATGACAGAGCCCGAGGCAGCGGGCGCCATGGACTCGATGATCGTGACGACCGCAGACTTCAACGAGGACAAGTACAAACTGCTGCAGCTAAACCCCGAGATCGAAAAGGCCATCACCACCGGCAGCAAGTGCGTGCTACCGCCTCTTAAATGTATTGGAGATACATGGACTGACTCTTATAATGATGCAGGGTCTTCATCGTTGGCGCACCGGATGCACGAGCAGTTCTGTGCACGGAGGACAAGTCGTACTACATTAAGAAGGAGGATACATCGAATTTGCGTCTCCTCACTACCCATACGGACTGGAGCAAACCAAAAGAGACCTCGGACAAGAGAACTATTCAAGTGTCAGGAGCCGCTCGCTTCCACTACCTGGTACGCTACTGTTTACCAGCTACGGATATCAAGATGGGTGCATTAACGCTGTGTTAATGTGTACAGCTTGAACACAAGGTTCCTGATCCTACGAAGCTTAGAGCTTTACTGCTAGAAGCTCCGTACGAGAAACCTAAGCGGGATGCAGCTCAAGCCAAGCGTGCGAAGCTTAGCAAGTTATACTCAATGAGTGACTTGGTTGATGCCTTGCAAGTTAGTGAGCATGAGGTTTCTGCCATGCTGCAAGAGATTCATGCCTTTGAAGAGGCCGGTACATGGCGCTTATTGAAACCCACCTATCAGTCTCAGATTTTTACGGACATGTTGGATACCATCGTGCAGCATGACTGGGACGTACTGGCGGAGCCTGGTGTTCCTGTCAAGGAGTTTTTGAATGAACTCGAAGAGCCTCTAGTGGCGATCCGCCAGTGCTGCAAGCTGTATGGCTCCTTGAAGGCAGTCAACGACGAGGATCACTGCACACTGGACCCTGTGAAGGTTGCCACGTTCCGAGCCAAGTCGTTGTTTGACGAACAGGCAGCAGAGGCGCAGTTCCAAGCCCAACAAGAGCATGTGGCTTTAAATCCTGCCGATGCTGGGTGGGAGCTGGACCAGTTCATGGAGAAGTGGAAGCTCCGCGTCCCTGACAGTGTGACCGTCAACTTAGAGATGCTCAGTGGACTCGTGCTGGTTAAACCTCAGAAGGCAGGCAAGCCCACACGCATCGTGTACTTCCCCGAGGATTTACTGTCCCCCGAGCCGAAGAAGCGCTTTGAGCAGCTCTTCACGATGCAGGAGAAGTGGACTATTAAGCAGCTGGAGCCCTATATCAAGTACGTGTCTGTATTGGTAAGTCTTGAACTGCTAGAGTACTCACTTCACGCACATGTTGCTATTGTAGGTCGTTGGTTACTCGTGGCACGACACAAGCGTCGCTGCTGCTCAAGCACACGCGCTCTTCGCGTCAAGGTAACTCGAGCGAGAAGCTGTACAGTCGACGGTGATCTAAAGGAAAATACTTGCACATTACAACTACTAGTGTGCATCATATAGTTGAAATGACTCTGTTGCGTGTGGATGTTAATCCTCCGGTGTTGGAGAGCAGCAGTGAGCAGACTGCACTCCATCACAACGAAGGATTGAGCTTTCAATTTTGGCTCGTGCATGAAGGACATTGCGACAAGATGGAAGCCCGCTGGGCTGCCAGTCACCGACCCAAACCGAGGCAGAGCCGAGATAAACGTTGGATATAAGCTGCTAGAAGACCTGCATCATTGAGACAACAACGATGACTATTTGGTACTGAACAAAAGGAACTGTCGTGGCCACAGATTCTAAGAGCCCATACAACGTCGCGCGAATGTCGACCGAGTTCGAGATACATTCAAGGGACTTTTTGTCGCGTCCATATTGGTGCGTCACAACCATTTCAACCAATCCCAGGGATGAATGAGCGTCACAAAAGTATCCGATGTGTCATTCGCGTCTTTGCCACCCCGGAAGTACGTGACGATGGCGTCGCTCTTGCAAGACATCCAGCTAGATGAGACCTCCTACGTGGAGCTACTGCGCAAGATCATCGGCGTGTCCGAAAAGGTTCAAAATGCGCCGAGTCTGGGACTCATCCCGCAGGAGAACCTCGTGTCCGACATCGTGCTGGCCGAGCTCCAGCCGTACACTAAAGAGAACGGCGGGTATCTGACCATCGAGCGCGTGGAGTTCGTGGCTGGCCGTGGCAATGTCATTATCACGTATCAGCACCCGGACTTCGCCGACAGCGAGAAGACGGTGGCCTTTGTGGGCTCCCACATGGATGTGGTGCCGGCTAACCCCGAGGGCTGGGAGAGAGATCCGTTCACGCTCACAGTGGAGGGTGACAAGCTGTACGGACGCGGCACGACGGACTGTCTGGGTCATGTGGCACTCATGACGGAACTGTTTAAGGAGCTTGCCCAGAAGAAAGTCCGTATGGAGACAAAGGTGGTCTGTGTGCTCATCGCTTCCGAGGAGAACACGGAAATTCCGGGGGTGGGTGTTGAGACTTTGATGGAGTCAGGCAAGATCGACTTTATCAAGAATGGGCCCGTCATTTGGGTCGATTGTTCGGACAGCCAGCCTTGTATTGGTACGGCTGGTGTGATTACTTGGACGTTGAAGGCCACTGGCAAACTCTTCCACAGTGGTCTACCCAACTTGGGCATTAACGGTATCGAGCTGGGCATGGATGCGTTGACTAAAATTCAGGAGCGTTTCTACAAGGATTTCGGTCCCTTGCCTCAGGAGAAGGAGTACAATTACTCGTGTCCGTCGACTATGAAGCCGACACGTATTGAGTCGTCCACGAACGGACTGAACCAAATGTACGGTAAAAGTTTGTGGGGTGTTGATGGAGCTGATACTGACGAATGGCTGTTGTGTGTTGCGTTGTGTGCAGTCCACCTTGGGTGAAGATCTCCGGTGACGTGCGTTTGTCGCCGTTCTACGATATGAAAGACGTACGTAACGATTTGCTCGTCTTTGATGGTAATTCGCATCTAACTTTTTCTTGGTGAGGACAGTTGATTGCCAAGGTGCACTCGTATGTTGACGAACTGAATGCGAACATTACGTCGCTGGAGGGTAAACGCGGCCCAGTGTCGAAGTACACACTGCCTGCGGAGAATTGGAACGGCAAGCTGGAGCTTACGTTCGAAAACCAATTCTTCGAGGGTATTGCCTGCTCGCTTGAGTCTGTCGGCTACAAGTGCGTACATCATTTTTTTTTTTATGACACATAACTTAAAATACTAACATTGTGTCTCTCATTCAGGTCGTTGCACGCCGCTATCGCCAATGTGCTTGGCGAGGCCAAACCGTTCTCCATCAGTGGCAGTCTACCTCTGGTGCGCGACCTGCAACGTGCTGGTCTGGATCTGACACTGACAGGCTTCGGTAAGAGCTCGGTCTACCACGGCGACAACGAATACTGCCAGCTGAGCGACATGAAGAACGCCATCAAGATCCTGGCACGCACGGTCGCTAATGTGGAAGCAGCCAACTCGAAGTAAAGCGCACGCTTCGCTGTCAATACATGTAACACGATGAGTGTTGAACCTCCATCATGCGCTTGTCTGTTCGTCTACAACTTTTGATGAGTGTACCAAAAAACACTAATAAAAAGTACTTCAAATTTCGAACTTTTTTGACAGGGAAGATCGCCACTAAGAAAAAAGCCTTGAAGATGGCAGCACTACAGGACCTCGAGTTGGACGACAAGGAGTACGTGGAGTTTCTGCGCAAGCTCATCAGCGTCTCGGTATGTGTGTCCATAACCCTCTCCATTCCTCCCGCCTTATGCTTTCCTGTGGATCGCAAAATCTAACGTTAAATTCAATAGGAAAAAGTGCAAAATGCGCCTGGCCTGGGACTCATTCCTCAAGAAAACCTCGTGTCAGATTTTGTACTGGAAGAGCTTAAGCCTTTCACAGGAACTGAACTAAGCGTCGAACGCGTGGAGTTCGTAGCTGGCCGTGGCAACGTTATCATCAAGTATGCGCCGACTTCGGCCGCTAAGGACAAGACGCTGGCTTTCGTGGGCTCCCACATGGACGTGGTGCCAGCCAACCCAGAGGGATGGGAGAGAGACCCCTTCACTCTCACTGTAGAGGGCGATAAGCTCTACGGACGTGGCACTACGGATTGCCTGGGTCACGTAGCATTGATGACCTGTAGGTGTCAAATTAGGGTTTGTCATTAGGGTTTAACTAACAGCTTGTTAGTGTTGTTCCGTGAGCTGGCCAAGCACAAGGTGCAGACCAAGACGCAGGTAGTGTGTGTACTCATCGCCTCGGAAGAGAACAGTGAGATTGAAGGCGTTGGCGTCGAGACGTTGATGGAGTCGGGAAAGATTGACTTTCTCAAGAACGGGCCCGTGTTCTGGGTCGACTGCTCGGACAGCCAGCCCTGCATTGGTACGGCTGGTGCCATTACGTGGACGCTCAAGGCTACGGGCAAGCTGTTCCACAGTGGCCTGCCGAACTTGGGCATCAATGGACTGGAACTTGCTATGGATGCGATGGCTAAGATTCAGGAGCATTTCTACAAGGAGTTCGGACCTGTGGATAAGGAGAAGGAGTACAATTACTCTTGTCCGTCCACAATGAAGCCTACGCGCATTGAATCATCGGTCAACGGGCTCAACCAAATGTAGGCGGGGCTGTGGAGTGATGGAGTTGCGTTGATACGTTACTGATGTGATGGTTGTTGTGCTTTCTAGTCCGCCATGGGCCAAGGTTGCCGGTGATGTGCGTCTGTCTCCGTTTTACGACATGAAGGAGGTTGTTTTCCGTATAAGTCTGATGTGTTTATTAAAACTCTATTAGACTAACTAGTAGCTTTTACACAGATGATTGCCAAGATGACTGCTTTTGTGGACGATCTGAACGCCAATATCACGTCTCTGGAGGGAAACCGTGGACCAGTCTCCAAGTATACGCTCCCGGATGAAAACCGCAAGGGCAAGCTGGAGCTGGTGTTCGACAAGAGCTACTACGAAGGCATCGCCTGCTCGCTGGATTCAACCGGCTACAAGTACGTCCAGAGTGTTTAGCTAGTTGAGTTGGATCTCGCGCGTAACGTTTCTTGTTGCTGAAACAGGGCTCTGCACTCGGCAATCAGCGACGTTCTTGGAGAGGCGAAGCCATTCTCCATTAGCGGAAGGTGGCGTCTTTACATGATGATGCACGCTCCGTGCCAAGTACTAACGCAACTCGGTGCTCTGCTATGTAGTCTGCCTCTTGTTCGCGACATGCAGCGCGGTGGCTTTGACCTGACGCTCGTTGGCTTTGGCAAGAGCTCAGTGTACCACGGTGACAACGAATACTGCCAGCTGAGCGATATGAAGGATGCCATGAAGATCCTTGCGCTCACGATCGCCAACGTCGATGCTGCTGAGAAGTAACCGGCCCGCGTGACTGTGTGGCATACGCACTGCTTGCGTCGAGGTCTAGTAGCTGCAAAGTACTGACTTGTGTTTATGAAACGTGACGATGAAGGCAAATCTAAGCTCGTTGTGAACCGTGGAGTCATGTTTGTTGTATTATAGATGCTTAGGTTTTATAAGGAGATCAGGAGCAGGCGAGCCACTCAGTCATCCGTGTTGGGGACTCTCTTACGCTGCCAAGACATTTGCGAGAACTGTGGGCTGTGTGGTACCGTTGTTTTCTTACGGCTGAGTGCTTCTGCGGCAGCGCGCTTACTGGCGACAGCTTCTCGGCCGAGGTTGAGCATGGCTGCGGTGACAGAGGACGGAAGCTTGGCATACGCGCGGTTGGTGACGAGGTTCACGTAGAACAAGCGTCCAGTCTTGGGGTCTGTGCGTCGTGCCCACTCCTTGGGCAGGTTACTGGAAGTACTGGACCCTGTTCGTCGACTGGAAAGCATCGAGCTGCGACTCGATTGGGACTCGGGTGTCATTGCACTGGACGGTGACGAGGCCGTCGACGACGTGCCCGGAGTGACCTGAACATTCTGGCGATGACCGTACGCGACTCGAGATGAAGACGATGAAGTCGAAGAGCTCGAGGTGCCAGCGAAGATGTTGTCGAGCTGCTGTTTCTTGACTGGGAGTTTCCAGGACGCCACCTTGTTCAGAGTGTCGTAGAAGTATTCACGGCCGCTCTTAGAGTGTATGCGACGTATCCAACCTTCCGGTAGCGACTCTTTTCTGGCAGATAGCGTTCGCACTGCACCGGCAGAGCTCGTTTGTCGACGTAGTGACGAAGCTGTAGCTGCCGTTAGGGTGGAACTTGCGCTTACACGCTCAGGGCCTCGTACAGAGTCGCTCTTCACGGACTCACGGTCAACGGATTCGTCGCCACGGGCGCTACGCTGGTTGCTGCTGGATACTCGTGCGGATCCGGTTCGTGTGGCCATCGAAGAGGCATTTACAGTGCCGCTCCTACGTTCGTGGATTGAAGAAGTCGATGAGCTGTGACTGGACCTGTGAAGCCTTGAAGATGCAGTCGACGCCATGACGCTGGAACGCGAGTGGCCCCATTTACCGCCACGATCGACGGAATCCAAGCCGTTGTTATTGCTATGGCGATTGTTGCTGCTAATGCTAGAGACGGAAGAGACTTCGTCGTCATCCCGTTTCGAGCGGTACGAGATCCCTCCACTGCTTCGGCTTGTAGAAATTCCTGAGGAAATGTTCGAGCGGCGTGACGTCGTTCCGGTACTTTTTGGACGCGCCAACGAGCTCGATGTGGTCGTCTTGGATGACCGGTGTGTTGATGATGACGCAGTCGTTGGTTCCGAGCGAGCAGAAGAAATCTTGGTCGTCCTGCGTGGCTTGTCATCGTCATCGTTAATCTGCTTGGTCGGTTCTACAGTGGCTGGCTTCTTCTGAGGAATAGCTTCTGTCTCCTCATCCTGTTGCTGTCGGTGTTTGCCATCCGGTTCGGAATCTGTAGAGGCTGGCTCGTCAGTCTCTGGCTCGGCGTGAGAATTTGTCTTGGACACGGCAACGTCATGTTCAGGTCCAGTGACAACGGCTGGTGTAGGTTCTACTGTCTTGGCCTGCTCCACGTTGCCAACAATCTCCTGCTTGGTTTCTTCGTCCTCGTAGTCGTCCACTTCTTCGTATACTGCAGCCTGGACCGGTTCTGGATCAACAATTGGAGGAGGGAGCCCATACTTCTGCAACAACTTGACTTCGCTCTGGATCAGTGTCTTCAAGTGAGTAAGCGAGAACTCCTGGTAGTCGAATTCGAAGTCGAAGGCCTTGTCCACTCTGAACACTGGAGGTTCACCCAATTGAGCCCGTATACTCTTGAAGTATGGATGTGCCAGTGCTTGTTTCGCCGAGATACGACGCGCTGGATTCACGCACAGCAGACGTCGCAGCAGACTCACAGCTTCAGGCGATGCACGGCGGAATAATTTAGTGAGAGCTGAAGGCGAACAAGGTGGAAGACTTTCGAGAAAGGCCAAGGCGTCTCCTTCGACCTCATAGCCGCGTTTGTCACGAGTTGGAACGGGTAGAACACTGAACACACGCGAGAGTTGGTCCAGGAAATCTGAGCCAGGGAACATTGGCCGGCGATTAAGCAGCTCGCCGAAGATACAGCCAACGGACCACATGTCCACAGCCTCATTGTAGACACCCGTGGGTGCCAACATGATCTCAGGTGGACGGTACCAGCGCGTGACGACGTACTCGGTCATCAACGCTTGAGTTTTATCCACCGCACGTCGAGATTCTACGTCTGTGGGAGACTTGACGGCTTCATTGCGAGCGCTGTGTGGGATGTACCTGGACAGCCCGAAGTCGGTGATCTTGACGTCGCAGTTCTTGCTTACCAAGATGTTTCCAGGCTTCAGATCTCGATGTAGAACGCCGTTCTCGTGCAGCGTTTGAGCGCCACATAGAAGCTGGTACATGATGGCTGCAATGTGAGCTTCTTCGAGCTTGGTTTTGCTCTGGATGAGACGATGGAGATCCGTGTCCACGAGGTCCATCATCAAGTACAGTTCGTCCTTCTCGATGCACGTACTCAAGTCCTGCAACGACGCGATGTTCGGGTGCTTGCCGAAGTACCGCATGAGACGGATCTCACGCAACGTGTGCTTGGCGTCCCATTCATCACCAGCCATGGGTGTGATCTTCTTGATTGCCACGTTCTTCTTGGTCTCCGTGTTCGTCGCTGCACACACGATGCCGTACGAGCCTTCACCCAGTACTTGAAGTGGTTTGTACTTGGCTGGCACGTTGAAATCGCAGCCTTTAAGTGTGAATCCCGAGCCAACAGGACAGTCATTCTCCAGTACTGAAGGCGTGTCGTTGTTATTCTCAGAGTTCGATGTTGTGGGCGTTTCCGTCTTGGTCTGAGGCTCCTTCTCGTGTGGTTCTGGTGGACGTTTACTTGCTCGATCAGCGAACGCAAGCACCTCGTCACAGATGTACTGACGTAAGGTGGAGAGCGGTAGAGATTGAGTCTCGAAGGCGAATTCAAGAGAATGAGGGAGATGCAGAGGAGTAATCTCGCCCCACTCTTCTTGAACTCCGTCGAAGAACGGGTGCATCAGTGCATTGTCCGCTGAAATCCGCTCCTTGGGGTTAAAACACAGCAATCGACGCAGTAAATCCAGAGCTTGGAGGCCCACAGCTTCGCCTAGTTTGGTCTCCAGAGCACCCGGTACTGGAGCAGGAAGTGACGACAAAAATTTGAGTGCGTCTTTCTCGATTACGTAGCCTCGATCTTCGGGTTCAGGCACTGGAAGCACTTGAAACACACGCGTGAGTTGATCCATGAAGTCTGTACCGGGAAATAGCGGTTTACGGGACACCAATTCTCCTAGAATGCACCCCACAGACCACATATCGACGGCTCCATCGTAGCTACCATTGGGTGCGAGCATGAGCTCTGGGGGTCGATACCAACGCGTCACAACGTACTCTGTCATCATGGATACACCGTCATTTGAAGCTTGTTCTGGACCTAATTGCGCCTTTTTAGGCATCATTCGGGCAAGACCGAAGTCCGTGATCTTCAACTCGCAGTCCTTATTAAGCAAGAGGTTCCCTGGCTTCAAGTCGCGATGAAGAACACCGTTATCGTGCATCGCCTTGACACCGGAGAGAACCTGGTACATGATGACTCGAATATGACCCTCAGTAAGTGGACAGGAACTCTGAATAAGGCGATGTAAGTCTGTGTCGGCGAGCTCCATCATCATGTACAACTCATCCTTCTCCTTGCACATGTTCAAGTCCTTTAGTGAAATGATCTATGACAGTAATAACGAACACTACTGATTAACGTTTGACTGGAAAAGTGAAGGTTTAATGTCTGAAATACTCACGTTTTCATGGGCTCCAAGGCAACGCATGAGTCGAATTTCACGAAGCGTATGCGTGGCATCCCATTCATCGCCAGCCATGGGCGTGATCTTCTTGATAGCGAGTTTTTCATCTGTCTCGGTGTTGCGTACGGAACACACGACACCGTAGGAACCTTGTCCGATAGCGTCGATGGGCTGGTACTTGGGGTTCACGTTGAAGCTACAGCCGTTGATAGTGAAGCCGTCGTCGTTGATCGCCGGAACGCTACGATCATCTTTGCCCATGTTGCTGAAAGGAACGAGCGAATACTAATAGACTGGAGCTGAGCCGCTGCATGCGGGGAACAAGGAGAAGCTTGCTTTGCCAAGTCACCCGAACTCAACTCGAATTGGTGTGGGACGGAGCAGAACTTGAACAAAGCAACGGAGTGGGGGCCAATTTTAGTGCTCGTTTGTCCGCTGGCATGTTCACCAGCACTTCCATGCGATCGAGTTTTGGTGATCAAGATAGCTGGGCACGTTGGAATCGGTCAAGTTGGTTTTGAAACGAAAAACTCGACGGAAATATATCTGTCACGAAACTAACGTCGGCAAAGCATGATGGAACATGAAAAATACTCGGCATGAACCTGAGCTGGTTGGTTGAATGGATTAGCTACCACGAAGACATGCGTTGGGCCTTAAAAATAGTGGAGATCAACGTCATCGAGTGTGGTTCGCTACTTCTTCCAGCCCTAGAACGGGAGCTTCCACCACGCGATAAACTCCGTCCAGCTGATAGCACCACTGCGAAAGAAATGTACGACATCCGATGAAGACTGTTGTATTGGCCAGAACCTCGGCATCCAGTTCGTACCTTTCGTCCGTGTCGAATTCTTTGGCTAGATATTCCAGCTCGACCTCCGACAGAGGCTCACCAAGATCCTCTGCGATGTCGCGTAGCTGCAATGTAATGCAAAAGCGTTAACTCCTTCTCACCGCGAAGAGCAGTACAGCACCTACCTCGTCGATATCGATATCCCCCGATCCGTTCTAGCCACAAGAGCTTCATACCAGCCTCAATTCGTCAATCAACCACAACACTCACTTTACCTGATCATAGTCGTCGAAAATCTTCTTGAGCTCGCGCTCGTGTTCCTCCGAAAGCGTCGCCGACTATGAACACTACAGCTTTTAACTCCCCTCAACAAGAACAACACACAGATACCCACCATGCTTGCAGATAATTTGCAGCTTGATTAAGATTCAAGAAGAGAAAAACTGGCCCTTGATCCGTGGAATGGTTGCGTCCCTTCACTAGCGATCTTCGGTATCTGATCCCCCCCACGCTTTCTCACTTGGACTTTTGCATGTCAAACTAGAACGTCATGCTCCTTTCGACCTTCATCTTGCTGCTAACTGCTTCGTTTGCGTTCGCTGAGCGCAACACTCTTTGTGACGATGGTGGTCCTTTGACGTGCTCGGTCAAGATGCCCGACACTCTCAGCGACTATCGTTGTGGCACTCACGGCCTCTGGGCGGTTCAGACTGGCTGCTACGTTTGCGTGGACGCCACGACGTGTGCTGTTATCGACTCGACGTTGGCGTTCGACGAAGCACAGAAGAACAGTCTCACACTCCCGAAAGCCAATGGTAACGATATCTCGATACTTTTGGAGGACCAGGCCGACCACAGTCCCGTGGACCCTGTATACGAACAAGCAGCGATTGCCAACGTGGCTTCTACGCAAACTGAGGAGATGGCGAAGAGCGCTGACGTATCCAACTGGTTATTCTCCATTCCCGTGTGTTTGGCGATTGTTTCTCTCGGTTTAGCCATTCGCGCTCGAATTCCTCAACGACGTCGAGGCTTCCAGCGGCTACAAGACCGTAACCGTCAACACCAAGATGTGAACCCCTTGTTTCAAGAAGATATCAACCCATTCTGCTCCAACGAACGTGAAGAGGACATCGTTATCGAGACTGCTGGCCATTTCCAAGGCGAACCTAGCAATAGTGAAAGTGAAGAAACAGAGTTCCTTCCCTCCGAAGAGGACGCCTTCACGCTTGCAGAATCCGAAGCTATTAAACAGGCTGTCCTGCTACATATCAAGGAGTTCGACGAACAAGAAGATGAAGCGGAGATTTAGTTCGCTGACTATTTTCGTAGGTTTAAGAGAAAACAAAATTTACTCTCTTTCATACACTATCGTTCCATCTCTCTTGACCGCTCGAAGAAAGTAGCGTCGATCAATAACCCCCGTGTCCCCCAAGCCAGAACTCAATACCACGTTGTTGCTGGACTTGTAGAACTTGATTCCGTCCTTCACCGCCATGGGGAAGTCGATGTACAGCAGCAAGTTACAGTTCGACCGCATGCCACTCACCACCTGATCATCCATTACCTCCCTCTCGGCAAAGTGGATGTGGTTTCTCTGCATCTTAGACAGTCCAGAGTTCCAGATACTCTCCCAGAACTTGAGATACGTCCCATGGACACACTTGTCAATGGCATTAGGGTCTTCCAAAGGAGTCAAGAGCTCCTCGTCCTGCACCAATTGGAGCGTGTGTCCCTGATTGGCTCGGATGAATTTCACGGCTCCGGACTCGTCTGTGGTCATTGAGAACCGCTTTTTAGCGTTGGTACGCACAACTTCTTCGACCTGTTGCTCCGTGAATGACTGGAACAGTGAGAGAGAGAGAAGTTGAGCCAACGGGACTAACCCCGACGGTCTCATGTCCAGTTGGAGATCCTCAGCTCCGTGACGCAACGCGTATGCCAAAGTTTTGGACAGACGAACTTCAGGAGGGTCATCTTTACGCCCGGCAGGACGAGTTTTACCTCGACGAGGCTTGCGCTGCTCTGCTCTCGACGCCATCGGAGTGATAATGGAGAGATTTTGACTTGCCTTTCGTTATATTTACTTTAAAAAAAAATGAGTGAAGGTCTGTATCCATCTTGACCAATATCTCAAAAAGTGGCTAATGGTGCGGCACATGTCGTAAGCGCAGGTGGTATATGTGGGAAGGATCTGACGCTGAAGGACTGTTGGTGGTGGCGATAGGACAGCAAACTACCGAGTTTGTTCCCGCGCAAGCACTTCCTGGACATCGTGGACGACGACTGGATCACGGACACGTTGTCGGACGATGGTAACGTGTCTGAATTGACAAAACAGTATTAATTGCTCCTCATTTTTGTTGCTGTTAAACAGAGATTGAAGTGCCTCCTGCTCTAGATGTCGACCCCAACGGCAGCGAGAGCCCAACTGGTTCGTCAAACCCGCAGAATGAACTAATGTTTTGTTTATTTTATACTAATTGCGTTGAATTTGCTGCAGGTGAGCCTCCGATGTGGACTGCCGACGAGAAGGTGGATCGCTGGAACGACTTGGGGCTGGACCAGTGGGTCAAAGATACAGCTTAAAGAAAAAAAAATAGCTACAAAATCGAGTAGCTATCGCTGCTATTTCGCGTTGAGTAGGCTGTCGAGTGCATCGCCTTCGAAGACGCTTTGAGAGGCCTCGAAGGTTCTTGCGAATGAAACATCCTGCAGCACTTCGTACACTTCATCGAACGTTGGTCGGCAGCTCGGCTCGCCATCCCAACATCGCTTCATTAATTCCTGCAGTACTTAAGTACTTAGTATCTCTGAAACATCAAGTGTTACGTCCCTGTGCTTACCTGGCACTCGCGGGGGCAATCCACAGTCGGAACTCGAAAGCGCTCGCCTGCCAGGACTCGTCTCTTAATATCCGACACGTCATAACCTCGAAACGGGATGTCCCGGCTGAAAATCTACCATTGCGGTTGTCATATCTCGCATTTGAGCATCAATCAAGGTGCATGCCACTGACCTCCCATAGAAGAATGCCAAACATGTAGACGTCCACAGATTTCGAGAATGGCTGGCCGTTCAGTAGCTCAGGCGGCATGTAGCTTGGCGTCCCTGCAGTCGTAAACTTCGTGCTGACAACGGCAATGCATTGTTCCTGAGTTCAAAGTCGAGTACTTAGCGCTTAACGAGTAAACTCACCGTACGAGACCAAAATCGCAGAGCTTCGCAACACCTTTGCGGTCAAGTAGGACGTTCGCGCTTTTCAGATCGCTATGCTCTCACAGAAAAAAAAAATATTTAGGGAACTATTGAAATTGTGTTCATGAGAGTAAGTGTAATCGCACCGATGGATAACCGCAGGCCTTCTAGAGTGCAAGAATCTCATGCCATTGGCAATCTCTCCCTGTGATTTAAGTGGACTTAACGTCAACGGAAACACTTACAGACAAATTTCACCTTGACTCACTGCAATACGAGTCATTTGTTGCGGACTCAGGTACGTATTGGTTCCGTGGAGCAAGTGATGGAGCGAGTAATCGCAGAGCTCCATCACCATACACAGATTGGGAGGCTCCAAGCATGCTCCGATCAAGTTGACTACGTTCGGGTGCCTCAGTTTGCTATAAGTTTCAAAATTTAAGACACAAGAGCATGCAAAAAAGAAGCTTCCAGCAAATAACAAACCTCATGACGAGCAGCTCGTCCATGAACTCTTGCTTGAGCGCTTCATCCACGCGCGGATCAAACTTGAAAGGCGAATTAGCACCAGTGGTGGTAGCTACATTATATTCGACAGCCACGTACGAGGGTCTTTAAGGCGACCGAGTTTTTGCGGTAGATTCCTCGATGCACCAGTGCAACGCCTCCTCCACCGATAGTCTCGCAGATGGTCAAGTCGCTGAACGGGATGTTCTCCCAGCAAGGAGCACTGCTATCATCGTTGTCCATTGTTGTAGCTCGAGTGAAGTGTCAACGGTTTACGCCTCTTCAAGCTAATTCTAGCCATTCTCAGGAAAATATCGGACATTCGCGCAACCTTCAACAGGGTGTGTGTTTACGAGCTGGCTGCTTCGACATTGGCGACTGTGCGTGCCAGGATCTTGATGGCGTTCTTCATGTCGCTCAGCTGGCAGTATTCGTTGTCGCCGTGGTAGACCGAGCTCTTACCGAAGCCCGTCAGTGTCAGATCCAGACCAGCACGCTGCAAGTCACGCACTAGAGGTAGACTGCCACTGATGGAGAACGGTTTGGCCTCGCCAAGCACATCGGCGATAGCGGCGTGCAACGACCTGTGGGAACAAAAGTGTCAGAATTTGTAGTGAAGAGGCTGGTCTGAATTGAGTGTACGCACTTGTAGCCGACAGACTCAAGCGAGCAGGCAATACCCTCCAAGTAATGCTTCGCGAATGTGAGCTCCAGCTTGCCGTTCCAATCCTCTTCCGGTAGCGTGTACTTGGACACTGGGCCGCGTTTGCCCTCCAGTGACGTGATGTTGGCGTTCAAGTCGTCAACATACGAGTGCATTTTGGCAATCAACTGCCAGTACGAGGAAGATAATTAGTTTATCCAAACTGGTAAAGTGGCAAGCAACCTGCTACCTACATCCTTCATCTCGTAGAACGGCGACAGACGCACACCGCCTGTGATTTTAACCCATGGCGGACTGCACACAACAAAACGCAAACGATAATTCGTCAGTACGTGCATCTCCAACACCTCCAAAACGTTTGCCGTACATTTGGTTCAGTCCATTGGTGGACGACTCAATACGTGTCGGCTTCATAGTCGACGGACACGAGTAATTGTACTCCTTCTCCTGAGGCAAGGGACCGAAATCCTTGTAGAAACGCTCCTGAATTTTAGTCAACGCATCCATGCCCAGCTCGATACCGTTAATGCCCAAGTTGGGTAGACCACTGTGGAAGAGTTTGCCAGTGGCCTTCAGTGTCCACGTGATCGCACCAGCCGTACCAATACAAGGCTGGCTGTCCGAACAATCGACCCAAATGACGGGCCCATTCTTGATAAAGTCGATCTTGCCTGACTCCATCAAAGTCTCAACACCCACCCCCGGAATTTCCGTGTTCTCCTCGGAAGCGATGAGCACACAGACCACCTTTGTCTCCATACGGACTTTCTTCTGGGCAAGCTCCTTAAACAGTTCCGTCATGAGTGCCACATGACCCAGACAGTCCGTCGTGCCGCGTCCGTACAGCTTGTCACCCTCCACTGTGAGCGTGAACGGATCTCTCTCCCAGCCCTCGGGGTTAGCCGGCACCACATCCATGTGGGAGCCCACAAAGGCCACCGTCTTCTCGCTGTCGGCGAAGTCCGGGTGCTGATACGTGATAATGACATTGCCACGGCCAGCCACGAACTCCACGCGCTCGATGGTCAGATACCCGCCGTTCTCTTTAGTGTACGGCTGGAGCTCGGCCAGCACGATGTCGGACACGAGGTTCTCCTGCGGGATGAGTCCCAGACTCGGCGCATTTTGAACCTTTTCGGACACGCCGATGATCTTGCGCAGTAGCTCCACGTAGGAGGTCTCATCTAGCTGGATGTCTTGCAAGAGCGACGCCATCGTCACGTACTTCCGGGGTGGCAAAGATGCGAATGACACATCGGATACTTTTGCACTTGATGTGACGCTCATGCACCCTCTGATTGGTTGAAATTGTAGGGACCTAAATTTATGTGCACCACCCTAATATGTGTCCCACACCACAAGTTGAAGTGGAAAAGGTAACTTGTTTAAATTTTGAGTAACGCTTCAATCGCGTTCAAATACTTTACAGTCCTCCTTCTCGGAGGGTTTTACACGACAGCTTCGATGTCCTTGTAGTTCGCCTGGGGCGTGCCAGGTGACTTTTCCTTACTATCCCGTTCCGAGTCGTCAACCCACGACGTTCTCGCACTGGCACTAGCGCTAGGTCGATGCGCCGCCACAGGAGTCTCGAAGTCCATGCAATCGTTCACGAGATAACGAATCTTGCGGTCGTAGTGGTGAAACAAATGGTCCTGCACGGAGCGTGGCGTGACCCAAATACGGCGGAAATAGCTCGCTTCACGCAGTGTATACTGGAGCTTCTGTTCGCCCAGGAACACTGTACAGCCACAGCGTCGTGCCATCTTCACGGTCTGAATGTGGACGATCTCACCAGGTACGTCCACTTCTTGACTCGAGTCCTCCTGTGGCAGTGTGATCATTGTGGCGTTACTTAAATCGCGTGAGGGGCGATTGATGACGTTAACGCCCGAAGCTCCAAAGTCTGTCGGTGTTAGTGAACCACCGATAAACGAGTTGTTGATAAATGATCCCGATGATGTATCCATCATCGTCGACGTTCCCGTATTCATCGAATTTGCTGTCTCCAGTACAGTGGGGAGTCCACCCAACGTTCCACGAGCGCTTGGCTCTGGACCAGCTGCTGCTACTGGTTGTTCACGCTCTTCCTTCAAGTCTTTTAACTTGCCATGGACTCCGTATTTCACCTTATACAGCGGTTCATTGGCCACTGCATCATAGTGAATAGCCATCTCATCTCGCAGTCGAGCCATGTTCGCAATAGAGAGACGTGGCACGATGTCATCTCCATACACTGCGGTCGTCGCAAACGTCCTAGTCCAAGCAGCAGTCTCAGGGTCAAACAGTGGCGGTGACGCGTACAAGAAGGCTTTTGTGTTGGGGAACATCTTGCGCAGTAAGATGGCAAGGATACAGGCCACTCCAGCGCCCATGGAGTGTCCACAGACCACTACTTTCCAGTCTGTTTCCTCGTCATCTGTAAGGCCTCCAGGAGAGCAGTTAGCCATGGCAAAGTCCCAGAAAACAGCCTTACGAGTGCCTTCCTGGAGATCTTTGAAGATCTGACGCGCCGTCCGAAGCATTCCGTAATGGGTACGTGTGTCAAATGAGTACGGAATGTCGTCCGGGAGTTCACTAGGCTCCATGCGCACAATTTGGGCCAATCCGTCCGTCACATAGTCGTAGAAGGACATGCTACCACGTACGCTGATGATGAGCTCCTTGCGGCTCTTGTCCTTGACAATACAGTACGGCGCCTGGAAGACGAAATTGTAGCAGTTCAAGTACACGAGATCCGAGTCCTTGACTCCAGTATAGTTAACGAAACTCGCACGGTTGCCGTGTAGAAAGTTGTCGTGCTCGAAGACCTGCTCCTCCAAGGGTTTCTTGAAGCACCCGAAGATCCGGAACCAGTAACATGGCGAGTACCAAACGTAAATGGGCCAGCCGTAGATACCGATAGCCATTTTGCAGTAGAAGGCCAAGTCACTGAGTCGCTTCTCCTCTTCATCAGGAGCGAAATGCTGCACAGTTGGGATCCCTTGAGCTGCTAGTTCAGCTCTGCGTTCAGTCTCGTGTTCACGCTCTTTTTTCTGGACTTTAGACACCAGATCCAGGCTGAATTTCAAGTCCGTGAAGCTCAAGCCTTCGTACCGGTTGGTTTTATACCTCACGACGAAGAATTTACCCAACACACGTCCCAGCGTCTCAAAGACGTCGTCGTCGCCTTCATATTCCATCGTCTTGCGGCAAGTAAAGGCATGGAAACAACACAAGCAGCGCTTCTGCCAGCGCTTTTCCGCCTCAGCGGCATCATCTCCGCTGTGTACGCCGCACATGTAGGACGTGCAGGCTCCAGCCATGATAATACACACTGTAAATACAAAGTCAAAGTGCTGGAAGTAACCGATCGAGTCGGCGCGGTCCTGCACCTGCTCCCAGTTCGTATCACCGCAGACACTCGTGTCTGTGCGCATAGCGGCTTCACCGTAGAGAGTCCAGCCCAGGTTAGCCCAGTAGCCCAAGAAAATCGTAAGAATTAACCATCCCTGCAGTGAAAAGTCATCAGGAATTGCTCGAAAACTACGCAAAAGACCGGAAAACGCACCTCTGGTCGACGTTCGTGGTATACACGTGTTGAGAGCGTGTAGACGACGCTGGCGAACATCATACAGGCCAGGATTAAATGGAAGAGGAAGGCTACATGCAGCCAGCGGAAAAGGTCCTTAAGTCTGTCGCAATTATCGTAGCCTTCGTGAGGCTTGTCGATGAGTCCGAAGGCTAGAAACATGGGCAGATGGTGGAAGATGATGAACACCACGAAGGGCGTCAGGTACGCGCGCGGGTTGAGCACAATACGCTTAAGACTCGGCGGTTCCAGCTTGCACGACTTCTTGGGCGTGCCCTCGATCGTCTCCATGGGCGTGAGCGTGTCCTCGGCCGTCATGGCGGTGGGTGGATCTGCCGGTCTGGCTCGAACCGACTTGACCTGAAGCGAGCAGATTGAAAAATGAGTGCTGGAGGTCCGTAATGTTTACGGTTCATACGATTGCGCGGCCCAAAAACGTCCCAAAAGTGATGACGCCGAGTTGCCCATTTTTTAGGACAGAACCAAGTAGACTAAAACAGGAACGCATTTTTCTTGAAGAGTAACATGCCATCTTTCATCGTACGATTTCCCTGTACGTCCTGCGTGGAAGAGAACACCGACCAACACAGTAACATCTTAATCTTTTGTTGGTGAATGCGTGTCGACTGCAATTTCACGTGGAAGGCACGGCACGTACTGGATACAGTTTTTCTCAAACGTCACTACGCAACTAAACCTTTGACTCACACACCAATATTGTGAGTTGCAACTTCTGCTGATTATAATTTTATATCGTCCACATATATTCTGGGGGAAGGCATGTTTCGAGGGTGATGTAGTGGGCACTAAAGCAAATGCTTTATAACGCGCCAGCGCCATTTACATCATGTTATTGCATGTATAGCATGAACCTGGCTTTGCTGGTAAAAAAAAAAATGTCGCTGAAGCTTTGAATGAGTAAGGTACATGTTATGCAAATGGGATCTTTTGCCGTATTTGTTGCCCATTTTTTATCTATCAGACCAGATATTACGGCAAAATCAGGCTTCGTTATGGTTGAGAGCATTATCTTTCCTAAGAAACTTTAGGTAATATACTCGCACGATGCAAGACCAGCATGAGTGCTTTGAGGCAACATTGCTCCGCTCCGCTTACATGCACAAACAAGATTAAGTTTAGTTTCCAGGAAGCCGGTGTGCGCCTTGTTGTGCTTTGCAGAGCACAGTCTGTGCTTTACGGGGTGTTTCAGAAGGTGCCTTCACTGCGTGGATTTAATCGCATCCTGGCTGTCGTCGTGAATAATTATCTCGAATGGCTGCAACGAGCAAGCCAACAGCACGTCGCTGCGTTGTAGTATCGTGGAGTCTCGCCAGAGCCTGTTTGTCATCGTCTTTCGTCTACAGTTTCGCCAGTCCCCATTACAACATGCAGCTTAATTTCACTACTTATCAACTTCAAATATCAACTTACGCTTCCTCTTTCTTCGCCACAGACTCAAGATACCCTGGACTCTCATACGTAAAGTCCTTAAACGTATCCGAGTCTCGTCGTAACCGCGTCCCCAACGCGCCCAAACGGCCACTTTGTGGACTCGTGGCCACATTCTCCGCACTCGGCAGCGGCAGACGCGTGAACTCCGCCTCGAAATTCAGTGGAGCTTCGCCGTCGTTCATCGCCGAGTGACACGGTCGGAACGGTGGAGTCGCCTGCTTCTTGGCTAGTTTCGCCCAGTCAATACTCTCAAAGAAGAGGTGGTTCTTCACTTGGTGCGCGCCTTTCGAGCCCAAACGCTCCGCCGGGTTGCGATTCAACAGCTGACGTATGAGCGCTTCGGCTCGCCGTGAAACG
Source organism: Phytophthora nicotianae INRA-310 (assembly GCF_000247585.1). NCBI lineage: Eukaryota > Oomycota > Peronosporomycetes > Peronosporales > Peronosporaceae > Phytophthora > Phytophthora nicotianae. The sequence goes on along the minus strand of NW_008634126.1, from coordinate 1,217,614 downwards.
TAGGGCGGAAAGTGCAGTCTTGCGGATCGCAGACGCTCGAACAGCTTCTTGCGGTCGTTCGTGTACCATGGCGGCAAACCGGTCAGCATCTCGTACAGCACCATGCCCAAATTCCACCAGTCCACTGCTGTCCCATGGCCCAATCGGTCAAGGATCTCTGGAGGGAGATACTCGGGTGTACCACACAACGAGTTGGTGCCATTAACGCCATCTCGGATACCTTCTTTAGCAAGTCCAAAGTCTGCCAACTTGATGTGTCCGTCCTTGGTGAGCAAGATGTTCTCTGGCTTTAGATCTCGATACACAACACCCAGTCCGTGTAGATGCTCCAGAGCTAAAGTGATCTCGGCGGCGTAGAAGCACGCCATGTGTTCCGGCAGCTTCTTCATGCGCGATAAATGGTAGAACAACTCACCTCCGGGACAGTAATCCAACACAAAGTACAGTCGTTGTGCAGTCTGGAATGCATAGTGGAGTCCCACAATGAACGGATGTCGGGTACATCCTAGTACACGTCGCTCTGTACGGGTGTGTTCCACCTGTTTGCGCTTCACGATGTTCTCCTTGGATAAAATCTTCATCGCATACAATTTCTTCGTGGTCTTGTGACCCACTAGCACCACTTTACCGAAAGATCCACGTCCAATCACTTGAATCATCTTGAAATCTTGCAGCGACACGTTCTGCTTGCCAGTAGATAACCTATTGTTTTCGTCGTCCCCATCGTCAGCTAGAGACGCTCCAAAGAACCTTGAGCGCTTTAGTGGGAGTCTGTCCAGTAGAAGAGGTGGTTGATCAGCTTTACTAGTCAGGAACTTGCGAACTTCCTCAACCAGATGAGGATTCTTAGCTGACTGGTCCACACGGTCATAGTTTAGCAGACATCGAAGCCAATTGGACAGCTCGCTCTGCCGCTTGGCGATAAAATCGGGTTCGAACGAGCCCAGCAGCTTCTTAGGAGGAAGCAATGGAACACGCACCCCCATGGGACGTAAGCGATCGTTGAGTTCCTTAAACTGCTGGTACCGACGATAAATGACCCACGTCGCTCCTGACTGCACACAGCGCATTTCGATGGCGTACACCGTGTACAAGCGATTGGAAGCATCATATGCAAACCCGTGGCTTCCGATCTTGATAAACTCCGCTCGAGCGCCACTAGGGATCAGATACAAAGCCTGTGCACGGGAATCTTCCTCCTCTTTGGCTATCATCTCATGGTCTGCACAATAACCCGATACTCGCTGGTGCATCTCGGTACACCCAGAAAAATTACACTTGACAGGCGGCCCAGTCGGCAGCTCGTCGCTCGGCGCATAGATCACCGACATGTTGGAACTCCGAGCTCGCATGGAGCCGCCTGTGCTAATGGCTTCAGCATCTTGAGGCAGGTCGTCTTCGATCTCGATATCTGCTGTCTCGTCCGCTGTATACAGCGATAGTAAATATGACGACGTGGACTCTGTCGTCTCCTCTCCTTGCTGCTGTTCTTCTCTAAATTCAGTAAAAAAAAATATTAGAATAAAACATAATTTTCTCCCTCTGCATCTCTCCCCACCTACTTGTGTTCATGCTGTGCAGCAACTGAGTCGAGTGTAACTAGTGTGAATTGCTGGTCGATCTCCTCCACCCTGTAACTTTCGCCTGTGTCCAAATCTTTAACCAGATAGGACGGATTCTCCCATTCTGTGAGCTCTTTCTCCTTCTCCTCGGGCGTTTTCTCGTCTTTAATAGTGTTCTCGTCCTCATCAGATGACGAGTTTTCGACGTAAAAATCTTCCTCGTCCCCCATGTGCTGCTCCACGTACGGGTTGATACCTTCCACGAATTGCTGACCGATCTGGTCCTGCAGCTCTGCAACCGAGAATTGTGCCACGTCCTGCGAGTCATAGGCGCCTCCCTCCTCGCTATCGCTGCTTCCTTCGCTGCTAATAATGCTGCTGGCGTAGCCTCCACGAGAGGCTCCAGTGATGTAGTCCTCGGCGTCTATGATCTCTTGGTTATCGCTAGATATCTCTGCCGTCAGAGCGTCTTTCGGCCCCAGAAAGGTCGATACAGACATCTTGGGATCACGTGCAGACATAGAGCTACCTCGACGCACCACGGACGCTCCAGCAGGCATCCTCAGAGGCCCTAGAGGTCACCGATGGGTTACCCAGCTTCACGGTGTTCTCTCCAATAAGACCCCGAATTTAGTGTATGCTTTCCGAAATTATGCACGAAATTAATACATATGGCTTGTGTTCGTAACACACTTTACGACACTCGCCCACCAGTCATAAAGCCGCATTAACCAAGCTCAGCCATGGCCATCGCCGCGAAGAAGCTCGACGTGTTCTCGACCACAAGCGACTACTCCAAGACCTACGTCTTCCACGAGGAGGATCACACGCTCGGCAATGCGTTGCGCTACGTCCTGATGCGCAAGTACGTGCTCTACAGCTGATAGTTGACATTGACCGCAGTCTCCATTGCTACAACTCGAGTGTTCATTACCTTGTTGCTAACTATTATGTTTGACTATTACGTGCAATTGTAGCCCTGACGTGGATTTCTGTGGCTACACGATTCCGCACCCGTCAGAGCCCAAGATGCACATCCGTCTACAGACCCGTCAAGGTAAAAAGATATGGCAGTCAATCACCAACTCCAGTCGACGAGACAAGCAAAATGAAGCAAGTACAGACGAGTGACTGACTGTGTATTACTATTGCTATTTTCTCAGGTGCACCTGCCGACGAAGCGCTGCGTTCAGGTCTCACTGATCTACGCAAGGTGTCGACGCAGATCGGAGATGCCTACCGCAAGGAGCTCAAGGCCTTCAAGCGCAAGAACCGCAAGAACTAGACTCTCATCTCAGATTGGAAACGCTGTCTTCACTCTGTAATCATTAACACGTAGCCTGCATATCTTCACCTCAGTCGTGCCTGTTAAACTGCAATCCTCACACCAATTGTACATAAGTTTGGACGCCGTCAAAACGACGCGTCCAAACACATGAATCCCCATCTCATTGGTCGAAATTCTTCATTCCGGTGCTGTTAATTTGTGTCACAATTGAACTCACCGTTTGACAAGCATGACCCTCCACCTGCTTCGCAAGCTCTCCACTAAGCCTCTTCAACGCAGACTGTCCACACGCGCCATCCCGACGCTGCTGACGGAGGAAGAGCGCACTGTCGGCTTCCAGCAGATCACCAGCGCCTGGGAAGTCGTGCCCAACCGCGACGCGATCCGCCGCAAATTCGAGTTCCGCGACTTCAACGAGGCCTGGGGCTTCATGAACCGCACAGCGCTGCTGGCCGAGCAAATGGGCCACCACCCGGAGTGGTTCAACGTGTACAACCGCGTGGACGTGACGCTCAGCACACACGACTGCGGCGGTCTGTCCCAGAACGACATTGACATGGCCATCGCCATGAACAGCTACGCCCAGGCGGTATAAGGCTCTAGTAACCCAATGAAGAAGCTAACGAAATGAGTACTAGCATTGCGTTATCTATACTTATGGTTTTTCTACTAGTGCAGGTACGGGACTGATGGCCATGTTCGCGTCGTCCAGGTCGATAAAGTAGTATGTGCCCAACCAGTACTTGTCTGGACCATATTTCTATGGAGTAAAACCCTTTTCAAGGCTAGCACCAAAACTACTCGTTCGTTGCAGGGGCTCTCGGTGTCTAAATCAAGCGCACAGTTACGGCCTTCACCCTATATTTTTTATACGTGGTTAACAGAGGCTGGGTAGCTGATAACACAGCGAGTCTGACAAGAGATTCAGGAGGTAGTCGCCTTTGACGCCGTAATTCACTCAATTTTAGGAAGTGGGAGGTAAAAACGGTATGTACCTCTTCCCCTATGTATTGGCGGTGCGCTCGACTCAGTTTAGTGCCAATAGAAGGCGTTTTAAACGCTAAAAGGGCCCGCTTTACCAGCAGGTTTTTGGCCTTGTTACACTGAAACCTCACACAAATCCGTTAAATAGTGCTAATTTTTCTTCCAATAATGTTATAGATGATTCAAATCCTAAGATTTAGTAATGATTACATTACAATTTAGGCTAAGAGTAATCAAGTCGCGAAAAGCCGTCCTTGGCAACAACGTAGTTGATTGATGGTAAGTTTGCTTTGGACGGATCCATTAGCATCCGTGCGTAGTCAGGGGATGGAGGCGCACTGAACGCATATGTTAGACCAGTTTTTATCGCCTCTAGATCGCTGCAGTACGGAGTGAGAGGCGCTATCAAGATCCCCCACGTCTCCATTGTGACGCTATCGTCCATCCACGGCCAGAAGTAGGAAATGTTGGTACCATCGAGAAAGATCGCGATTAGTGACGCAGCGGGGTTCATCACATTACGCGGCAGTTCGTTGAGATTCAGCTGCCCAAGTCCCAGAGTTTGGAGCCCTGGGATCTCATAAACGTCAGCAGGAACTTCTGTCATCGGATTGCCGGTGAGAACCAGGAATTTAGGCTCAAGCCGAAGAAACACTGAGGAAAAGCTCGTCAACTGACAATACTCGAACTGGATGTCGCCTTGTCGTGGCCACTTGAGGTCAAGATCATCGGGCATTGCACGAAGGTTTGTTGCGCAGAACTCAATGTCGAAAAGACTGGGTGGAAAATCGGGTGACTGAAATCCGGCGGGCAATAAACCGCCTGTCATGTTAACGCGAGCGAGATAGAGTGACAGAATATCTGGGTGATTCGCATTAGTGAATGCAGCCGACTCGCCCCAGTCGACAATAGTCGAGTTGTACAACTTAACACCATGCAGACCATGGAACTTGCTGATGGAAGCTGGTACCTCTAACGCTGGGCAGTGGCGAATGAGAAGCTGGACGACAGTTGAGCTATCGAATTCACTCCACTTCTCCTCCACCTCGCTCATTTTGCCAGATATTGCTAAAGTGTGGCAATCAAGACCGACCATAGCAGGATGGACGTGAGGTTGCCCACGGCCTTACTTGGAGCAGACATTGAGGTAGCGTTGGCTGTACGGACGCATGGGTGTGGAGGCCTAAGACTACAATCCCCCACGCTCCAAAGAATAGGTGAGCTGCACGCAGCATGAGCCGTGCGCATTGGGTGCGAAGTTTGGTGCCACGATAGCTGTCACCGGCCATGGCAAGCATTCTTTGCTTTGACGAGGGGTTTGACAGGGTGGGGGCTACTGTGCTTAGTTTTTGATCCCTGGTTTGGTCTTTGACCGTAGTCAGTCTTGATAATTCTCGGTTTTGGTTTGTTCGACGTGGTATTCGCTGCAGTAGTTCCTACATATTTGTTGTTGTGAGGATTAATCCAAATCAGTAGGTGTAGCTGTACAACGCAGTATACACGCATGTGACCACGTGAACCCCAAGGATGATGATCCACCAGACTGTGAATGCCCAACATGAGAGCTTGACGACTCCCGTGGGGGCCTTGAACACAAGTCGCGACATGGCAGTGCGGTGTTTGGACTCTTTATCAGTGACCCGTTGAACCGTTAAATATAGTGCTTGCTGGATGTGCATCTTCTTCGAACACTTAAACTATGACCACTATAAGCATGTTGTCTAAGTTTACGGTCTTACTAAAGCAGGCGCAGGGCTGATGGCCATGTTTTCGTCGTCGAGGTCGATAAAGTAGTATGTGCCCAACCAGCTTGGATCACAGGAAACAACGTAGTAAACTGGGTATACATTGGCTTGGGATGGATCCATTAGAATGGGAGCGTAGTCGGGGGATGGAGGAGTGCTGAATGCATTGGCTACACCATTTTGAATCGCCTCGAGGTCGACGCAGTACGGAGTGAGCGACAGTACCAAGAGGCCCCACGTCTCCATTGTGACGATATCGTCCATCCACGACCAGAAGATGGAAATATTGGTTCCATCGAGAAAAATCATGTTCAGTGATGGAGAGGGGTTCGTCACATTACGCGGTAGTTCGTTGAGATTCAGTTGTCCAAGTCCTAGCGTTCGGAGGCCTGGGATCTCGAAAACCTCTGCAGGAACTTGTGTTATCGGATTGGCAGTGAAAGCCAAGTATTTAGGCTCAAGCCTCACTAGTACTGAAGGGATGCTCGTCAACTGGCAGTACTCGAGCAAAATCTCTGCTTTTCGTGGCCACTTGAGGTCGAGATCATCGGGTACTGCACGCAGGTTCGTAACGCAGAACTCAATGTCGAAAAGATTCGGCGGAAAATCACTCGATTGGAATCCAGTTGGCAACAAACCGTCTGTCATGTTGACGCGAACGAGGTAAATCGACAGAATGTTCGGGTGGTTCGCACTAGTGAATGCTGCCGATTCACCCCAGTCGGCAATAGTCGAGTTGTACACTTTAACACCATGGAGCGCGTTGAATTTGCCAATGGAAGGTGGCATCTCTAGTGCTGGACAGTGGCGAATGAGCAGTTGGACGACAGTTGAGCTATCGAATTCTGACCACTTCTCCTCCACCTCACTCATTTTACCGGTTATCGCTAAAGAATAGCAATCAAGATCGACCAAATAGCAAGATGGGCGTGATGTCGCCCACGGCCTCACTTGCATTAGGCATTGAGGTAGCGTTGGTTGCACTGATGCTTGAATATGAAGTCCTAGCACTAAAATCCCCCATGCTCCAAAGAATAGATGAGCTGCACGCAGCATGAGTCGCGCACAATATGTACGCAGCTTAGTGCCACGATAGCTGTCGCCGCTCTTTACAAGCTTTGTTTGTTTTGAAGATTTGTCTTCTTGTCGTAAATTTGTTGCTGGCGTCTGTGACTGTGTGGGTAAAACTGTGTTTAGTTTCTCACCCTTGATCTGCTCCTTAATAGTTCTTAAGCTAGTTGACTCTGTAAATTGGTTTGACGACTCCGCAATTTGGTTTTTCTGACGTGGTAGTCGTTGCAATAGCTCCTTCATATTTGTTGTCGTTAGGATTAATCCAATAGAAAAGATGGCGCGACTTGCCAGATCAGACCAGGAGACCACGAAGACCATCCGAAATTCATTTAGTACACGTGCTGCCCACTCGTCATTGCGCCATAAGTAATCTGAGAATCCCCACATTTGGAGATCATACTGTTTTGCGTAGCTCAACACAATGATCAGCTCCACACCCATGCAGGATACTAGATCGAGCACACAGTCCAAAACTATACACGCAAACCGCCTGCTAGCCTCGTCACCCTTGAAAAAGGCCGAGTAAACCAGAACAGAAGACCAGCAATTTGTCACAACTAAAATGACGAAAAATCGGTTAAGCAGCGTTCTTGGCAGTAGCACACTCATGCGATAAGCCTGAATGGTTTGCAATCCCGTCTCAATGACTTCTCGAACGATGAGCAGCACGTGAAAATGGACCCCGTTAACTCCGAACAAGCCGTGACGATCTGAAATTTTAGTGTAGACTTTCGTAAAGCTTTGAAGCAAGGCCGAGCTCGTTCGATCCGACTTGACTTCGTCGCTTTTGACGCCAGCATCACAAGTAGAGAATGGAGTAAAAGCAAGAGACCGCTGCCAAATCGATCCACTCAGCATCAACAAGATACCTACCGCGTGCAATACAGACAGTACAGCATGGGCAATAGCAATGGTGTGATGATATGGTGGTGGCATGCCGATCTCGAAAGTTTCGAGGTAGTTGTTTAGATAAGTGTCCATTAATACCCAATAGGAGTAGCTGTACAACGCAGTGTAGACACAAGTGACCACATGAACGCCGAGGATGATGAACCACCAGACTGCAAAACCCCAATAGGAGAGCTTGACAACTTCAGTGGGGGCCTTGAACATAAGTCGTGACATGGCTGTGCGGTGTTTATTTACTTTGGATCTGGACCCTCGATTGGTGACCCATTCAGCTGTTAAATATAGTACTCTGGCATCCGTCAAGGTTTTCCGTTTGTCAGTCTTATTTTTAGTCGTTTTGAGTGTCCAAATCTCTTTATAACTTATCTTTTATTACCTTCAGCATATTCGAGATCATATTCTTGGACAGGTCCACCAATTGAGTAGTATGCAAGACATCGTCTCCACCTCAACGCATATAGGGCTTGTATTCAAAAGAAAACAAGCGTAACAACATAGAAGACAACCACTCATCATAAAAAACTGCAGCTGGAAAACACGCACCAGTTGGTTGCGTGGATATCGAAAATAGCTCATTTACAGAAACCTTTGACGCAGAATGTCTCGACTTACACCAAGCTTGGTCTCTTCGGAGGTGGTCAAGCTCTCGTACTGGGTGTTCGCGGCGTGGTGGCTCATCATTCTTGGCATACACATAGTGACGGGGGTCTATACTGCGCTCTACGCTTATTGTTATTATGTCCTGAAAGACACTTACCTAAACAGTTATCTCGATTCGTACCAGATTGGAATGCCCCAGCCGTATCATCGAACGATCAGCGCTGTACATGCCTCCATGTCTGCAATACACGGAGTGTGCATCGTTCTGATGCTAGGGGGTTCAATTTGGCAGCGTTCTCTGGCTTTTACTCCGTGGTCATCATGTAATGCAGGTGCCAAGACAGAAGTGGAACAGACTTCTCGAACGCGATCACTCTTGGTCGAGAGTTTCTCGAAAGCCTACGTAAAAGTCACCGATCGACACGGACTTTTTGGAGTAAACGGAAACCACTTTCACGTGTTGCTGGTGTTCCGAGAAGTCATAGAAACAGTCCTACAGACCGTACAGGCATACCGCATGAGTATGCTACTACCTCGAACGTCGCGTAATCGGTTCTACGTGGTATTACTTGCTGTCAACTGTTGGTCTTCCGTCATCGTCTATTCTGTTTTATTCAAGGGTGACGAAGCACGCAAACGGTTCATGTGCATCGTTTTGGATTGTACACTTGATCTGATGACTTGCATGGGTGTTGAGCTCATGATTTTACTGAGTTATGCAAGTGATTACGTCGTAGAAATTCGAGGGTTTTGGGGCTTTCTGTGGCAATATGACAAGTGGGCGGCGCGAGCTCTCAATGAGTTTCGAATGGTGGTCGTTGTCTCATGGTCAGATTTGATAAGTCGCGCCTTCTTTTCGTTTGGGTTGTTCTTGACCACAACTAATATGAAGGAGCTGCTGGAATATTCACCTCGGAGGAGCAATCGAGTGGCCAAATGTACCGACGAACTCGCAAAAGTACACGAGACGGATCTACCCGGTGCAAACAGCAGTCTCAATACTGACAAAGTGGTGTCAGTAATGCCAAAGTCGAGGCTTGTGCTATCTCGCAACAATACTAGCTTACGTTCTCATATTCGACGACATATGCTGCGTACAGTTCATCTGCTATTCGCAGCTTGGGGTCTTGCGGTACTAGGTTTACACATCCAAGCATCAGTACAACCATCACTCCCCCAGTGTCTAATGCAAGTGAGACCATGGGCGGCTTCTCGACCATCCTGCTACCTTGTGGGGATCGATTGCCACACCCTGGCGATCTCTGGTACGATGAATGAAGTTGAAGGAAAATTTAGTGAATTTGACGGAACTACTGTTGTCCAGCTACGAATTAGCCACTGTCCAGATCTAGAAATGCCAGATTCAATCAGCGAGTTTCATGGACTTCACGGTATAAAGGTCTACAACTCAACTATCCTTGACTGGGGCGAATCGGCTGCCATTACGGGTGCAAATCACCCGGAACTTACATCTTTGTATATCGTTCGTACCAACATGACCGACGGAATGTTGCCAGCCGGGTTCCAGTCAGTAGATTTCCCACAAAACTTGTACGATATTGAATTTTGCGTTACAAATCTCAACGCTTTACCCGATGACATCGACACTAAATGGCACACCAGCTCAATACTTATAATGGAATACAGTCAGCTATTGACTGTTCCTTCGGTGGTTTTACGACTAGAGCCAATCCATCTTTCTGTAACTGGCAATCCGATTACTGAGATTCCTCCAGAGGTTTTCGAACTGCCAGGTTTGGTGGATCTAGGAATTGGTGGTATGAATCTCGACGAACTGCCGCGCGATGTGACAGCCGTTTCTCCAACGTTGCTCTGGATACGTCTAGGATATACCAACATTTCATTCTTCTGGTCGTGGACAGATCAAGTGGTGGCGATGGGCTCGCTTATCATGGCTACAAATACTCCGTACTGTCAAGACTTTGAGAGAATCCAGAGTGGAGCCGCCGATACCTTCAGTGTCTCTCCTTCTCCAGAGTACTCGTCCGTTCTGATGGATCCGTCCGAGGTGAATTTAGAGGTGATCCTGACTGCTGTATACTGTGGCGAGATGGACCTATCGATGTATTTTCTTCTTGTCGACGACTACTACTTGGCTATCAGCACTCCACCAACATAAGTAAAACCATAAAGCAGCGCCATATAATGCTAATCGCGTCTCTGCATACTCCAATTTTATTCTTCTTCTCACGAATTGCAAATACCTCGAAGCTTGAGTTACAAATGACGGTGTCAAAGAGCAACAGCAAATTTGGTGCACAGGCCGGGATTCATGCAATTTACGGACAGTTCGAGTTCGTCTTCGATGGATCACTCTATGAGTTGGTATGAGAATAATAAGGTATTCAAAAATCTACGTCAAGATACCGATCAACACAGAGTCCTCCGTATTCTGTTTACTCAAGGGCAATGAAGCACGCAGAGGTTATGTGCAATGTGTTGGATAGCATTCTGGATGGATTGCTGATCCGAGCACAATATTTTATTTAGTTATTCGATTATTAATAAATACGTTCTAGTAATTTTGAGGTTAGGTTCGATAAGTCGTGGATTGATGCTTCGGTCAAGGCATCCCTACACCATGGACAAAATAGATCGCACCTTAAAGCCGACGTTGCTGTTTAACGATATTGAGATAAGCTCACGATAAATACAATATCGAAATATTAACAAAATGTGTGGTTACCTTATGGTTCGGATTGTAAGTCTCAAGTGCAGTGTTTCTGGACACAATTGTCAGCCTTTTTATATTACAGAATAAAAAGCTCATCTCGCAGTACTAGTATTCATTTAGGGTCTAACTAATGCTTGTGGGGTGCTGATTGCCAAATTGAAGTCGTCTATAGTGAGAAAGTACAAGTGGGGGTCGGACTTAATACAGATAACAGTATTCGTGATCACTTCCATATTTGTCTCCGACGAATTCATCAAGCATGACGAATACTCCGGGGACATCGGGACACTGAAGGTGTCGGCTGTCCCCTTCTGGATCTTGTAGAGGTCTGTGCAATACGGAGAGTCTGAAGCCCATAACAAAACTGGTCCCATTGGTCCTTCAATTAGTTGATCCATCCACGACCAGAAAAATGAAATATTGGTCTCTCCAAGTTGTACAACGGATAGTGTAGAAGAAGGAAGGGTCACATCCCGTGGAAGCTCGTTGATATTCGTCGCTCCAATTCCAAGAATGAGCAAGCCTGGAATCTCAAATATCTCTGGCGGAATTTCTGTAATCGGGTTACCAGAAACAGAAAGGTAGATCGGCTCGAGCCGTAAAATTACTGGAGGAATGATCAACAACTGACTGAATTCTATCATAATAACTGAATTGTGAGGCCATTTTGAGTCCAGATCATCAGGTAAAGTGTGGAGATTCGTGACGCAGAAATCGATATCGTGCATATTGTGAGGGAAATCTAGTGACTGGAATCCGGCTGGTAACAATCCATTAGTCATGTTGGTTCGAATAACATACAGCGACGCCATTTCTGGATGGTTCGTATTCGTAATTGCTGCCGATTCGCCCCAGTCAAAGATAGTTGAGTTGTAGACTTTAATACCGCGAAGTGTAAGAAATCCGGCGATAGACTCTGGCATTTCTAATGCCGGACAGTGGAGAATTAGTAGTTGGACAACAGTAGTTCCGTCAAATTCACTAAATTTTTCTTCCACCTCAGTCAGTCTACCAGAAATCGCCAGAGTATGGCAATCGAACCCCACAAGGTAACAGGATGGTCGAGAGGCAGTCCATGGTCTCACTTGCATTAAACACTGAGGCAGCGATGGCTGTGCTGAGGCATGGATATGAAAACCGAGTACCACAAGTCCCCAAGCTGCGAATAACAAATGAGCTGTATGAAGCAAGTTTTTCTCAAGTCGAGAACGTACGTTTCTCCTATCGCGGAGTAGCCAAAGCCTCGGGGTCGGCATTATTGATGCTGCCTTGTCAGCGTCGCAGCTCGTTTCACTTTTTAGTTTTAATTTGGGCACAACTGTAGCTTCATTGACACACTGGACCATTCGATTGTTCCCCCGCGGTAGATGCCGCAGCAACCTTTTAATGCTGTTTGTGGCCAGGATTAAGCCAACTGAGAAGATGACACGACTTATTAAATCTGACCACGAGACGACAACCACCACCCGAAACTCGTTAAGTGCTCGCGCTGTTTACATATCGTCGTACCACACAAAATCCCAAAACCCTCCGAGGTCTACAACATAATCACTCCAATAGCTCAGCACCACCATGAGTTGGACACCCATACAGGACATCAGGTCAAGAATGCAGTCCAAGATGATACACACAAAGCGTCTGCGTGCTTCGTCGCCCTTAAAGAAGAAAGAATATATCACAATGGAGGACCAACAATTGGTAACAAGTAATACGACGTAAAAGCGGTTGAGCAGTGTTCGCGGTAATAGCATACTCATTCGATATGCTTGAATAGTCTGGAGGACTGTCTCTAGTATTTCTCTGCACACCAGTAAGACCGGAAAGTGTTCTCCATTGACTCCACAAAATCCATGGCGATCAGTGACCTTACCATAGACTTTCGAAAAACTCTCCATCAGCGCTGACCGCGTGCGAAATACTTTGTCCTCCACACTCTTGGCATCGGCATTACACGATGACCACGGGGTAAACGAGAGGGACCGCTGCCAGATTGAACCACTTACCATCAGAATGATGCACACTCCGTGGAGACCAGACATGGAGGCGTGTACGATACTGATCATTTTATGATACGGCGCTGGCATTCCAATCTGGTACACCTCGAGATTATAGTTGAGAAAAGTGTCCTTCAAGAACCAGTAGCAGTAGGCATAGAGCGCAGTGTAGACCCCAGCTACCAAATGAATGCCGAGAAGAATCATCCACCAGACCGCGAACATCCAATACGAGAGCTTGACAACCTCCGTGGAGGTCTCAGATGATAGATCTGGCATTTTAGATTAACCGGTTCCGCTTGACCTGAGCTGTTCTCGTAATGCCTTCTGCAAGGTGTCACTAACTCCCTCATGTTGTCAATAATAGTTGCTCACAGAAACCTATAACCACCCGTCATGATCCCATCTTCTTACACATTTGTTCTTTTTAAAATTATTCACTGAAGTTTGATTTCCGAGTTAAGGGGGCTGGTGTTTCATTTTCGATTACAACAGCAAAAACCCGGAAGTTTGCATACATTTAAAATCAAAAATAGGTAGACTATAGATCGCTACTAGCTAATCATCGGTGTTGCTATCCTTACTTCTTTTGGTGGTTGACGTAACGCATGGCCAGCGCCGCCCAAATTCGGAACAGCACAATGAGGCCGACTGTGATGCCGAAGTTGCGAGCAATCTGGTGGTGTTTCATGCCAAAGTATTGCTCCGTGTACTCCTTAATGGTGATGTGGCCGACGGTCTCCGGAGATCCTGCCATCGGTTGGCAACCAAGTTGAGACCCGACGTTCTCGTACGCTTGCGTCGTCTCGTTCCAGGTCGGGAGCTCGTCGCACTCAGCAAAAATCATCGAAATGAGGTTGGCGATCGGGAACTTGAAGATACAGATCTTGTACAGCCACTCGTAGCCCGACGGAATCTTGTACGCCGGAGGACTGAAGCCGACGAACATCATGAAGACACTATTGAACAATATTCCTACGATCTGCGCCACTTCTTCGCTCGGCGTCAGGAAGACGAAGAACTGAGCCAGATAGACCATCATGAGCACCAACAGCGACGACTGGAGCCAGAAAACGATCATCGTCGAGAACCCAGTGAACCCAACGAAGTAGTAGAAGATAACAGTGAACAGAAGCGAACTGACGAAGCAGTAGGGGATCTCAGCCAGCGTCGCAGCGACGAAGTACCAGAAGGCGTTGTACGTCTGCGAAGCTCGTTCGCGGTAGTATGATTCTCTCTCTGCACATGTCAAGGGCATGACGCTCTGGAACACCGCCATCGAGTTGAAGAGCGAAGACATAAAGACCATACCCACTCCAGAGTTCAAGCCGGAGTACGAAGCGTAGTCGTCATTGCTCACGAAGATCAGTCCGAACAAAATTGCCAAGAAGACGGCGAGGTACATCCTTGTCAAGTTGTAGGTCGGTGTCCGCCAGTACATCTGGAAGTAGCGCCACACCACGAACTTCATTTGAGTCATCGAGTTGGCAGCACGTTTCTTGCCGAACACCATCTCAGGGAGATCCGGGGACGGAGTAGTAATGCCTTCTTTCGCCATTGTACTCTCCAGTAGCTGGTTGTACGGACTGGTCTTAAAGTACGACACAAAATCAGTCGAGTCTTCGCTTCCATGGCCAACACCAGCGCCAATACACTCCAGCATCCACGTAGCGGGGTTATAACCTACAGGAAGTGGAGCCACGCCTGGAATATTCTCAAAGTAGTCGATCAAGTTACGGCAGTTCGGGCCCAAGTCCCCGTAGAACGCAGTCTGGCCTCCACGTTGTAGTAATAGTAGTCTGTCGAACAGGTAGAACACCTCAGCGGATGGCTGGTGGATTGTACAGATGATAGTACGTCCCGAGTCTGCCACTTTCCGAACCCCATCCATGATAATCTTAGCAGACCTTGCATCCAACCCACTGGTCGGTTCATCGAGGAAAATCACACTGGGCTGAGCAGCAAGCTCTACTCCAATAGTCAAGCGCTTCATCTGCTCTACTGAGCTGCCACGGATGATCTGGTCTGCGATATCCTCTAAGCCGAGCAGTTCGATACATTCGTTAACCGAATCGTACTTTTTCGCATCCGACATCGACGCGTCTTGACGTAAAAACGAGCTGAAAGTCAAGGCCTCGCGAATAGTAGCAGCCTCCGAGTGTACATCCATCTGCTCACAATACCCCGTAGCTCGGCGGATAGCCAAGTCACTGGCTTCGTAGCCGTTCAACATGATTCTACCCGTGATTTTACCTCCAGTTTTACGTCCAGCAATCACGTCCATAAGCGTGGTTTTACCAGCACCGGTAGAGCCCATCAACGCAGTAATCGACCCAGGCACAGCGTATCCGTTAATACCTCTAAGAAGCTCCAGTTGTTCCTTCGGATTATGCGGATTCGGGACGAAGTAGTGTAGATCTTGGAACGCCACAGTCACCGGTACAAAGTTCCTCTCTCGAGCCTCCACCGGTAACTCAACAACTACGTCTGGTTTGTTCGCTGCCTTCGGCGTTTCAGTGAGAACGTACGAGTTCTCGTCTTCAATGGGCTTCACCGACACGTCAACGTTGTCTGGAGTCTCATAGCGAACGTACTCGAGCGCGATGTACGACAGGAACATGAAAACGACGTAGATCGCCACTAGGTAGATGATTCCGTACGCCACCCACTCTTTTTCAGTGACAAAGTCGAATAGATCCAGGTAGTATTCCCCCATAGTCATTCCGTTGTACTTGGTGCAGTAGTCCACATCATCGTACACACAGACATCGAATTCACTTGATCGATACTGGTTGATCGCCATGGCCTTCAGAGCCCACGCAATTGGACTGATCCAATGCGCCCAGATGAGGTAGTCTGGGATCAAACTCTTGGTCACGACGAAACCCGCAAAGATGATGAACACCAGGATGGATACCATACCCACTGGCATCACTACATTCGCATCGGGGAGCACACCAGCGAGGAAGAAGAACCACATTCCCATTGCCAGATTTGACAGGAAGAGGATGATCTCGAAGATCACGAACAGCTTGGCTTCGGACGCAAAGCCGCAGACCCAGTACACGATGGAGCCGAAGATAAGCGTCTCTGCAATCGCCAAGGGGATCTGACTCACAGTCGTAGCTAATACATACGACCCCGTTCGGAAGAAATTGGCTCGACGTTGCTTGTAGAAAATGGCTCGTCCGGAGATGTAGACAGGGATCATGGCACCTTGACCCATGGACAGGAACATGACGGCCGCGAACATGACGCCCATGACCACAGCGATCTGGGTCGGGTCAAACTGGTAGAAGATGGAGCAGTAGAGTAACCCCATAATGATCACCATAGCCAGCTTCCCCATAACGAACGCTTGGTTACGGTACGTGATCAATAGCGCTCGCCACTGCAGCGCCATGACGCTATTGAAAATCGACTGGTGGAAAGCAGGCATGGGGTCGATAATGTCCTTGACACTTTCGACCAGTTCGGGGTCATACGGCGACTCCAAGACACTTAAAGTCTCTTGGTAAATCTGCGATAACCGGAAACTCTCACCGAATTCCGCGGGGCTTCGCGGTTGTTTGACTGGGTGTGGAACCTCGTACCGATGCTGTTGTTTGGTGCCCAAATCCAGCAGATAATCGGCGATATCCCTTCCGGGGGGACACTTGAACCCCTGCGTTTCAAAGTACGCTTCCACCTTGTTGCACGGTCCGTGGTACATGAGTTCACCTTCATTCAGGATCATGACATCGTCGAACAGCGCGAACAGCTCAGGAGACGGCTGCAACAACGCGATAACAACCGTCTTGTGCATCCGATGGGCAATACTGCGTTGTGTATCGACGATATCGTACGCCGCTGCAGCGTCAAGACCAGTGGTGATCTCGTCCATGAGCGATACGTATTTCATACCAAACTCCATCTCGCCAGTCGTCACTCGCTTACGTTCACCACCGGAGATACCACGTAACATGTTATCACCGACGACGGTATCTTGGCAGATTTGTAACCCCAATTGCTGGATCACAACTTCCGGGTAGTGTGCGAAGATTTTCTTCATTTCTTCGAGTGCAGCCACGTCTCTGTGTGCACTCGACCCCATGTCGAGCATACCGTGGCCGTGCTCCAGCAGCTTGCCACCACAGAAAGTGTGCGCGAATTCGAGCGTCTCCTTAACCGTTAAGGTTGGAAAATGCTTGTCACGTTGGTTAACGTACGAGACGAACTGCGCCAAGCGGTCTTCGATCTGCTCTCTTGGGACGTTGTTGAACGACACGTCTCCTTCTAACGTGATGTTCTTGGTCATGGGGAAGCGGCCACTGAGGATCTTCATGAGAGCCGATTTACCGGATCCAGGTTGACCCAGTAGTAACGTGATCTTGCCCGGGGTGAAGCGTCCACTGACGCCCTTGAGAATCTCCTTACGGACAGTTTTCTTCTTGGGTCCCATGAGAGTTTTCTTGAGTTCGTTCGGGATAGTAGGGAGCTCGTACTTGGTGGCGTGGTCATCGGCTACAACGATGTCGGCGGATAGCGACAAGTTGCTGAAACGCACTTCCATTCGCGGTAATGGGCGGCCGGTTGCAGCTGGGAGTTTGGTAGCCATCAGGTCGTGGAAAGCTTGAGGCCCCTTGGCCATGAGGGTCTTGCCCGACTCGTAGCTGAGCTCGGGGCCGTCGACAGCCGAATTGGACGACGGCTCGGTGGTGTTCATCCTTTCGGTTGCACTTGATCAGATGACAGGAAATTGGAGAATGACGAGAGATTAACTCGATGCATGTACTTGTCTTGGGTGGCGACAAAGACGTCGGTACTAAACTCGATTTCGGAGCATCATGTTGAAGTGGCAAAGAGTTATTGATTGGCATCAACTCGACTGTCTAACTTTATATATATTAAGTTGAATCAGATATTATCAGACAGACCTTCGTAAATTAATACGATCTGTGCCCGAAAATATAAAAATCGAGCTACCCAAAATTGGATTAGTTGCCGCGGCATTAACACACATAGTGAAAGCAAGTGTGGTGCTTGTTGATGACTTTGGGTCGCGTTAATATGATGATGGCAGGGACGTCAACTACCAAAAGGACCCGAAGCAAACATCGCAGCTTCATGCCCACCGCAGCAAAGTCATGTGCAACTAGTGCAACAGGATTAGCGAGAGATTACGGCGCGAAGCAGCGCCGTTGAAGCTGTTGTAGCGTCATACATATGAAGGTAATATTGGAGGCGACCTGCACTTCCGCTATCAAATGCAGCACCACTGACAGCTCTAGCTGGAATTTTACTACTGGTTACGATTAGTGAAACACAGCACAGTATCTTCTTGAATGCACCACACATGGAGCTTTACATGAATTTAATCTTCCCACTTGTCCACTTAAATTCGTGTTAATGCTCCCCTTTTCATGGTAGGCCATCAACAGTGTTGATTCGGGGGAGCATTTGCTGGCCCCCTCCTCGTGTGATGCGCTGTTTAACATGCCGGATTCCCGTTGATGAAGATGACGCCAAGAGTCTGGTTCTTTTGCCCTTCTGCTATAGCCCGCCCGTCATATATCGAACGAAGTGCCAATCAGAACTATTGCGCTTTCCTTGGTACATGTATTGTGAAATGACTGGCCATCAATGAAAAAATACAAGCAGGCTACCGTTCTAACATTATCTGTAGCTTGAAGCGCCTACCACACGCTCCTTGCGTGCTGTAGCCTTGGAGATGACAGACTCTGCGACCGAGAGGTTGCTCATGACTGAGCTAACATCCGACGGAGTGCCTTTCCGACGCGTAGCCACGCTACGAACGCTCCGATTACTGGCCGCGGACGATCCCTTGTAAACTTCCCGCCTCGCACTCTTCTTGGCAGGATCCACAGGCTTAGGAGGCAGTGGAGTGCCTTCAATATGCTCTGGATACTCGTCAGCATAGTCGACTAGCCCTCCCGTGAGCACGTAGATGTTGTCAAAGCCACGCTGCACCAACGTGTGTGCTGTCTGGGCTACGGTCTTATCATCCAGATCATAGAGAATGATAAGCTTTGAGTCCTGGTTCTTGAACTGGTGCATCTCCGGTAGCAGCACATCTCGGTTCAAGAAGGTTGTTGGGTAGTTTTTCGCTCGATGAATGCGGTTGACAGCGAATTCCTCTTTAGAACGAGTGTCCAGAATCAGATACGGCGCATCGTAGTCTTCCATCTCATCAGCTTCATAGCTGACGATGCGAGGGCCGCAGTTTTCCTGGTTACCTTCGCTTACGGGCACTCGCTCCATGGTGAACTCTCCGTTGGCTCCTTTCACCATTCTCGCAACCATTTCCGGTTGACTGGCACCTCCGGTGTCCTCATATTCGTTAAAGAGCTCAGCGAGGCAGCGACAAGTAATGCGACGGAAAGTTTCGTCTCGACGCTTTAAAAACTCCTTATGGGCTGCGTTAGAGTTAGGATAGAGTTTCTATGGGTGAGGTACGAAAATAGGACACTGTAAAATTTAGCACTTACAGATCAGACGAATTTTATTTACGGTTGTGCCTGAATCGATCTTGCTCTGCGTGTTCTTGTACTTGGGATTCTGCGGGATCCGCTTCTCCATGATCTACAGGAATTCAGAAACACACTTTAGAAACTACATTTCACCTCACATGAACATTGCCATCGCTTACGCTTAGCGGAGCTTTGGGCTTGGCGCGATGCATCTTGTCTTCGCGAAGCGTCGGTGTCGAGCGGGAATGAAGAAGCACAATGACATGCTATTTGCGGGTGCTCAGTGTGAATGGGAGGTGGGAGATTTCTGAAACGACGATCGTCGTTTGACCGTTGATTCATATCAGAAATTCACGTAGTATTTTCTTGTAGGGACGTTTACTGTACCTAATCGTTACTGTAGCATTTCGGTATGCTTTATTTTACCAAGTGATTAAAAAGAAAAAAAATTCTAGACAAAACCAGCACTTTTGAATCTTCTACTATTGCGGCTACACCAGTGAAGGTGGAGTGCTGATTGCATTGATGCTGTCTTCGATCTCAAGAGGGTAAAATAGTCCCCCAATGGTAGGATCACACCTGACGGCCTTCAAGATTACATCGCGATTCGCCTCCGATGGATCCATTAGAGTCTGTGAATATTCGGGTGACAGCGGAACACTAAATTCTGTGGCAGCGCCAGTCTTAATCTTCTCAAGGTCATCACAATATGGCGAAGGCCCAGCAAGCCACGGGTTCGCTCTCCCCTTCATACGCTCCACAAGTTCATCCGTCCACGCCCAGAAGAACGAAATATTAGTATCTCCAATAAAAATCCACGATAGCTCGGCCGATAACTGCGTTACATTGCGGGGAAGTTGACGGATATTCATGTTACTGATGCTAAGGAAGAGCATGCCTTGAACCTCGAAAACCTCGGGAGGAATCTCCGATAGAGGGTTACCCGTCAATGCCAGATAATAAGGCTCCAACCGAGGTATCACGGCAGGAACAGTGGTAAGTTGACTGTATTCCAATTGGATAATAGCGTAGAGCGGCCATTTCGAGTCGAGATCGTCCGGTAGAGTACGTAGATTCGTGACGCAGAACTCGATATCGTACAGCGTTTGAGGAAAATCCGTAGACAGCAAACCTACAGGCAGCAGACCATCCGTCATATTAACACGAACGAATAATAGCGACGACATTCCGGGTTGGTTTGTACTGGTAATCGCTGCTGATCCCCCCCACTCGTTAATAGTTGTGTTGTATACTTTGACATTGACCAGTTCGTGAAATTCGCTGAAAATATCTGGCATCTCGAACTCAGTACAGTGTCGAATAAGTAACTGAACGATAGTCGAAGCGTCAAACTCTCGCCACTTTTCATCCACCTCGTCCTTCTTGCCACTTATACCGAGAGTGTGGCAATCCAAACCAGCCAGATAGCACGATGTTCGTGACACTGCCCATGGTCGAACTTGCATCAAACACTGCGGTAATATGGGCTGCATGGATGCCTGAATGTGGAATCCAAGGACCAAAAGACCCCACAATCCAAACAACAAATGTGCTGTACGCAACATGACTCGCGCTCCACGACTACGAAGATTTGTTCCTCGGTAGCTATCATTTTTAACCAGAAGCTTACGTTGTGAGTTCTTCGAGATCGGTTGGGTTGGCGTTGCAGTCTTTGGAGCCACAGTGTTAAGTTTGGTATCCCAAAACGTGTCACTCTCGGTTCTAGCGTTGACTTTCATACTGGTACCGTCAAGCTGCGTTACTCGATTGTTACTTCGCGGTAAGCGTGCCAACAGCTCCTTCATACTCATAGTGGTAAGGATAAGCCCGAATGAGAAGATGGAGCGACTTGCCAGGTCCGTCCAAGAAACCACAAGAACCATCTTGAGTTCGTTGAGAGCTCGAGCGATCCACTCGTCATTGTACCAGATAATCTCTGGAAATCCCAGAATCGATGGGTCATAGTCACCTACGTAGCTGAACAAGACGATCAGTTCGACACCCATACATGACATGAAGTCGAGTATACAGTCCAGAACGATACACGCCAGTCGTCTCCGAGCTTCATCTCGTTTAAAGAAGCACGAGTAGACGATGACCGAAGACCAGCAATTAATTGCAAGTAAAATAACGAAGAACCGATTGAGAAGAGTCCTCGGAAGCAGCAAACTCATTCGGTATGCTTGCACCGTTTGCAATGCCGTCTCGACTACTTCACGTAGTATGAGAACCCCGTGGAAATGATCACTGTTTACACCACAAAGACCGTGTCGATCCGAAATTTTGTCGTAGATTTTGGTGAAGCTTTGGAGAATTACCGAGCTGGTTCGATCCGATTTTGTTTCCTCGTGTTTGGCGTCGGCATCGCATGACGCCCATGGTGTGAACGCTAGTGATCGCTGATAAATCGAGCCGCCAAGCATAAGTAGAATACAAGCTGCATGCAAGATTGACATGGTCATGTGAACTGTAGCGATCGTGTGATGATACGGACTGGGCATGCCGATCTCGTATGATTCAAAGTACAAGTTGAGAAACGTGTCTTGAAGTTTCCAGTAGCAGTAGGCGTACAGTGCAGTGTAGACACACGTGGCAACGTGTACGGCGAGAATAATGACCCACCAGACGGCAAAAACCCAATACGATAGTTTTACAACTTCGGTTGATGCCTTTGGAATGAGTCGGGATATCTGTCGGATGATCGACCGCTTCTTCTTCATCGCTTCAGTAGGCAATCGCTGAGTGTTTCGAGGTGTTAGAGATTGTGGTAAATTGTGGACGTGCCCAGCATAATGACTCCTATTCTGGTCCAGCGGACTCTAAATGAGACATCGCATTCTTGTGAATGATCCATTCTCAGAACCGATAACGAAAACGTCGAATGAATGCAGTCCAAGTTAGACTGTCTAACTAACATCAGCGTTCACTTCGCAGGTGTACATGAAAACGGACCTGATAAAATATGTAGAATAGAATGCGTTGCAATGATATAGTATTTGCTCGAAAATAGTTTAGCGAGATTAAACAAAGTTGGTACGGTACCCGCACAAATATACCGGAAATCTTGAAACCCGTTACAGCTAACATTTTTTTTGCATCCCGTTGTATTCTCCTAAGTTAAGACAAACCACTTTCCAAACCTCGTCGTGACATGACCGTTTTTTATGGTAACCTCGACAAGAATAGACGTCAGCATACCTCTTGTCCAAGACTGCAGTCGAGATAACATGCTCCGACAACTATCACGAGCCGTGCTGCAGACGCCCAAGAAGGCGATCCGACTCTCGTACTGGCACTTCGCTGTCTGGTGGGTCATCATTCTCGCTGTGCACGTCATCACTTGTGTGTTCAACGCGCTATATGCTTACGGCTACTGGAACTTGGACGGGACTTATCTCAACACCTGCCTCTCATTCTACAACATCGGCATGTCAGAGCCATATCATCACACAATTGCGTTTGTTCATGGAACGGTATCTGCTATCCACGGAACTTGCATCCTGTTAATGCTTGGAGGCTCACTACGACAGAAATCACTAGCATTCACACCCTGGTCAATAAGCACCGTCGGGGATGAAGTGAAGTCAAGTCGTACCACCAGTTCGGCAGTGCTCCAGAATGTTACAAGAGCTTACGGTAATGTTACCTATCTTTGTGGGTTGTGTGGCGTTAACGGAAAATACTTCGACGCTGCTTTGATCTGCCGCGAGATAGTAGAAACAGCGTTGCAGACCGCACAAGCGTATCGAATGAGTGTACTATTACCTCGAACACTACTGAATCGAGCCTATGTTATTTTACTTGCAGCCAATTGCTGGACCTCAATCGTTGCGGATTCAGTATTTTTCGGCCGAGATGAAGCGAGAAGGAGATTCACCTGTATCGTGTTGGACGGTATGCTGGACCTCATGGCTTGTATGGGTGTCCAGCTAATGGTGATGGCTAACTACGTTGGGGACTATAATACTGAGCTTCAAGGTTTTGACTCAACGATCTGGTACGATGATAAGTGGGTCGCTCGAGCTTTAAACGAGTTTCGGATGGTCGTTGTGGTCTCATGGTCAGATCTAGTAAGCCGCACCATCTTCTCACTCGGACTGGTTATCACTACTACAAGTATGAAGCGTTTACTATGGCGCTTGCCAAATAATACAAGTCGTGTTGCGCATTCTCCAACCCCACTAGTTTTTGTCGTTAAAACGTCGAAAAGGGTTCTAAACTCTGACGAAACGAGAAAACCCGGACCGACAGTTGAGGGCGAATTGAGTCAACTACAGAAGACCAAAACCTCATGGTTTGACACACTGGTTGCCAGTCTTAAACGGTTATTCTCACGTCGAGAGCGTAGCATGTTTCATGTTGCTCACATCTCGTTCGGAGTCTGGGGAATCGTGATACTTGGGCTTCATATTCACGCATCAATGCAACCATCATTACCTCAGTGCTTCATGCAGGTACGACCATGGACAGTATCGCAAGCTTCGTGCTATTTGGTTGGTCTGGATTGCCATGCATTAGGCATTTCTGGAAAAAAGGAGGCTGTAGAAAAAATGTGGAGTGAGTTTGACGCCTCCACGGTTGTTCAACTATTGATACGACATTGTTCTGGACTCGAGATGCCGGAAGTTTTTACAAAATTCAGGGGGTTACATGGAATTAAAGTGTACAACACAACTATAACGCAGTGGGGGGAATCGGCAGCGTTCACGGCTTTAAACCACCCCACAATAGCGTCGTTGTACTTAGTTCGTGTCAACTTTACCGACGGCTTACTTCCCATTGGTCTCCAATCGCAAAACTTCCCGAGCACTTTGAATGATGTCGAGATCTGTGTTACGAACTTGCGATTACTACCGGATGACCTCGCTACAAAGTGGCCACCGGGCGGACTTATTTACGTGGAATACGCTCAGCTGACAACTGTTCCTGAAGCTTTAGTACTCCTTGATCCAGTTTACTTGTCAATAGCGGGGAATCCGATCACTGAACTCCCTCCGGAACTATTCGAGATTCCGGATCTGTTCTACCTGATCGTAAGCGACTTGAATCTGCACGAGCTGCCGCGCAATGTGACACAGCTGTCTCCGAGTTTATCACGGATTTGTATCGTCAATACCAACATTTCATTCTTTTGGTCGTGGTTCGACGAGTTCGTTGCGCAAGCGGGAGAATATCGTTACCCCCTGAGAGCTGCGGGCTCTTCCTACTGCAACGAATTGGAGAATTTAAAGGCTGGTGCTGCAAATAACTTCCGCCTTCCGCTTTTTCCAGAGTTCTCGCAAATTCTCATGAATCCAGCACAAGAAAACCGACAAATCATTTCAAAAATTGTGGATTGCGATGTCCACAACTACAGTGTGTATTACCCTCTCAACTATGATGACAATATCAACGCGATATCACCTCCGTAGAAACAGTGATAAAATGTTGCACTGTTGCCTCACCTGTATGTATAACACATTTTTATTTATTATATTCCGGAGTATATTTTTTCTAAACATAAATTTCATTAAAACGTTACTAGTTTATATTTTCATATTTTAATATATAAAAATAGCTGTTGGAGTGAAGTATTAGAAAAAATTCACGATACCATTGTTTTTTTTTTAGCAAAGCAGTGATTGATGAAAATAGAAAGGGGAGTTGATGCCCATTATTTACGTCTTCGTCGTGTTGGTCTCCGCACAGAGTTTAAAACCGCTTGAAGTGATGTCGCCGAAGACCTCCACTGAGGTTGTCAACCTGTCGTATTGGGTTTTCACAGCATGGTGGGTTATTATCCTCGCTGTTCATCTGGTTACGAGCGCCTACAACGCGCTTTACGCCTACTGCTACTGGCATCTCCAAGACACCTTTCTCAACATGTACCTCGAGTCGTACCAGATCGGCATGCCGCCAGTGTACCACCATACTATAGCCTTCGTTCATGTCATCATGTCATCGGTTCATGGCGTTTGTATCCTACTTATGATAATTGGCTCACTGTGGCAGCATTCACTGCTCTTTTCCCCATGGCCAAGAGGCAGTAAAACCGATGACGTGAAGGCAAGTCGTACGAATTCTGTTGTACTCAAGAGTTTTACGAAAGTATACGACAAACTATCCGATCGCCATGGTCTTCTCGGCGTGAATGGAAGTCACTTCCACGCAGTCCTTGTTTGCCGTGAGGTTATTGAGACGGTGCTCCAGACGGTTCAAGCTTATCGCATGAGTGTTTTACTTCCTAGAACGCTGTTAAATCGATTTTACGTCCTGCTGCTTGCAATTAACTGCTGGTCGTCCGTCATCGTGTATTCCGTGCTATTTAAAGGGGACGAGGCTCGAAGACGGTTTGCTTGTATTGTTTTGGACTGTATCCTCGACCTTGTGGCATGTATGGGCATCGAGTTGATGGTGTTGCTAAGTTACATAGGGGACTACAACTTCTAAATCCGTGGATTTTATGAACTTATCTGGTACGACGATGAATGGGTAGCACGAGCGCTTAACGAATTTCGAATGATGGTTGTGGTCTCATGGTCAGATCTTGCTAGTCGTGCAATTTTCTCACTCGGAATAGTAATGACAACGCTGAATATGAAGGAATTACTTCAATCTCTACCAAGGAATGTGAATAGAGTCGCTCAAACGACTTCTCCAACTACTGCAGATGTTGCAAATAGTGCTAAAATTTGGGGAGATAAACTGAATAGCGTAGGTCCAAAACTACCAGAATCTACGCAACCGGGCCCACAGCTCTCTGCACGCCATTTAAAACGTAGTGACAGTTATCGCGATACTAATCTACGTACACGGACTGAACGGCTACTGCTTCGAGCAGCACATTTGCTGTTTGGGGCCTGGGGGATATTAGTACTTGGACTACACATTCATGCAGCAGTACAGCCAACACTCCCTCAGTGTTTAATGCAAGTGAGACCATGGGCAGTCTCCCGTCCTTCATGCTACCTTGCTGGATTGGATTGTCATACTTTAGAAATATCTGGAACGCTTGATGAAGTGCAGCAGAAATGGAGTGAATTTGACGCCTCAACTGTCGTTCAACTGCTTATTCGACACTGCCCCGCACTGGAAATACCAGACATTTTTAGTGATTTCAGTGGGCTACGTGGAATCAAAGTGTACAACACAACAATTGTAGAATGGAGCGATTCAGCGGCGATTACGAGCACGAATCATCCTGGAATGTCGTCTTTGATGATCGTTCGTGTGAACATGACGAATGGCGTGCTCCCAGCAGGCCTCCTGTCGTCAGATTTCCCACCTACACTATATGACATCGAAATTTGTGTCACAAACCTGCATACACTTCCTGACAATCTTGACACTAAATGGCCCCCAGCTGCAATTATCCAAGTCGAATACAGCCAACTAACTACTGTTCCTGCTGTACTACCGCGACTTCAACCGTACTACCTGGCTGTGACTGGGAATCCGATCACGGAGCTCCCTCCAGAAGTTTTCGAGGTTGATGGAATGCTTTATCTTGGAATTAGTGAGATGAATATTCGAGAGCTGCCTCGAAATGTGACGAAATTATCGTCAGATTTATCCTGGATCTTCATCGGGGAGACCAACATCTCGTTCTTCTGGGCGTGGGTAGATGAACTGGTGATCCGGATGGAAGGTAGAGCGAATCCGTGGCTTGCTGGACCTACACCGTATTGCGACGACTTCGAGAAGATTCTGAACGGAACTTCCTCTACATTCCGCGTTCCATTGTTACCTGAATATTCGCAGACGATGATGGATCCATCCGAAGCCAACCGACCTGTGCTAGAGAAATCTGTCAGGTGTGATCCAACAATCGAAGGTTTGTTTTATCCATTGGATATTGAAGATAGCATCAATGCTATCAGTACACCACCCCCACTCGTACGATACGTCGGATAGAACAAAACGTCACCGTTGACACAACATCGAGTTTCTATAACGAAAAGGAAATACATTATAAACCATAAAACACCTCAGTAGCCTCGTGCATCTGGTCAGCTAAGCCTGCTCACTTCATTTTCTTGAGGTCCCGCGCGACTTCGTCCCGGAAGGCCTGGGTGAACTCCTTGACCTTGGGCGCGTAGTTCTCCACCGAGTTTTTGAGCGCGTCGGCGCCCGTAGAAGCCATGGTCTTGGCGTCCTCCACGTGATAGTGGGTCTTGAGAGCGAAGCGCTGGAAGGCGCGCGAGTTGGACAGCGCCTTGACGGCCACGTCGTTAATCACGTACGACACGAGACGCTGGAAGAACGACATACTATTCCGGACACTTGTGGCAAAACTGTGGAGCTTCTCGAATGGCCCGAAATACAGCGGGATGCGATAAAATAGTGGTGTGGCGTACGCAATTTGTGTGGTGTACAAAACATAGATGATGGATAAAGCGGCTAGTATTCAGCATATTCCTGTTCAGACGCATAAACTGTCTTGTATCAAGATCCCCTCTTTTTAGTGAATCCGCGTCTAATTTCGCGTGTTTATGCCCGTTGCATCCTCCTTAACGGCATGTTCTTGTCCGTAGTTTCAAGGCGTGTTTCTGCCAATCGTGGCTGGACCGTCAGAATTTCACCCCTTCTATCTCTTTTCCTCCGTCCTCCCCCACGTGCGGTCTGCGCTGCGCCACACAGAGACCGACGCAGACAGTCACAGCTCCTCCGTCCTCCCCTCCATCATGATGCTGAAGAAGTTGAGCTCCTCTGTGGCTCCTCGCTGCAAGCAGGCCTTCCAGGGTGCGTTGCGTATGCACCCATACTCACTATACATCGTCTAACAAGCGTCTTTAATCAGGCCGCGCTCTGAGCTCCAAGGCTCTTGTGGACACTTACGAGTCGCCCGACCACTACTTCGAGAAGGACCGTATCGATGCCGGAGACCCGAGCAAGCGCGCCTTCACGTACTTCATGCTTGGTGGTGCCCGTGTGGCCTACGCCACCGCTGCGCGTCTGGCTGTCGTCAAGTTTGTGGGCAGTATGAGCGCATCTGCCGATGTGCTGGCTCTGGCTACGGCCGAGTTCGATCTGAGCAGCATTAACGAGGGCTCGACTGTTACCGTTAAGTGGCGTGGTAAGCCCATCTTCATTAAGCACCGTACGGCCAAGGAGATCGATATCTCGAACCAGGTGGACGTGAGCAACCTGCGTGACCCCGAGACGGACGCTGTTCGTGTGCAGAAGCCCGAGTGGCTCGTGGTGCTCGGTGTGTGCACTCACTTGGGCTGTGTGCCCACGTCGGACGCTGGTGAGTACGGCGGCTGGTTCTGCCCGTGCCACGGCTCTCACTACGACCTGTCGGGCCGCATCCGTAAGGGCCCCGCCCCGCTCAACCTCGAAATCCCGCCGTACAAGTTCATTGAGGACGACAAGATCCTGCTGGGTTAAGTTGGTTTGCGATGGGATGGCGTACATGCTGTTGCTGAAAGGAGACGTGACACGAAAGAGAACGTGTCGACTTTTTAAGTTTTCGTACATTGGAAGCAGCGGGTATAGCGACGGAAAAGACCAAAAAAATACCAAAAAGACCTTGATAATCTTTGGGAACGGTTTGATATGAGAAACGATTCTCAGTGCTGAAAGGATGAATTGGCATATTGTACATTAAACGTGCGGGTAACGCCAAGTTCTGTCTGCCGCTTCTGAGGGCTTTGTTAGTGTAATTCATACAGATTTTCACGTCGAAAGGCTCAGTTGCGCTGTATAAAACAATTCCCGTCGTCAAACCTTGGTAACAATTGAAGAATCAAAAACTCGTGCTGTAACAGGTTTCGTTGTTTGGTATACAGAACATGAACTTCGAAGTAGACTACTCGTATGAATACTTCGACGTAGTACATACCATGGACATCTAAGCTCGCAGTTTGATGAACTGCGCTTACGAACGTTTGACATTCTGTCATCGAAAAAAACTGCAAGAAGATATCCTAAATTCATATCTGCACGGATTGAACATTATAGCGGGCCTGCGTGAAGATCACAAACGAGGAGGACATCCAAACCTACGCGTCTAGTACAACACCAAAAAAAATATTTTCCACCAATCAATGTGCAGTTGCAAACCAAGTTGCACAAATGGCTTGTATTTATACAGTATAAATGTACCCCAAAACATGCTCTAATTCCAACATAGAGGAAGTAGGATGGCTTTTACACGAAGATGATGGCAGCCCGGGTTAACTTCACGGTAAAACTACGACTACCCCAAGTATTGTATGTCGTGTAAAATTCGCCCTGCCAGACTTCAAAGTGCAGATGATGCGGCTGCGGATGTTCAAGTGTTCTTGTTCCGTTACAGTCTCCACCTCGCAGATAAGGCGTCAAATATCAATGGTTGGACAAAACAATTGGTTGTGTTCTCTGGATTTTAGATTTAGAGTTTCTCAAGGACTGGTACTCCGACCCAAATATTTGTAACACTTAGATAAGAACCAAACTATTTTCTCGTATTCATTATACAAAAGTGCCCGCGAAATGTCGGTAACCTGTTATCTTCTCTGAAACTACGCCCGAATGAATGGTACTCCCTTTAGAATTGTAAGACAGTGTACCCGTTCTCAGTTGATTGTATCACAAGCTACGTACTTATGAGCTGAGCCAGCTAGCCTCCTATGCCATATAGCC
>NW_008634126.1:1183315-1184898 GCF_000247585.1 Phytophthora nicotianae INRA-310 | reverse complement strand
TTGTTTCCTCGATACGATCCTTGCTTCGGATAGCAACAACGTTGGTGACTGATTGAGCGATTGGGCTTTTCTTTCGTGGATGATATTTCAATACCTTCTTCATACTCGCCGTGGTGATAACCAAAACCCAGCAAGAACATTGCGCGGACTACCAGATCTGACCATGAAACAACGAAAACTATTTGAAATTCGTTTAGAGCTCTAGCCACCCACTCATCATTGTACCAAATCAATCCGTCGAATCCTTTAATTCTCGTATCGTAATCGTCCAAATAACTTAATAATACGATGAGCTCCACTCCCAAAGAAGCCATAAGATCCAGCAAACAGTCGAAAAATACGGACACAAACCGCCTTCGGGCTTCATCGTGATGCATGAAAACGGTAGGTAATAGCGATTGTATGGTGATGTACCGTAGGCATGCCGATCTTGTAAAACTCTAGATACAAGTTGAGGTTGGTGTCATGTAGTTTCCAATAGCAATATGCGTAGAGTGTATTGTAAGTACACGTGATCACATGCACAGTGATAATAGCAAGCCATCATATCGCGAAGATCCAATACGAGAGGGTGATGCTGGCGAGCTCGTCAGATATTCTCCGTGATAGCTCGCGAGTGGGGTCAACGCTAGGCATCTTCGTGAGCTCGTTTGAATAATGGGGTGATCGGAATCAGGTAAAATAACCGTAAATCTATTCTTTTACATGTGTATATATGATGACCTATAATAGGTCCACCCCCGCGAATACGGGGTGCAGT
This sequence comes from Phytophthora nicotianae INRA-310, assembly GCF_000247585.1. Lineage (NCBI taxonomy): Eukaryota > Oomycota > Peronosporomycetes > Peronosporales > Peronosporaceae > Phytophthora > Phytophthora nicotianae. The sequence continues at coordinate 1,184,138 of NW_008634126.1, read as the reverse complement.
ACTGTGCTGTACTAGTCAAATACTACGTCAGTGTGAATAATTTACTACTAAGTACTACCTCCGTTCTACAAGACATTTAATATTTCTCTTGATGCCTTTTAAATTTTCAAGCAAACAAATTCTAAACTTCGCGAAGCATGAAAACTTTAGCCAGGTGTGCGTGCTTAGTGTTGGTAGCTGCAGCGCTGTATTAACGCGTCGTAAACGGTAGATAACATCGCCGGAATGAGGCGATAGTCGAGGCATCTGACCAAAACTTACGCTATGCAATCAATAAAAAGGCTACGTCCACCAGGTTTGTACCATCGACAGATTACACACTGGCGCATCGTTTTGGACTCATCTCACTAAGTAGTATATCCTCCAATCGAAATCATTCTTGATTTAAAAACCGCTCCAATTTCGAACTTAAATGGACAACAACATATCGATAGGATATTTTCGACCAATCCCCAAGAAGTATTGAATTAGGCCAAGTTTTAAGACTGCTAATCCATGGGTTTACCACATCTACACAACAACATCGTCCAACGCTGCCTTGTCGATTTTTACTGCCTCGCTTGAGCATGACAGCGAGAGTGGGAGATCTCCTAGCCGAACCCACTTGTCCATACCTAGATGTGAAAGCTTGTAGGTGTTTCCGCCGCGGTCCAGCATCGCTTGTTCCAACACAAATTGTAGCATTAGGAATGACTTACTTAGCGTCACAGACTCGAGCTCAACAAAAGCTGACCCCACCCCATCGACTAACTGCTCCACGTTGTACGCTCGCTTCTGATATTGAAAAGCTTGGATACTGGAAAAGAATCCAAGGTCGAGTAAT
>NW_008634126.1:1181324-1183215 GCF_000247585.1 Phytophthora nicotianae INRA-310 | reverse complement strand
TCTTAAAGACAATATATTACCTCTTTAAACTAGTGATCCATGAGAGCGACCACTTTGAAGCGCTCTGACGCTCGGATAAATATCCCCAGTCCGTATCGTCCCTGATGCAGAGGGTGCGAGTTTGGCTTGGAACGATAGTAGAGGTGGCCATACATGCCGAAATGGCGAGTGTCGGCTGTTAAAGATGCTGAATATTTTTCAATGGTGACCTGGGGAGCGCGCTCTTTCCGCCATAACTTCGGGGTTTGAAGAGATTTTTTCGATCTTTCATTTATTACGTACGAGTGGAAGTATACAAAGTTCTGTAAAATCCAGAGCTTTTCTTGGAAGTAAAAGTTTGAATGGTCGCTAGCATTCCCAGCCTACGCGTGGTCCTGGTTATATCCAATCATTTTCGAGTAATATCGTATCATGACAGAACTGGTAAATCACACAGAACCAAGGTTGTACACAGAGAAAAATGTGACAACACATACAATCACGACCTGTGCCTTGACAGTCGCTGAACCATCACAGTCGTTTGTATCCTAGCAAGAATCTTTTTTTTTCATACAGAAAAAAACACTGAAATCTGAACTCCCACCCCCTCGTCTCCCACCTCGAAGATGCCCACGACGACCAAGTGGGCGACTGTCTGTAGCGACATGGCTCGAGAGGGCTCCCAACTGCTCATGGAAGACATGGAGGTGGTCATCATTGTCAAGAGTCAGCTGGTTCCATGCGTCGTGTGTGCGCTGACCAAGCCACACAAGATGCGGTACCAACTGTTAAGATGTTTCTCGGAAACATGCAATACAGCAGCAACGCATGACGCGTGCCCATGGAAGGGGAAGGTTCTCACGTGTCAAGGCCTTAACCGCGTGACGATCATGGAGTCTGGTGCTCATGAACGCTGGTGAAGGAGCCCCAAAAGGTAAAGTTGACTCCACGGCTGAAGGATTACGGTCGTGAAATGGTGGCTCAAGGCCTCAAGCCCTCTCGAATTCGCAATGGAATGGCTCGACGATTTGGACTTACTGAGTCGGAGTTGACGATTCAGGCTTGAACACCAGAGAGTGCTTGGATCGCGTAGGCCAACGTCACGTTGAGCGTGTTCTCGAGGACAGTACTGATCATCTTGTACTCGTCCGTTAAACTGCCAAGGAGCAACACGAGCTGGCGAGCCTCCTCCAGAGCCTCACCGATCGTCTCCATCTGGCGGACGATCTCCTTGAACTGATCGACGTGGGAAGCGAACTTGATTCCGGGCTCCATCTTGAAGTTGTTCAATGTCTTGGTGACCAGAAGCCGGTTCTTGAGCATCTTCTTATTGAAGTGCTCTTCGAGCATCGTCCACGCCTCAACGGCAGTTAATGCTCCACGGGCGTAAACTTGGTACGTGAGACTGACGTCTCCAGCGATAACACCAAGTGCCTTCAGATCGTTGGTATTCCATTCCGCCGTGGAGCGATCACTCACTTGATCGAACTCGGGCTTGATGATCTGCGGGAGCAGACCCTTCCGAGCGAGCTTCATCCGCATGGTTGAACTCCCAGTGGAAGAAGTTATCTTCCACGAGCTTGTCGATGTTGTCGGCGTAGCTTGGGCTCATAAACAATTGAGAATAGCGAACGAAACTTGGTAGTGTAGTGAGTGTTGAGAAGGAATGAAATCCGAAAGTGAGATTGATTTAGTTATCTGTTCTTGCTTCCTACTAATCCCCTTGTACACACTATTACTATGCAACGGACACGCTTGGGTGGGACACGTATATGCGGGACGGACACATCTGTATACAGCCATACAAAGGTGCATACAAAAATGTATACATGGGACGGACACACATATGTGGGACGGACACGGTCTTGCATCAATACCCGCGATTATACCATGCAAATCACCACATTTCAAG
>NW_008634126.1:1177298-1179194 GCF_000247585.1 Phytophthora nicotianae INRA-310 | reverse complement strand
GGCTGCCATGGAGCCTGAACTACTTGACCTACTCACTATTTACCCGCCACGGTGTTAAGAAAAAAGGGCATCTAGTTCATTACTAAGAAGCTGTACCGTCTAATCAGCGTGCGTACGAAAGCAGATTGCAAAGCAAACGGCAAGCGTTCTGGGACTACTTCGTGAAGACGTGGTGCGACACATACGGTATTTCTTGTTGGAATATCTCCGGGATGATGAAGGAGAATGTCGAGATAGTCAACAGGACTAACAACTCTCTGAAGCCGAACAATTGGAAGCTCACAGACACGTTTGGAGCACCACATCCAAGAATACTCAACTTTGTTGAAGTTCTGAAACAAGAAGCCAAAAACTACCTCAACCAACTTGCCGACGTCCGACACCGCCGAGAGCGACCCCCACTACATGCAGCGCCATACAGATATACCTGCGTCCCTCGTCTGCGCTAAGTTACATGTTACTATGTGAATGTATAATTGCAAAATTATTTGTAACAGTTGAGAAACTAATGCCGGGTTGCGCCCGGGAAGCTCTGGATAATTGGATACTTAATATTTAATATTATAATATTTGTCAATACTAAGGAAGCGCATACTGTAACAACGCCAGAAAATGAAACTCGTTCAAAGTATTTTTTTTAAAAAACAAACTTCTTTTTTTTTAAATTGTTTAATGCACATTCCAAAAAGTGTATCTTGTTAATTTTGAAATGCTAACATACTTTTACCAAAACGTCATCATTTCAAAAACTGTTTTTAATATGGAAAACACCACAAGTTCATTTCTTACGTTTTTTTTTTTAATTTTTGGCGAAAACAAAACCCTGAAAACTGATCATTCTTGGTTCGTTTTAGCTTAATGCTGCGGCGGAGCAGGCAGAGATATGGAGATGGAAAGGAGTCGGATGCAACGTGAGAAGGATAGTGTGGAGGATGTATATCATGAGCTTTTTCACGATAAGCTTGATTTAGTGGAGTTCACTGCTGTGTTTTATTTCGACATATCCATATGGGTTGTTTCATTTGCTACTGTATGTGAGCAGACATCAATAGAAGCATATATAAGCTACAGGTAAGCTATTCCAGCCTACAGGAAGCTCTACAGTAGTATATATTTTCGAAAGGTTACTTTTTCTTCAAGTACTTCTCTCCTTATGTCAAGGCCATCATTATTTTTCGTGCGATTGACATATGAACGGGTAGACGTCGTTGCAGTGCAGTAACTTGAAATACCTTCCCCAGTCGACACCATCACCGGGTATATCAAGTTATTTCAGCAAATACGAAGCTGTACAGTTTTGAAAAAGTTACTTCTTCTTCAAGTGCTTCTCTCCTTATATCAAAATCGCCATTATTTACCGTGTCGATTGACAAGAAGTTATTGTCAGGGATAACAATTGAAATGCTTTCATTATAATAGGGTAAAATTCACTTTAATTTACGCTAATACGATTTCCGGGATAGGTTTTCGCAAGGCAGGTTGAGGAGGCCTTCAGTGACTTCAGAAAAGGTTCTTGTTAAGCTACATATTCACTGAAGTTTACTTTTAGAGCTAAGTACTTAGAAGGAGTGCTTGGCACCGACCATCGTCAACGCTCATAACGAATGGGCTGGGGGCATACTACCAAAACCGAAAAGCAAGAACAAGACTTCGAAGAAGCTGAAGCGCGAATAAGGATGAGCCCCCACTTCACCAGTGACACTGGAACTTTTTACTTTTCTTAGTTGAGATTTTGATGTTTGCCGTCTCTAAATCAATTTCAAACGTATCCCAGTGTTAATTTCGTATTGAGTACATGTGCTGCATCGAGATGCATGTATATCTGAAGCTGGACGCATGACATTTGTGTGATTGCATTTACTAACTGCTCTGTCGTTCTAGTGGCTTCAATCCCTA
>NW_008634126.1:1172853-1174568 GCF_000247585.1 Phytophthora nicotianae INRA-310 | reverse complement strand
TAAAAAGGTACACGTAGCGATTTCGATTTCTGTGTCAGTTCAAGTGAGGTCGAAATGTTCTTTGGTGATGATAACATGTCTCTTTTCGGACCGGCAGGAGGCAGTCAATGTAGGCGGAGCTAACGCGAGTAGATGGTTCTTTCATACGAAGAGGATCTGGACGAAATACCAACAAGCCGTGTGAAAACATAAAGAACAGCAGCGGTTGAAGCGCCGATAGCGAGTATCAGCAGGATAAATTTGTTGAAGACGCTAGTTGTGGTGGAGTCGTTCAGCCAAAATTGATGTCGTTTGGCATACTACTGATCGACGCAAGCGTACAGCATTTTATTGTAATACAAAAATGGCGAACTCAATTAAAAAAATATGTACTGCATTCCCAGTGTAAGTCGTTAATGATCTAGCTTGTAGGTAATATTGTTCTGACTTTAGTGTAAGGATTTGTTGACATTTTTACCGCTACATCATATACGCATAGTGACCTGGCCATTTCAAAGCTATACTATGAGTACGAATGTCTTATAATACATATAGGTCCTATAATTGTAAAGAGATCAAATATGTATATTCTTTCCAGAACCGAATACGAGTATTAAACCCGGGAAGGTTTGTTTAAAAGTACCTGGAGCAAAAATTCAACCAGGTCCTCTGAATATGGTAACTTGCGTCAACGTATCCCTCTCGAAGCTGTCAGGAGCGGTCTCTTCAGCTAGGAGAGAAGATCTCTCACTTCCCTCAGAAGTCAGCATCGATTCCTCAGAATTCAGTATTGTTTCCGCATTCTTAAGGCAGGTCCGAGATGCTAACTCCAGCCAATCTGCAGTCGCTGGTAATTAGTGATTTGTCAAAAACACAGGATACTATCCTCAAATCGCCCAGTAACTGCAGCATCGGGGTCAGTAGGTCAACCGAAAACTGCAGAAGCTTAACCCGTTTTGTGCTGTTGCACCACCTGAATTGAGTTGAACCGTGCGTTACAAGTTGTTCTCCGAGTAACGTCGTAGCAAATGGCGACCCGTCATTTTGCTTTTCACTAGGAGCCAGGAGAGGAAAGGTGCGTTGTAGTGTGGCTGCCGACAGAACCAGCCGAACTTTTGTAGTGGCAAACATTGTGTCTCCAATGGGCTCCAATCTCTCAATAGTGGTCTCGAAGTTTGGTAAATAATCTGCCAAACGGTGGTAGTCTTCGATCAGGCTGTCCACGCCAAAACCAGTTTCGCCCACCACATCCGGCGCCATCGCATCGTATAGAAATTCTCGTTGGGCGCGACATATACAGAGGTATGGCTCTCCTGCGGTGTTTGAACACCCTTCGATGGGCTGCTTTAAGCCGCACCTGAACAGGCGGAAGTACTCTGCGACAACGTTCCACACGGTTGTATCGTTGGATCCACTCCATAAAATGACATGACGATGCTCTTGAATCCTTTGTACCTCTTCTCGAAGCTTCCTGACCTCGCTCATTAGAGTTGCCGTGCGATTCAGGAATTTTTTTCTATAACGCTGCATGCTTTCTCTGTGTGGTTGTTTCTTTGTTTTGCGTTCTGAGCTCGTTTTGCTTGCTGTGTCAAGCGTCATGGGTCCACTCAGATCGCATCTGGCTGATGCGAGCCAGGAAGACGTTCTGTTTTGCTGGTCACTTCTTTCCTGAAGATGCGCCGGTGAAGACGCTGGGGAAGATTTTCGACATAGTTTGGCGTTTACTCGAGTGGTAG
>NW_008634126.1:1168953-1170409 GCF_000247585.1 Phytophthora nicotianae INRA-310 | reverse complement strand
TCCCACACCGAGACCAGGGTAAACCTCGTTTCCCTTAAAGATCGGGCAGCGTACTTCCTTAATCTTAGGTTTCTTGGGAGTTGGAGTGCCTATTGCCATGCTAGTGTCCGACATTGACAGTATTCTAGCGTTCAGTTCCGTCCACATAGCCGCAAGTTCACTTTGCAGCTGCTGTATCAGCTGGAGTTGGCTGTGTAGCTTCACACTCCCACGATCGGATTCATCAAAGCGAAGCTCATCAGGGAAACCTAGCACGTTAGGTCGTGTGCCTTCACGCACATCAACATAGACGTCAGCAACTGGTGCGTTCATGTTTTCGCCTTGTTCGTCGACATTGCTTCGCGTGTTATCACTAGTCGCAGTTGGCTGGGCAGTTGGGCTCATAACCAAATGGAAGGGTAGATTTTATCCTCAGCTGTGCACCGCGTCGCAACGTAATACTTGAAATAAATATACTATATAAGCTCAATATATTAAAGGGCACTTGGGCCACTAAATCATAGTAAACATGCGACAAATCGGGCCTTTCTTTTCTTGGAGATTGTCGCACGTCCGCGTGTAAGCTCCATGCAATAATAAAATATGTACATCACCGGGCTTACTCAGAGTTATTATTATGATTAGGGTTGTTCTGTGCATTACACAAAAGTGTAAAAAAGTACTATTCTGCATGCACGAAAAATGCCGTGTAGGTTCGTGCACTTGCACTTATCATTTTATCACGTATAGAGTCAATACTTGCATGCCTTTCCAAACTGAATATACTCATGTTAGTTTGGAGCTTCGAGCTCGACCCATCAAAACTTCATCGTGCATCTTTGCTGTGAGTTTTGGGTTTGGTCACCAAATAAGCTCCAAATCAAGTTTTATTTTACAAATTGGACCACGCTGGGACCAATAGATATAGCTGGCTTACTTCGGATAGATAGATGACTGAGAGTATGACAACCAAATCAAAACCAAGACGACTAGAAAGAATAGACAAAAGGGAGAAGGGAGCTAAATGATACGAAGATAGAAGAGGGCAGATAAGAAGAAGAAAACATAGGAACCATTGATAATTTTAAACAGAGTCGTTTTGTCATGTAGACCACAAAGTGGTCGGCTAGGTACACGCCAGGAGGGAAACGTCGCGTCGAAGAAACAATCAAACCGCCTGCGCTCCCACACACCCGGGAAAGGTGATAAAGACGGACTGATCGCTCGCAAAAACTCTACCTCCCTCAAGTCCAGTTAGATGGTGATCAGTGATTGATATCATGGGTAATCCACCTATTTCATATCCATGTTAGGCCCCTAACTTGTTAGTATTTTGCCCGGTTCATGTTAATCATTGTGTTCCTGGAGCGGTAAGTAGTCGCCTATGAGAATTTGTATTGACTGCTGTGTTGATTGACCGTATCCTGGATTATAACGAATCCTACCATCTTAACCGAGGTGGTGCGCGTCTGTATTG
>NW_008634126.1:1164539-1165553 GCF_000247585.1 Phytophthora nicotianae INRA-310 | reverse complement strand
TTGCTTCGCGTGTTATCACTAGTCGCAGTTGGCTGGGCAGTTGGGCTCATAACCAAATGGAAGGGTAGATTTTATCCTCAGCTGTGCACCGCGTCGCAACGTAATGTAGTAGTGCCTCGCACTATGTAAGATTGAGAATGAATAGCGTTGTCGCTAGCTACGTAATTTCCTAGCTAGCTTGTCTGTGCGTCCGTTTCTGACAAGTCTCAGCGTTGGTTGCTGTCGACAGGTAGTTGCTGTCGTTACGTGATCGATCTCACGCAGCGCATACTGCTACTTCCGACAATACGTTCTAGACGTCTCTAGTGCCCACCAATTAATAGAACTGTAGCAGTGATGGTCGACACGAGTTTTCCCAGTCCATTCCGACTTTGCGATGACAAAAGTTTGCAACCGTAAGTGAAATTCGTCTCCCAACTCATCCGAAATCAGCTCCATGCCAAGGGCAAATTCCTTGGCAGCGTTAAACATTGCTTTTGTGTCCGCATTCTCGTGATCAAACATTGTTCTGGTGTGGTCGAGGAGATTTGACAGTATCACTTCCTTCGAGAAAATTTTCTCCTGGCGCTTAAAAACAGCCAATACATCTTCCTTAAGTTCCAAGCTACAATCCGGCAAGGGTTTCGTGTATATCCGGCGCGTACGGAGCCACTCGAACGGGTTGTAAACATGTGACATGCTGCAGTTATCGCGCTCAAATGCTGCGAGACTCTTGTTAATGGGCTCAATTAGCGATAAATCGATCTGGGTGTCCTGCCACAACCCATCGTCACGAAAAGCGGCAAGAGCGTTATCTAAAGCATCGCCTTCAAAGCTCTTAAGCAAAGCCGTTTCTGAAAAGATGCAGCGAGAATGTCTTTGTTGTGGTAAACACTGGTGATATACTTCCCGTGAGTGGACCACCGAGTAGGTACAGATAAGGAAAGACGTCGACGTATCACGACGTTTTTCCTCAACGCCTTCTGTATCCTTCGAAATCGATATGACAGTCCCCGACGAACATTGACAAAATAA
>NW_008634126.1:1159086-1160979 GCF_000247585.1 Phytophthora nicotianae INRA-310 | reverse complement strand
CAGCGGTTGTTGCTGAGGAGCGTCAGCTCCGTACTTCATATTCTAGGACTCGAAGTAAGGTTTTGAGCTAAACATGTAGTCTCGGACATCGACATCCTTCGTCTCGAATGCTTAGGCATAGCGATTCCTTCAGCTCGATACTCACGCATTTCCTGAGCTGGAGGGTGCCCAGACTGCTGCTGTGAGGTTGCCGGTTGCTGGTGCTGTTGCTGCTGATAGGTTGCAGCCATCTGCGCTACAGTGCTGCGGGCTGAGCCATAAAATGCTGCTGCTCACGCATCATTACTGTGAGAGAGGCACACATTTGCTGCACGTTGTCGGTATGTTGTTTTGCAGCTTCGTTCATGTTTCCGCCTACGAGGACACTTCGCTACTAAATGACCAAAGTGCGCAAGCTCCTCAGCCTAATCAATAAAAATATCGAACGAAGGCGCAGGTACTCCATGGAGAACTGCTTCCGTCAAGGCCTGCTAGAAGTCCATTAGCTGACGATTTACCCTTTCCCCGGTACACCCCTAGAAGCTCTTAAGCGCTCCTGACGACGTCAACCAGGAGAGTGAGTGCGAGGTAGCTGGTACTCCTGGTGAGATCAAACCCCAACTGAGTGAAAGTCGGTAAAGAAACGCGAGAAGGAATCGCACTCAGCAATGCAGGTTGTGATCGATATTAATTGGCTAATGGGAGGTCGACATGAAAAAGATATGTGCAACAATGCGACTGTCCCTCCATTAGGGCAATCGACTAAGCTGTCGTCACCGACAGACTCGCTCGAGATGGCTGTGAGGTTGTTAAGTGCTGCGATAATGTCGTCGAACGGTGAAATTGACGACAGGCATCTAGTGGTTTGTGAGGCGACGGATGTGGTCTCATTTCCCTTGCTCTCGACGACATATCCAATGCCGTTTACGAATACGTACGTGAACTGATAGTCTTCTTGGATAAAATGGGCGAAGCCGTCGTAGTGCAGACTGTTTTCAGCAGCAGATAAGATTGGGTTGGCGAATACGTCGAAGACAGATTGGCCGTGAATTTGCATATTTTCTCCCGTGAGCTGGATGCGAAGTCGTACTGAAGGCATACGGTGTAGTGACCGCGGTAGGCTCTGGAACGTAAGCGGCGACACCTGGCCAGTGGAGATAGAGAGCGTGAAAATGAGAGTCAGCGCGAGTAGCATGATACCACCAAATCGATAATGGCTGCAGGCTGAGGGGCTTATGGGCATGATCATGGGTGGGCCTTGCTCCCCTTTCCTCGTTCATGAGTCAACTTTCTACCAATCGTGGGTTGAACTTTGAAATGTAATTCTCAAGTCGTTTAAGAATCTTATGAGGCCGCAACGTTGTGATTCTGGATGTCTCAAAAGACCACCGCCCTCTGATTGTTTGTTCAAGAAAGGAGATCGCTATTCAGACACGTACCATAGATTTCACTGTTATTCAATGCAGAAATCTCGGGCATTTCTACATATGTTTTGTAGTAACTGTTCCTCCCAAATTCCATCTGTTTCGATTACTCTAAAACACGATGATGGCAAAATCTCTGGAAATGAGTTTTCACGCCATCATCGTTTGCCTTGTTTTAACCCTGACAGATCAGCTACTAATTTTTTAGCGAACGCATATGGATCGTGAGATGATGCTATTTAAGGATGACGATTCAGGGTGCAGTGCATGTTTCGTCAATATCTACAAACACTTTTTTTGTTGTATCGCCCCGTTTTCAGTTCACAAATTGCGAGTTGGACCAAGGGTGGCAAGATTAACATGAACAACAGCACATTATTGTATCTACCAAAACACCAGTATTCGAGTGACAACGTGATTGGAAACGTGATACAGAGACAGGAATTTGTATCTCACTCTGCTTCCACGTTCAAGGCGAGCGGAGTAAACT
>NW_008634126.1:1155018-1156966 GCF_000247585.1 Phytophthora nicotianae INRA-310 | reverse complement strand
CAAAAATATCCACGCACCCTGCGTCTGGTCCGCAGAAGTATTGTACACCGCTATTGTAGGTCGTACGTCTCGTGTTGGAAACCTTACGGAATCGCTACTTATTGCATCTTCATGAAATGTCAGATCCTTCCTTAGCTCTGAAATAAATTTCAGATAACATACAAAAGTTTATCCCATCAAAAATATAAAAAAAAAACAATAAAAGGAGGTATCGTTTTGAAATCTGTTATTGGTACTTAAGCGCGTGTGAGTCCTGGAACTGGAGCGCTCAATACGTGCATCCACAAACAAGATCCTTCATTGATCTAATTTAGACCACGGGCGTATTGCTCGTCCAAATGGCACCTGCCGAGTCGAGCTCCTTGGCACAGTAGCCGAAAAAACCACCCAGTTGATATCCCTTGGGAGCTGAATCTTTGCCAATATTCTCCGTAGGGAGACCTCCGGAGATACTGTGATTCTTGTTCGTAGTGAACTTGATGTACTTGATGCGCGTGCGGTGGCCCTTTTCACCCCAGTGATACTCGATACCAGTGATGAATTCACCCGCTTCAAGAGAGAGGGTGCTCTCGTCACCACCTCGACCTCCATGGTACAAGGTAGTCTTTTGTCCCGATGGATCAGTGATATCGAGGCCTACTCCATTGACGCGTTCACCGGAGCGGATCGTAATGACTTGCACTGTTTGTCCCGGGCTAACCAAGTCGAGGTCAGAGTACTTGACACCGTGAGGGCCACCGAACGCCTCGCCCATCAACACGCCGTTGTCTACCGCGGCAACGCTTCCTATGGCCAACGCCACTGATGCCAGAAGTTTTAAAACGAAGCGCGGCATGGTAGTCTTGCTGAGAAGCTTGGGAATCCGTTGCTTTGTGATAGAACAATTCGAAATGAGCTACAACTCTTCGAACGTTGTTGGACTCCTGTCCAGTAACGCCATTCGTCCTTGATGGGTAGCGCCTGACGCTCGTCACATCGAAATAATTGTAAGTGTACCGGTATTAATTTACTGTATATCGCCGCATATCCTGGAAAGATCCCTTGTATTTATGCACGTAATACGCGGGATAAAAGAAGGATTTGACCATGGATACTTCGGAATCCAAGCGCATCGTGCATACTACTACAAGTATCAAAGGATTGATCGGACACATTTTAGCACGGATTGTCCGTTATACTGCTATAGGCAACTTTTTGGAACGAATTAATCTTTGTGAAGTTACTCATACAGCTTTTCTAACCGTGCTCCCAGGGTTAATTTAGTTTATATAGCCGTATATCCTGGAGAGGTTCCTGTTGTACTTGTATTACGCACCGTCAAAACGCGTAATACACAGGACAAAACAAAGATTTGATCATGGATACATTGTACTTCGGAACAATTCATGCTAAACACATGACGTGATTATGTTATTTTGGTGATTATGGCATTTCTTGAAAGAGTATTAAGCAGAAGCAATAGTTAGTTGTCGAGCATATTAAACGGTGACAAATATTGACAATGGAAGCAGTTGTATGCGCGCCAAGGCATCACCCGCTAAGTGATGCGGTGAGAATTCTATTGCAGATTTGATTCTGGTTAGGATCTTCGTGTTGGACGGTAATCACACTCTTACGATTTTCAGCGCCATTTCAGAATTTGAGCATCAGCCATCTCAGAAAAACATACCTACTTTGCATCATGTTGAGCTCCATTCTCAACTCGGTCACTCGGTCAAGACACAATTTACAATGTACATCAACGTATCCGGGCAAAGTACGACCCTGCTAGAGCCAGAGAAATTGATCGAAATCCTTTTTCCATGGAGCTCAACGAAAAGCGGGGGTCAGCTCGGTTAACCAACTCGACAGCTCTTGTCATACCGGAGCATCATTGAAAGGAATTTGATGATGCAGACCAACCTTCTCGCAAAACTATTGTCAAGGACACCGATCGAGAGGGAATCCG
>NW_008634126.1:1150003-1151505 GCF_000247585.1 Phytophthora nicotianae INRA-310 | reverse complement strand
CCAAGCAAATCACACTTGGAAGATGTGAAGTTGGTCCATCTCTCGCCTTAAAGGAGAAAATGCCTCCTTTTGAAACAGACTATCCTAGATTTGTATACTATAGTTTACTAAAGTGGCTCGCGAAAGGGTTAATAACAATGCGTGTTATTTTTTTGGTACTGATTTGGGTATTCAGGGTCGTGCTTTATGACGGGCATATTTAGTTTTACGAAGTAGGGATTTGTATTGGGTACAGTTCTCGATTTGCGATAACTTGTTGTGTTTTATGCTAATTCCACTGGGCACTTTAGAGCATTTCGGGCACCGTTTTGGGCACACAGGTATTTCTCCCATTTGACCATCTGACAATAGCCCAACATTTTGTGAACGGAGGAAGCATAAAGCGCACGGTGATACTGATGACAAGCTGTGATCAGTAATGATGTGCGCTTAGAGAAAATCCATATAGAATGCCGTGTGCAACGTTTTACAGCATATATAGAGAAGAATATCCATAGAGCACTGTCAGGACTGCCCGCCTATTGGGTGCTCTCATGTTTATATAATAATCCTGGGATTATAGTCAGCACGTTGTAAGAGGCGTGATTTATGTAAATCCTAAAAATCAACGTAGTGGAATCAACGGAATTTTTTTGTTTTGATTGACTGTTAATTCAATCGAAAAAGAGATACTTTTGAGATCGGTTTCCTGTTGTGATAGCACTTCGTCGTCTACTTGACTTGGTACCTACCTCAAGGCACGACGCAAACGCGTGCTGGATGCGTGCCTGTGGGGGGCAACAGTTGAAGTGACACGAATGGGGCGATCTCATTGGGTGGTATTTCTGGATCACGAGCTGTGATTGGATGGTACGCTTGAAATGTGGTGATTTGCATGGTATAATCGCGGGTATTGATGCAAGACCGTGTCCGTCCCACATATGTGTGTCCGTCCCATGTATACATTTTTGTATGCACCTTTGTATGGCTGTATACAGATGTGTCCGTCCCGCATATACGTGTCCCACCCAAGCGTGTCCGTTGCATAGTAATAGTGTGTACAAGGGGATTAGTAGGAAGCAAGAACAGATAACTAAATCAATCTCACTTTCGGATTTCATTCCTTCTCAACACTCACTACACTACCAAGTTTCGTTCGCTATTCTCAATTGTTTATGAGCCCAAGCTACGCCGACAACATCGACAAGCTCGTGGAAGATAACTTCTTCCACTGGGAGTTCAACCATGCGGATGAAGCTCGCTCGGAAGGGTCTGCTCCCGCAGATCATCAAGCCCGAGTTCGATCAAGTGAGTGATCGCTCCACGGCGGAATGGAATACCAACGATCTGAAGGCACTTGGTGTTATCGCTGGAGACGTCAGTCTCACGTACCAAGTTTACGCCCGTGGAGCATTAACTGCCGTTGAGGCGTGGACGATGCTCGAAGAGCACTTCAATAAGAAGATGCTCAAGAACCGGCTTCTGGTCACCAAGACATTGAACAACTTCAAGATGGAGCCCGG
>NW_008634126.1:1145660-1146908 GCF_000247585.1 Phytophthora nicotianae INRA-310 | reverse complement strand
CTCGGATGTTCATATATGGGGTCTCATGGTTATCGCCAGAAATTGCAGACTCAAGAATGATGCCGATCAATACGACTCCTGGAGGCAACTATACCAAGTGATGCTGAGTACAGTATGTATGCGATGAGAACTGGTGTGCTGTAGAATCTAGCACTGCTCAACATTGTAAGGTGGAATAATCGTAAGAATGAGTAAACACAGGCATCTGTTTTGCTTGCCGTCGTTACGATTATGCAGCTTGCCGTTTTCACGATTATTCCATCCTGCCCAATGGGCAATGGCCGTTGCTACCTCACTTTCTGGTATAACCTCGACCAAGTATTTCACCCCATTCTCACTGGTAGAGATGGCATGCTGATTGCATTAATCTCGTCTTCATACCTTAGAGGGTAATACGGCATATCGTCCATTAGATAGCAGTCGACGCTACGCACGATCACCTTCAAATTTGATCGGGACATGTTCAATAGAATCGCCGAATATTCAGGAGAAAATGGTGGGCTAAACGACCTCACAGTCCCATCGTGAATATACTTGAGTTCTGTGCAGTACGCAGAGCCTCCAGCTTTAAAGAAAGTGGGACCAGAAGTACGAGACATTTATGTTGCCAATTTCGACCAAACGTAAGGATACAGACACATGCTTCACATTTCGAGGAAGTTCGTGAAGGTTCGTATCACCAACACCAAGATACACCAGACTGTCAATCTCAAATATCTCTGGTGGGAGCTCCGTGAGCGGATTATCAGTCAAGTATAGAAAGAACGGTTCAAGGAGAATCAAGGAGAAAGGGAGGGTGGAAAGTTGACTGTACTCGATTTGAATTATTGCGTCTGTGGGCCATTTGATATCCTAATCATCCGGTAGAGATCTCAAATTCGTGACACACATCTCAATATCATTCATAGTCTCCGGAAAGTAGAGTGCTTGTATCCCAGCGGGCAGTAAGCCATCCGTGAAATTCACACGAACAATATATAGGTAGGTTACTTCAGGATGGACGATACTTGAAATTGCGGCAGCTGTGCCCCAGTTAACAATGGTTGTATTGTATACTTTAATGCCGCGAAGTTTGTGGAATTCTGCTAGTGCATCAGGAACTTCAAGGGACGGACAATGCCGAATCAGTAATTGGACCACAGTCGAGCTATCAAATTCGCTCCACGCCGACTCAACTTCTTTTTTGCTACTAGATAGACCAAGCGCGTAACAATCAAGTCCAGTGAGATAACAGGACGGCTTACGTAC
>NW_008634126.1:1141537-1142125 GCF_000247585.1 Phytophthora nicotianae INRA-310 | reverse complement strand
AGGGCTGGATCGGGTCACTTCCCATCAATCAGTCCCTTGTCCCCAGAAGCCAACTGTCGCTTCACCACACTATGCTAAGATTTACCTCTATGACGTCAGCATATCGCGAGATGGCTCGCCTTGGTTCTATCCGGTAGCATTGGACGGAACACTGCGTGGAATGCTGCGCTCATTTGCGCTTCTTTATTGTAGTGCGTCCTTCGCTTACCGGATTCGACGAATAAAACGCAACGATGAAAAACATGCAACAGCACGACCGCATCCTTAACACGACAAAACTGCGTAAGGGTGTCACCCCCTCCGCAATCGATAAACTAATTGGTTAGCATTAATTATAATAGTTTTGAAAAACAGCTTTTCAAAAATGTACACATTATAAAACAAGATTAAAAATCTTTATTCTTCTTCGTTATTGTTATTCTCCTCTGACTCTTCTGGCGGGTCAACTATAACGTTTCCTTCAGCATCCCGAGGTCCGTAAGGCATGATGCCTGCCTTAATAAAAATTCGCGCAATTACCTTAGCCCTCACCGCTTTCCATGCGTTCTCGAAAAGCTGGGCAACAAAGTGCAAGACTAGACGCTCTGT
>NW_008634126.1:1118578-1135462 GCF_000247585.1 Phytophthora nicotianae INRA-310 | reverse complement strand
GTAATCACTGACGCACCGTCGTCGACCATGAGTCTTAGGGCTGGATCGGGTCACTTCCCATCAATCAGTTTTCTTATTCGCAAAAGCCAACTGGCGCTTCACCACATCAGCTTCAACAACAAGCGAATGATGCCTTCGTGGTCTAGAGGTGGAAGGTCAGGACTAAGGTCCATGCTTGCGGTTGGATGTTGCTAATTAGCGAACTGCGGACCGTGAGTTAGTTTCCCCATAAAAAAATAATTTTAACCAATCGCATTATTGTAACATTATTGTGTTTACCACACTAAGGTCATATGTTAAATGTCTTGTGGGACAGAGGTAGTAGAGTACAGTGGCTACAAAAAGTCTACGTCCAAGATCTCCAGTGAAATGTACTGGCAAAAAATGAACTTCATTATTATGGCTTTGCAACCTTGACATCTTATTGGAAACTATTCTGCAAAACCTCTCCGTCGAATGCATACCGGTGTTGAACGTCCTGGTTGTGCAGTTACATGCATTTAACAAATGTATCCATATTTAAGCTCCAAAACAATCTACGTCCAAATTCTGAAAAGTCGCGTTCTCTTCAATTGCGCTGTCTCGGCCTGTTCTATCAAATGTCCATCCTCCCGACACTTACTTGCCTCCATGAGAGAAGTCACAGATCTTCTAGTACTTTGTGTGACCCCTCCCCCCCTTATTGTCTTTGACCTGCTGCAGACGTTTTCCCATTGATAGGAATAGCTTTCGAACCCTCTCTGGCTCAACATCGTACCAAATAGCTTAGATTTTCAGCCTCAGGTCCTCGATACTAGATGCTCGGGACTTATGCAACTCTTGCGTCACATGAGCCCAGCGATTTTAGATAGGATTGAGGTCTGGGCTCCGAGCCGGATGCTCGAGCACTTCCACTTTGTTTTCTTCAAGATACGTTTTGACGAGTTTTGAGCGATGTCCAGAAGCTCCATCGTGCACAAACTTGTAGTCCTTACCTATTCCCATGACTGGAGCAGTAGCGTGTAGATTCTTTTCGAGAATCGACTTGTAGTAGGTGCCAGTCACGCTTGATTCACACAGGTGGAGAGCTCCGACACCCTTGTAGGTGATACACCCCCAAACCATTAGCGTTTCCCTACCCGATTTGAATGTGGGCACTAAACCTTCGTCTTAAATTCTTCTCCAGGCTTTCGCCACACGTAAACCCGCCCAACAGCCCCCGTAAGCAAAATAGATGACTCATCTTGAAGACGACTTTCCTCCAGTCCTTTTCTTTGTACTCCAACATGGCATTCGTGTACGCAAGGCGTGCCTTCACGTTTTTTTTTCTTTTTGAAAAATTGGGCTTCTTAGATGCGGCTCGCCCGTTATATCCCTCCGCCTTGATACGATTGCGCACAGTTTGGTTAGAATATGTTACACAGTGGTATTCTTTCACCATAACTGCAATCTTTTCGGCACTAAATCGCCGGTTTTTCTTTGCTTCTCCAACAATCTGGCGGTCTTCGCGCACGCTAGTCTTGCGAGGACGACGTGCGCGCAGCTTGGAATGGGTGTAGCCGTTCCGCTTGGTGTTCGCAACGATTGTTTTCACGCTAGAAACGTGAATTTTGGGCTCGTTGGCTATCTTTGGGTACGTTAGCCCTTCCAGGCGCTTGTCAACCCACATATCGCGTATTTCACGCGAGCGTTCTGTCCTAAGGAGGGGTAGATGACTGTTAGACACTACCCTGTACTCGTATCACCATTAGAGGGACGTACCTGGTCTTCCCCATTCCGAGAACCGAGGGCAATTGTGCTGGAAGTAGACTTTTGGGGACTAATCTTGGGTCAATTTTTATCTACATAAGTTCGTCCCAAGTTATCATTTTGAGAAATTGATTACTGCCCCCGATTCGTTAAAATAATAGCTTTCTTCCTATACCAACCGTTGATTGGTTAATGTTGAAGGTCATCAGAAATTTGAGGATTTTTGCAGGAGATGGGCTTGGACGTCCGACGAACCTCTCTTTATTGATAGCGTCGGGAATCCGTTTTTATCATTATGTAGAGGAATCACTATCCGGAACGGTACCTGTTATACAGTACAGACGACGCGGTTCAGAAGACGGGTGTTCGTTGTTGCGGTTCGCGAACCGCAAGAAGGCTCAGAATTTGCCTGCACACAATGTCATTCTCGCCATCTCCGTCCCAGACCCCAGCCACTTCTCGAAATAGGCTAACGAACGCCCAGCGCCGACAAATCTGCCGCCACAAACCCGACAACCCATCATTGAGGCGGTCCAGCTTGCGCTATGGGCCCAAAACGTATTTCAACTACAGCGCAGGCTATCGCAGGGAACAATTAGCAACATCCTGAAGCAGGAGCACCTTCTCGAGGCTAATGCGTTGGAAAATCTGGCTTCCAAGTCCCGACGTCAAGTTCGCTATCTGGAGTTAGATTCAGCTCTTGCTAATTGGGTTGGTTGATGCGAGAAACAGGGGGTCTGCGTTACCGGCGAAGCTATCCGAATCAAGGCTGAGCGCTTAGCTAGAATTCTCAAGATAGAGAAGCCACCCACGCGGTCAAATGGGTGGCTACAGAAGTTTAATTGTCGGCACGGATTTGGCAGTGCTAAAATCACATGGAGAGAGTGGGTCAGCAGCAACTGTGTCAATTAGTGACTTGTAGAGAAAGCTGAAGCAGTATGACCTCAGGAAAATATTTAACATGGATGAGACTGGCTTATTCTTTTCGATGCCTCCTGACCGCACTATTGCTCAAAAGCTGCTTGCTGGTAAGAAGAAGATAAAAAAAAATGGTTTACTGTTGCATTTACGTGCAATGCTGACGGATCCGAACGTTTACCACCTCTATTTGTAGGGAAATCGAAGAAGCCTCGTGGATTTACGAATACAACGGCTGCCGAGTTTAACAATACGAATAGTACCAAAGCATGGATGACCCAGGCTATCTTTAGAAAGCGGTTGACAGAGCTGAATGCAAAGTTTGTGAAGCAGCACAGGAAGTGCTTGTTGCTACTTGACAATGCATCGGTTCATGGCCTCTATACTTAAGAAAGTTGAAGTGGTTTTCCTCCCGCCGAACTCTACTAGCAAGTTGCAACCTCTATATGCAGGGATTACCGCGGCCTTTAAGAAGCATTATCGGCGCGTACAGATTCAGCATGCGCTGGACAAACTCGAGGCAGATCCGGTGCTGGACATGGCTGCATCAGTAAATGTGTACAACGTCAGTGTGCTGCAGACGCTGGCGTGGAGTGTTGAATGCTGGAATGCGATGCCAGCAGCAATATTTAGCAAGTGTTGGAGCCACACAGGGCTTCTCGACTATCATGGGTGTGACTACTAGCTCCCAGACGAGGAGGACAGTATCACAGATGAGTTGACGGCGATGATGGATCACCTGCACGCGAAGGACCCGATGTCGCTGGAGGAACTCCTGATCCCGCCCGATGAGAATGTCATCGTGGACGAGCCCACGGACGAAGACTTTTGTAACACAGTTGTAGAGGGGAGCCCTAGTGACGGGCACCGGTATGCAGAAATTGCCGCTGGTGATTCTGATGATCTTGAAGAAGATCCACCATGTCGTGACCGCGCCGAGGACTTGAGTGTCGAGGAACTCCAGGAACGCCTTCAGTGGGTGGCAAAACTGTTTATCAATGCTGATGCAATGTCTGCGCCACCACGAGCGCTAGCCGGTCTTCGTAGGATGCAACAAGCGTTTAGGGAGGAGAGCGCGGAAGGAAACAGCAGGTGTCACTATTATCATTCTTCTGTCGTCCTGAACAAAATGGGCAAAGTCAATAGTTAAGCACCTCTAAATAATAGTAGATGTCATTTTTGCATCACTATTCACAAATGAGGATAGAGGTGGATTTGACTTAAGTTTGTATTGTGGGTTCTACTCAAAATTGGACAGGACGGTTCTTTGCCCCCAAATCATACAATTAAGTATGCTGACCCGTTTAAGTACGAAATAAGGTGACAAGAAAAAACTTGGTGGGTTCTACTAATGACTTGTGGGCGATTGTCCTCCCGCTCCTCAAACAGACCCAAGTCGGCAAATTTGGACGGAATTCACAATATCCAAACCGTCATCGGGAGGACCCCTCAAGCATCTTATCCGGAGGGAGTCACTAAGGGGGATATCAATACCGAGAGGATCGTCTGTTAGACTTTTTGTAGCCGCTTGTGCACGCACATGGACGTAACATATTTTCACGACAGACTTAACCCATAATAGTATATCCTGTATTCTCGAAGGGACTAAGAAAGATACTCCGCGCTGCATCAACTAATGGATTGCATTCGCCCTGGGGTTGTGCCGCAGGCGTCATGGATCTTGGTCCAATCAGCGACTAGATGTCGGTCTTCCCATCATGGTGTACATCTAATCGTGGAGGAATCTCAAAATGCTGCATGGTCCCATTCCAGTATTCGCCACCTCCAGTGACCATGACTGACACCAAGGCAGAGATGCGAGAATTCGGTCGAGATTTACGTCGAGCTCGTACCATCCTCATCAAGATCGGAACGGAGATCGTCCATTCCCCTGAGGGATTATTAGCCATGGGGCAGATTGGCAACATCGTCGAGCAGATCGCAATACTGCACATGCGCGGCCACAACATCATCCTCGTATCGAGTGGCTCGATCACTATTGGCAAAATGGTATTGCGTCGTCAATATCTGCTGTCGGGGTCGATGCAGTCACATCTTGGTGGTCAAGTGGAAGATAACGTGGAGTTTTACGAGAAAGCGTGTGCGGCTGCAGGCCAGAGTGGCCTGCAGAGTCTGTACGAGATGTTGTTCTCTCAGTACCATTTGAATTGCTCTCAAGTATTGGCGTCTGACACTGATTTTCGAGAACCTCAAGTGCGTGAGAATCTGAAGAACACACTGACGACGCTGTTGGATGTCGGTATTATTCCGGTAATCAACGAGAACGACGTCATCACACGTCGAACAGCTCCTTTGCTAAGTGGAGAAAAGATGGCGTGGGATAACGACTCGTTGGCGTCGCTCTTCGCTCAAGAGATGCAAGTGGATCTCATGGTGATCATTACGGATGTGGACGGCATCTACACCGCCTCGACCTCTTCTGGAGACGATCGCAAGCTCATCTCGCGCTTTAAGCGAGATGATAAGCCGTTCGTCGTGCCTGAGTCTAGAGTATCGTCCATGGGTCAGAACGATAAGGTGCACTCGTGTATCAGAGCTGTGGATAGCGGGGCTGTTCGCGCTGCTGTGGTCGCCAAGGCCGAGCCAGGAGTTCTGCTACGCATTGTCAAGGGGGAACGTGTGGGAACGCTCTTCATATCGCCAGACGGCAAACCCATCGGTGATGCTACAACAGAGGAGAAACACATTGACCCACTGTATACTGGTATTGCCAAGCGAACTCGAGGCCAGTTGAGTAAGTTGTAGGCAGACTACACACACTACTGATGCTACTCACTGTACCGCACCGGAACACAATCGATGTGGTACTTCAAATAGCAAGTATTCTAGCTCCAGTATCGGTTTTAGTAGTGAAGCTGTGTTCATCCTATCTTCTACTAGCACTCTCGCACTCTGTTTAAGCGAGGTATTAAGGTCAGTATTTGCACCTAGCAGCATTTGGTCTCGGTAGACTTTGAGTTGTTTGGGGCTGCTGACTTTGATGTCGATTCGAGCTGGATGACTGGTACTACGTCAGTTCTCTGTTGTTTGCTTTTGTCGGCATTGTAAACGGCAATTACCAGATCTTCAAACGCTCGACGCACATTGTGACAGGTCTTGGCTGATGCGCGCTGGTGCATGAGTCCTAACGTTGTAGCTGTCGACTCATGGAGCTCCTGATCCACGTAGTTAGCGTCCTGGATCGCGTGGGACGACTCCAAGTCCACTTTGTTCCCCACCAGCATGATGCAACTCGTAAGTGTACTGCTGAGACTTGCTGCAGCCTTAAGCTCCTTGAGCCAGTGCTCTTGCGCATTGTTGAAGGTCTCGTGGTTGGTCACGTCAAACACCAGGAGCGCTCCCGATGCTCGTCGATAGTGACTACGAAAATTATAACATCAACACAATAAACTCAATACTGTCACTAGAAGACCCAACATGGTCCTTACGAGCTCGTGATTGCTCGATAGCGTTCCTGCCCAGCTGACGATAGCACAGAGCAGATCAACGTTAGACCGTTGCTCGGTATTAGACCGAGAGATAAGATGACTCAGTCAGGTTACCAGTATCCCAGATCTGCGCCTTGATGCGTTTGCCGTTGGGGTGGCGGACGATGGCAGTTGCGAACTCGACACCGATTGTGGCCTTGCGTACGGAGGAGAAACTGCGGGAGATTCCTTGCTCGTTGACGGCCTCGTTGGCGAGAAAGGTGGCGAGTAGGTTGGTCTTGCCTACACCCGGATCGCCCACCAGCACCACTGCATGAAATTGTAGCAAGAAAAGAGAAGTGGTGAAAGAGCAGTAAAGATTACGATTCGAAATGTGTCGTGATGACCTTTGTACAGCTCGTCGTAAAGCTGCTCCATTGTTGCGAGGCAAGACCAAGAGAGGGTTGTTGCCTTTTTCGGATTGAACCGTTACGTCAGAATGGTACCGCTTTAGTGGTACATAATAACCATGATCGATTCTTACGAGTATCCATTGGAGCCACTGACGATGGCACCGTGGATATACAGGTCAGCGACACCAGTCTACAGTAACGCAGAGCAGACTGTACTACAGTGGTCATTTGGCCCCGCATCAAAGCGGCCCGCTACTAGCGCGGGTTCTTACCCATGAATATAGTCCTCTACAGTATAAATTATCTGGCGCAAGTTGAAGCATTTTACGGATATTGCTACGGTTGAAGAGTGCAGGATGCGATATGTGAGAGTTGTCGACAAAGATCGAGGCATTTCTTTTTATAAGTTAAGAAAAAGCAGTAGGCACCACTACCGCCAGACCCGATGAAGGTGCTACAAGTGCATTGCAATACCATTTGTTGCCGAAAGCATTTCTTGACACTTGAGGTGTTTCTTGCATATTCACGTGGATCGCGTTGTTCACTCCACTTCGCTCGTGTGAAATGAGCCCAACGACGCCAGCAGCCAAGTTACATCCCGTCGTTGGATCAACAACCCAAACGCCATGAGTGGATTACATGCCAATCAAACCTTGCCCAGCAATCCATGCGAAATCGATGGAAAGGCCCATAGACCCGCGCAACAGAAGTCCCTCTCAATACGTGCACCCATATTATCGAATAAGACTTGATTTTTGATATAGCAATTCTATTTTGTATGCTTTTAATACGAAGTTCGTAGCTTACAAAAAATGCGTTGTACGCACCTTCTATATTAAATATTTCTGTAATATTAGAATCCAGACCCCACGCAGCATACTGAGAGGAACTTCGGCACCGACTTCCCGTCGTTTGGTACAGCTGATGAAGCGCGATAATGTTAAGAACCACAAGAGGTCACTTTTTCGCCCATTGCAGCTTTTCGAGAGACAATCGCCGTTGAAGTTAGCTTGTCGTTGGGTGATTTGATGCCTTTTCACGTGTTGTTCACAGAAAGTTAAAAAGCTACAGCCAATCAGGGCACCCAAAATTGAGCCTCTTCTCAAATATTTTGCAAAAGATCCAAATTAGAACACGTCGCAGTTGAGGCTCAAAGAAAATCACTCTAATTACCAGATAAAAACTGTGTCCAAGTCTCGGCAGTCTCGGCACCAATCAACGTTATTGCTGGATGGGAAATTGCCCAGATCCCACGGTGTGAGGGCCAGTCTGCTTGGGGAAGTTGAAGACGAGAGTTCCAGAATGCTTCGTCACTGTTTTCTATGATCCATCAAAGATTGCGATCCACCATAGTAAGTCCAAGTCATTCTTAGACACGCGAACAGCCGCAATAATAAGGAAGCGGCCAAAGCCGCGTCTCCCTGGCGCTGACACCTTCCTCCACCAAGCTCTCACATAGCAATCGGCGGGCAGGCGCTCACATCAACACCAACGAGTGCAGGCCACATCCACAGAGTGCAATTGTGACTTTCGCAGCTCTCCACATTTTGAGCTTCCCACATTGAAGTTTGTGTCTAAAACCAAGAGCTCCGTTAAGATTTAAAGTCCAGGCATGGCCACTAGCGTGATGCATCCGATCCCCAAGCGCACGAAGGACGCTGCTCGTCCGCCCGTGCAGCGCAGTCGGAGCATCGACAGTCGCCCCGCTAAGCCGCGCCACGGACTGAGCCACGGCTTTCAGATGGATCTCAAGCAAGCGGTACAGCTCGAGAAGCAGGAGCTCAAGAAGAGAGGCCTGTTGCCGCCTCCCATTGAGACAGAGCCGCTGCCAAAGATGGTGGCGCCCGAGGACGAGGACGAGAACGCGTCCTATTGGCTCTACAGCCAACAGAGACTCGCACGAAGAGCGGCGTCGTTTACTAGCGGCGCCTATCAACCCATGCCATGCTCTCCACCGGTACCGATCCCGCAGCACGAAGCTCAGCGTCGCTACAGCGCCGCAGACATGAAGCAACAGAGTTTGAGCACGTCGCAGTGCGAGGCCAGACTGTGGGACGAGCTCTGGAACTACAAACTGTCCTTCGAGTCGCGCGAATCGCTCAACATTAGCGTCAAGGAAAACACTCGCGCCAGTGACCTGGCGTCTCTACTTAAGAACAGATCCGAGTCGTCAGCTGACACAGTGAACGAGGACGAAGACATTGAAGGCGCTGATAGCCCAGAAGAAGAGCACGTCCATCGCTATGGCGACGTGTTCGAGATGGATCTATAGGTTAGCAATGGACTGAGCAGGCCCAGCCTTACACGTTTTGATAGTGAGTACTTGAGTGTGAGCCGAGGTGAAGAATGACTTGAAATTAATATTTGAACGACCTCTTATACTTTATTTTGTCAATTTGAGGCTCCTAGTATTGTACAGGAGCTGGTGGTGCCGCTGCTGCAGTGTGAGGAAGCGATTCCGACGCATTTCGGCGGCGACAGCTTCCAGTCGAGTCTCCAGTCGATGGTGTGCGACTTCGGTGCTGGTCTGGAAGTTTTTCCAGCGATGAAAGGCCAAAAACTGCTTGCTGTGCCGCCAGTGGAACAGCACGTTGTTCAGAAATCTTGGCAACGGTGTAAAGGGGCTAGCAACGGCTTCAATAGCCAATTGTTTGTCGTGTTGTACAACGTCGCGCCAGTGCTCAAAAGCCGGCTGAACGGAAGCCAACGCGATGATTGCACTCTCCGTTTCATCCCTAGGCATGTGGATGATTGCTGTGCGACGTAGCCATCGACAGACTGCAACGTGTGCAAGTTGAGTCTCGCTGGTCACAAAGGCAGACGACTGACAAAGACAACGCGGAGAATGAACCATCGCAAGCTCCTGCTGTAACCACCACGGGCCTGTGAACTTCTTACCGCGCTTCGCATCTCGATGAATCTCCTCGACGTTAAGACCAACGCATTTACTTGCATTTTGTTGCAAATCTCGTGCTTCCATCGACACGCAGTCCTGGAATACAGTCACTTGTTCTAGGGTATTCAGTTCCGGACTATTTGTGACTGTTTCTTCAGCTATCTGAGCATCAACTACAACGGCTCCGTTTAGTCCGTTAGCCTGAACGATGTCGCCATATCGGATTGTCGTTATTTTCTTCAGTAGTTCGACGTCTAAGCGTCCGCGACGGTTTTCAAGTACTGTTTCTTCATCTTCGTCACAGGATGCGTCATACTTGTCCGTTAGATATTGTCGAGACATTTCACTGTCGACACTTTCATCCGAAGATGCTCGTTTACGCGTTGAACTCGTAACGATATACGTATCGTACTGGTCTCGAAACCACGAAGGTAGCGGTGTTAACCGGTGCCTCATAGACTCATGACCACAAAAGCCACAATCTCCGGCTTCACCTTCGTAACCTTTGCAGCCACAGGTTTTGTTGTCAGCGTCGCAGTGGAGGAACGCTCGAGCTCGCTTTGTTATTAACAGTTCCCGAACTATTGCTCGCCATGCGAAGGACGGAACAAGGTGCAAAGTGTAGTAGAAACACGACTGTCCTTCGTACTCTGCCTCCAGTCGACACTTTGAACTCTGGATGAGGAAACACGCGTTGTGTATACACCCGGTTGCAATTGCGTACGACACGGCAGTGTTCCCAAAGGCGTCCAGAGCATTCACGTCACAATCCGATCTTTTTAGCAGCAACGTCATGATACAAACAGCTAAGGATGAGTTCGAGAAACATGCAGCACGATGCAGTAAGGGAATACCCATTCCATCGCCTGATAAACGTCCAGGATTTAGCTGATTTTCCAGCAAGAGTAAAGTCATTTCCGCATACGCGTCACCAGAATGCTTGGCTGCAGCATACAGACACTCGGCACCTTCCTCATCCGAGAATTGTGTCGTAATGGGAGCATTCGCTTCTAATATCCACTTTAACGCATTCAACGAAGAGGCTTTGATTGCAGCTAGGATTAATGTTCGCACAGATATGTTGGAATGGGAGCTTAACGACATCGCTTGCAAGTGTGGTATCTGGTTTTGTGCCACTGCAGACATCCATGGATCTTGAATTTTAGCATGGCGCTGGTACCCAGTGAAGCGTTCGTCGCTTTTCCCTTGTCTTACTATTTCGACGTTGATATGAATGATACTTCGTAGCAAACCAACTTGGCAGTGTCCCTTTGGATCGTAATCATTGTCGTTGTTTCCCATGGATCCAGAGTCATTAGTCTCCACGACGTCATCGAGATTAACTGCTGGAATACTTGGTTGCAGTCGAGAAAATAGAAAATTGTACAAGTGATTGTGCCCAAGCATACGGCACAGCTCTAACGGAGTGCATTCATCTGATTCGTGACGGTGTTGCTTCTCTTCACTAAATATCTGCTGCCAGTTTACGTGATTGCTTCGAGTTTCATCACTTGAATATTGTCCAGATAGGCAAAATCCAGCAATCCGAACTGCATTCCAACGCGCAACAGAGTGAAGCACACCAGTTTGTTTTAAATAGTTTTCAATGTGCTCTGTTCCACTTGATTCGCTGCGATCCGAGTCACTCATCTCCCAAAGCATCAGCAAACGTTCCATCAGTTCAACTGAATCTGTCGGAATAGCGATTCTTACCATCAAATTGGTAAGCAAGTCCTTGCTCTTATTTAGTCCGAGATGAGTGTGAACATCCTCCCGGTAAAGCGTGAACAAAACGGTTGCACAACAACTCTCTTTGCCATCACCAATGACCATCTGAGCTGTAGATGCTGCAGCAAACTCACTCCAATACAAACCACGATCAATTCCAGGTGGGATACGATTTAACAGCCACCGCATGATATCGCATCTATCATGCACAAGTATCCACTGCACCATGGTCTTCCCTCTTACTCGAATATCTTTTATCGCTGTTAGTGCATTGGACTTGTCTTGTGTACTTTCCGTTGGCTTATCTGGAAGTACGGCCTCGAAACAGCTTTCAACGAGTGTGAGCGGCAAATTATTAGCGCACATGTACACAACTGATCGAGCTGAGGCAACTGAATTCTCAATGGAGTTGACTTTTAACAGATTCTCAGCACACACGATTAAAAATTCTCGGTAGTGGCAAAACTGTTCAACTTCAAAGCGTGATCGAATGCCTATTGCGGAGGAGTGTAGTTTAAAAACTGTATCCAGCAAATTATGTGTGCTACCAAGCCGATGTAATGTTTCGAGAATCACCAAGGCGCAATTAAAGTAACCTCGCAGTATTAAGAGTTCAAGCCAACTTCCAGCCTTGGATTTAATCCGCTGATCATCACCCTCACTACGCTTCCAGAATTTGAATAATACCTGAATACAAACCAACAAGGTCTGCTCAATTTTTCCCAATGACATAATACTTTGGTCCGAACTACATGTAGAAGAGTTACCATTATCCCGCTGGCGAAGAGACAAGTCCACGCAATACTCAAAAAGTTCCCAAGC
The DNA here is from genome assembly GCF_000247585.1 of Phytophthora nicotianae INRA-310. Taxonomy (NCBI): domain Eukaryota; phylum Oomycota; class Peronosporomycetes; order Peronosporales; family Peronosporaceae; genus Phytophthora; species Phytophthora nicotianae. The sequence goes on along the minus strand of NW_008634126.1, from coordinate 1,123,529 downwards.
ACAACGATCATGCAGAATATCATCTCTTTCCGGATGCACCACTCCGCATATAAATTTCAGGTGTTTGATGGCAATATTTCCCACTCCGATTCGTCTTTTCTTCGGTTCGCTCCAAGACAATAACGTCTCGTGAATGCATTTCCATGGTGAATTACCTCGGAGCCAGTTGCGTTCATGGTTAGTTGCTACATTTTCGATCGTAGATAAAGTAAAATTCTGCGCTTTGTTCGACCATAACTCGCATAACGTGACGAAATATTTCTGACAGAAAAGCATCGTTAAAAACTCGGCACTGTTTGCAACATTCTCTAGGTCGAGTAACTGGGACAGCACGGATTCAACTAGTTGTGCAGCAGTTGTAGATGTCGAGAAGCACCACCGCATAATACTGTCGATTTTGATTTCTTTAGCCCCATACTGACGCAGCATTGGAATTATTCGCGAGCATTGATATGAGAATCGAAGACCTTCGCTTAGTGCAGAAGAATCTGTCGTGTTCACTGCATTATCCTTATCACCATAACTTTCATCAGGAGGTGCTCCGTTTATGAGAAGTAGCTCCACAATTGCAACTCGATGGCCCAGCATTGACTCACTATCCCGTTTGAGCGCACACATCCGTAGTGCAAGCAACAAAGGGGACAACACCCGGAATTTCCATTCATCTGGAGTGGAAGGTGTCGCTGTAGCCGAGTTATTGGAAGTAAAATTCTTGCAGCGACGACAGATTCCGCCATATTTCCGGCATCCTAACTCTTCTTCCGTATAAACTGACTCACTGCCGAGTTCATCTTCCGTGCTGGCTTCCATCTCGCAGGATGTACAGTTACCTTCATTCGATCGCTGTGTCCAATACCATAACGCCTCAACCGGATGCTGAAGATTTCCCCAGTCAAGAGTGCGCTTTTTACTGCTCGCTGGATTACTGGGACTGTCTGGTAGATTGTCAACAGGATTACATTTTGATACAACTTTCTCTTTCTTTCGAAGACAGCGACGTTGAAAGACAATACCACAAGGTGCCCAAGATGCCTTCTCCACATTATTATCGTACGGTGGTTGAGTTATCGGTGCAGAAGCGCAGATGTTTGCACCTAGAGTAATGAATTCTTGCACTAATTTAATCTCTCCTCTCCAGATTGCTAAATGAAGCGGGGATACACCGTCTTGGTCGCAAATGTGTAAGACGGATGGACATGACTGCGCTAAAAGCACAGCAAGTTGCAACCGTATTAATGAATTGTATGGTCCAAGTAGACACCAATGCAATGCAGTTCTTCCGCGAACATCTTGAAGAAGTACCAATTCTTCTGTACAATCATTCAGCCGAAAGTTTGCAGCATTTCCTGTCTTGCCTAGTAGCATCTGACACACGTCAAGAAAACCTCGACGAGCAGCACAATGTAATGCCGTGCAGCCTGAAGTATCTTGTCTCAGTACTGACAGCCCCATCGTTGATACTAAAAAATATACAACTTGAAGCTGCCGGTTCTCACAAGCTTCATGCAGTAATGTTCGCTTTAACTCACTCAATTCCAGCTCATGTTTTGAGCACCCGTACACTTTAACAATCATTTCTAACCGTTCCAAGTCCCCAGAGCGACAAACATCCCATACACCTCCACGACAACGCATATCCAGCACTTTAATACTTTCACCACCCCTTTCATCTTCCAATACTCTTTGACTGAACATCTTCAGCATACGATCCGCCAGCTTCCATAGTTGTCGATACCGTCCACTCTCCATTCTCATTTCTATAGTAATTAACGCCGGAATGTTCAGCCCTTTATGGTGTCGAGCTAACACTTCCATTTTCTCTAGTATATAGTGAAGTGACGTTCGATTGGAGTTGTCTTGAACATGAGCTTGTAACTTAGAATCTCGGCGTCGCAGCAACCTCTTAACGATCTTGAAATGTTCCTTCATAACAGCGTGATGCAATGCAATGCGCCCGCAGGCATCGCGTTCTAATACACACACTCCGCGAGTGTCTAAGAGAATGCGAACTTGGTTTCGATCTCCAGTGACGCACGCTTGATGCAACACTGGGAAATTCCGGCAGCGTTCGAAGACCAATTTGCGACGTTGCAGTCTTCCATCAGTTGGGTCATTTCTAAACACTTCCCAAGGCTTGTCGTCGCTTAGAACGAAGATGTACGCATTAGAGACATCTCCTTGTTGCTGTAATGCTTGAAATCGGGTCTTGCGGCGCTGGTAGACGCGTTCGTAGCGTTCATCTTCAAGAAGAAAAGTGTCGTCGGTTCGGACATCGTTTGAGGCTTTGTGGGCGGCGTTTGAGATCGGGAAAGCGGAAATCATGATCTCGACGTACGGATTTATCGGTAGCAATTCAATAGAGAGCGAGTAAAGCGCAGAATGAGCTACAGAATGCGAGGAATCACGGGCATGTTACGTCGATACGTGCAACTTCAACGACTTTTCACGTTTTAGTGCCACATGCTCTTATATCGTCCAGACAGTTGACGGCCTGTTTCACTTCGAGCAACATACGAGCACAAGAGCTTCGGATACAAACACCCAGTCACTCTTCCCGCAACTTCCAGAGCATTTTTTTCTTCCGTCCAAGAGCGTAAGAGCTGAAGCCATCTTGCAAGCATGGCAATAGCGCGTCATCACTTGACCATCCAGGAGAAGAACCAGCTCCGCGCACACCATCGCGAGCGGCCCGAGCTGACGCAGGAGCAGCTTCGCGAATGGGTACACGACAAGTTTGGCAAGTGGATCGGTCGCTCCACCATCGGCAAAATTGCCAGTATGCCCGAAGAACTTTGTGCCAACCCCACTGCTAAGCGTATCCAGAGCGGACGCTATCCCGAGATGGAAGCTGAATTATACGAATACATTATGACCAAACAGAGCGAAGAGCACGGCGATGAACCACTTCGTGACGACCAACCAATCCTCAGTGAAGGTTTACTATGGACTAAAGCGAACGAGATCCTCACGCGCACCAAAGGACCCAACCAGTCCGTGTCACTGGGCTGGGTACAGAGATTTAAGAAGCGCCATGGACTCCATCGATCTCAGAGAACTGTAACAATGCATACAGGAAATGAGAATACTGCTGCTATTACTCCGGATCTAGTAGAGACGGTATCTGAGGAGAATTTGGCTCCATTGGAGTCGAATAAAGAGGTGGAAAGCTCCTCTAAACGCACCAGGGACGAGACGAATGAAGTAGAAGACGATCTGTCGTTGATCCCAGCGCCGAAAAAGGTTGCGTCTCCATTGAAGTTGGCAGGTAGGAAGCAATTTGTGTCGGCGGACGATATTTTGCTGCTATCTCAAGTTCTGGAGACCAAACCGTGGGCTTATCCACAATTAATGGACGGATGGCAAGAAGTTTGTGACCAATTACGACAGCATTCGGACTTTAATTTGGACAAGACAGCAGGAGCTTGTCAAGCTCGCGTGGTGCTGCTACTGGATCATTTACGAGCAGGAAATGTTGCTGCATTGCGGAAGTCTGGCACTTCGCAAGAGTATGAACGGAAACGCGAACTGTTGACTGAGGTTCAGGCCAAGATAACCGCCTTTGAGGAGTTCCAGGAAGATCTGCGCAAGCGGAGGGGAGAACCGACACCACCGTCTAATGTTACACAACATGAAGCTGCAGTGGCGAAAGTTGGGGAAGTCGCTGCTGCTATCGCTGTGGCTGAGGCGACGGGAGAGGCTGATCGGGATGGCCAGCGTCGCTTGGAGTTACTGGAGATTAAGATGGAGCGCGAACTGGCTGAGCAGCGACGATATGCTGATGAACAGGTGCGTCAGCTTGAGCGCTTGCAACGCGCACAGCTTGAAGCTCAACAAAACCAGCACGCACAGCTTTTGGCTACTATTCAACAGCAGCAAGCTATGATGCTGGACCTCATTAAATCCGTTGCAGCGCAGTCCAAAAAGGACTAGCAATGTGGTCGACGTTATCTTGGAGATTTTTAAGCGTATCAATCATTATTCTGACGATTTCAGCTCGCAAGACACGTCTATAAACCGCTCTGGTGTAAATGGGTCTGGGAATCGAATGCGCTTTGCGTGCAGGTAGAGTCGATCGGCAGGACGGCCGCCATACTTGGCGTCCCCTACAATTGGCATACCCAGTTCTTGGGCACAATGCACGCGTAGTTGATGTTTGCGTCCGGTGTGTGGCCGGAGTTGCAGCCATGTACCTGGCTGAGTATGGTGGTTTTGTTTGAATACTCGCTCCACAAGTGTCTGTGCCGGTTTGCCATTTACAGGAAGTTTGATCTCTCGTCCCTCAAAGTTCTCTAGACTCGAATATGAAGCATTTGGCGTTGAGGTTGATGCAACCAATGCGTTGTACGTCTTGTGTACGGCTCCATTCCGTAATAACTCGGAGAACTTGGCGGCTGCAAGGCGAGAGCGCGCCAGTACCAGCACACCCGACGTCTCCTTATCCAGTCGATGCACCAATCTCAACTGCTGCTCTTCCTCCTGCTCAATATTGTGGTCATTTCTCAAGGATTCTGCGATCCCCGGCAAGTAGCGGGCCAATGAATCATTTAACCCCGAGCCGTCCTGCACCGCCAGTCCGTGTGGCTTGTTGAGCACCACAAATTGCGCGTCCTGATGTGCAATACATCGCTTCAGTTGCTGTAGCCTCTTGTCCTGTGCCGTAGTTAGGTTCTGCCCTTGTATTGTCATGCCTTGTTCTACTTGCTGCGCTATTAGCGGCTGCAGCTTGGAGCGGAAGAGATGCGCATCGATGGCCACCACGGAGCCCTGCAGCAGCAGCGAATTGGCTCGGGCTGCCTGCAAACTCGACGTCGTAGCGGACTGTAGCCGGATCTTGCGTTTGCGTAGCTGCGTCTGTAGGAAACTCTGTGGAAGTGTCGGGAACTGGCGCCGCAACCAGCGGTCTAGGCGAAGCTCCTGGTCCTGCACACGCACAACGTGCCGCATCCATCGC
>NW_008634126.1:1108796-1117933 GCF_000247585.1 Phytophthora nicotianae INRA-310 | reverse complement strand
TGCAGACAGTTGCAGAGCAGACGATTGCAGAGCAAATGTCTGCACTGGACAACGGGATCGCTACAGATACAGAGACTTCGGAGCCGGCCAGGAAGAAAGCTGCAAATGTCACGACTACTGCTACCACTAACCGCTCGCATTTTGTGTCGTCGGACGACATTTTGCTGCTGACACAGGTGCTGGTCATCAAGCCGTGGACGTTCCCGTACGTGATGGACGGATGGCAGCAAGTGACGGAGAAATTGCGAGCCGAGGAGTCTTTCCGACTGGATAAAACAGCGGGCGCATGTCAGGCGAGGTTGAATCTGCTGTTGGGCCACTTAAAGGCTGGCAATACGACGGCGTTGAGGAAATCTGGCACAGAGGAGGAGTTCGACAGGAAGTGCGCGATGGTCGCTGAAGTGGCGAAGCAAATGGGAGAGTATGAGAACGCACAGAAAGGGAACAACTTGCCAGTTGTAGTGGAGTCTGTGCCTTCCGCTCGACAAAATCCTGTCGCTGTGAATACTATGCTGCCTGACCTTGCTAAAGAGAGAGAGCGGATGGCTCAACGCCGCTTGGAGCTGATGGAGCGCAAGATGGAGCGTGAGTTGGCTGCGCAGAAGCGTCACTCGGAGGAGCAGGTAGCGCGGCTGGAGAAACTGCATCATGAACAGCAGAAGGTTCAACAAGAGCAACATGCACAACTACTCGCTACTATTCAGCAGCAACAGGCAATGATGTTTGACCTCATCAAGTCATTGGCTCCAGTCCACAATGAAAACCAAGAACAGGCTCAAGCGTAGTAACTCAATGAAGGGGCTTATGTTTGATTCAACTCGTAGCATTTCCCCCGAGAAATTGTCAATAATTCTTGTTAAAATGTACTGTCAGAATAGAAATCTGCTCTCGTTTGTTATCATTTTCTTCACTTTTTAGTTCACCGACCTCGTTCTTCTTACGCGATCAGTGCCTGGGCCACGCTCTTCGCTTTTTCTCCGCTAACTAGCAGCTCCACGAGCTTCAAGCCCATTTCGATCGCGGTTCCAGGGCCTTGGCTGGTCACACACTTGCCATTCACAACGACGCGTTCATCGGGCTTGTAGTCCACACCCTTCATCTTCTCCCCGTAGCTTGGGTATGTCGTGGCCGGACCAGCATCAAGCAGTCCGTGGGGGATAAGCACAACAGCAGGAGCAGCACAGATGCCGCCATAGTATCGACCCTGGTGTTTCTGCTTCTGGAGCATTGTTATCAGCTCGGCACAATCGTGCAGGTGCTGAGCACCCGGTCCCTACGTGGCAAGTAACAACAAGTTGATATGCTAATCTGTATATACCGTGTAAGACAGGATAAGCACTCACCCCTGGACACATGATAAGATCAAAGTTAAGGTCGACGCAGGCCTCGATGGCAATGTCTCCTTGCACTTTTGTGCCTTGTGACATGGTCACGATGTTCTGCAGCTTGCGACCGACACCGGCTAGCGTCACCTTCATTCCACCGCGTGTGAGGACATCTGCCACGGCGATGGCCTCAATCTCCTCCGTCCCATCGGCCTAGCAGCATTGGTCATCAGGATTACAAGACATTATACAAGAACACAAGAGGCGTACAATGGGGATCAACACCGCAGGAGCTTCGCCTTCACTTGTAGACATCGTTGCAACTGGATTCAAGCCTGTAAATTTGACACTGAGACTCGGAAGGCAGCGAAGAATGCGGCGATGGGAGAGTGCTGTCGCCAACACCATTGTAGCAATGGGCAAGAAGATGAATGCCACAGTTGGAGGGACATGTTCTCGCAGGTCCCAGAACTGGGACGTGTTGAAGATTGATAAACCAATGATCAAGTGTGATTCTTCGCTGGTTGATATCCATTCGACGGCTTCACCAGCCATCGAGACAGGAATGTCAGTGTTGCTGCCTAGCGTGCAGCATATCCACCCAATCTAGAATTACGAAAGCTGATTGGCTGTTCATGCTGAAGTTAATAACCTTCTATTCATCATCATTCTTTTCAGCAAGTTTCATTTTCATTGGCTGAAATTCAGCAATGGTGTATAAAACGCTGGAGCCATCACTTTGACTGGCAACCAAGAGATCAGTAAGCGACAATGGCGGCGAACACGGCTGAGAAGCTCGCGAAGGAGAAGGAGGAGGGCGCATCTGAGTACCAGAAGCAGAAGAAGGTCGTGGGCGACCTGCTCTCTAGCGCTGAAAGTGCGTCATCATTGCCGTCAATGACAATATTCCGCTTTAATATGACCTTAACGATTACGCTGCTGCTATAGATGGCGATTTGGAGCAGTTAGAGAAGACGCTCGAGTCTTTGCAGGTGATGGGCGTCACTGACGTCAAGGAGGCGCTTATGGACTTTAAGGACGCGCACAAGCGCACAGCGCTGCACTTTGCAGCGGCTAAAGGACGTCGCAAAGTGATCAGTTTCATTCTGGACCGCGCGCCCGAGTGCGTTGAGTGCGTGGACGAGGAAGGCGCTACACCTTTACTATACGCAGCCAAAGAGAACGAATTCGCGGCTGTTAAACTGCTGCTAGCTTACTTTTCCGACCCCAATACAGCCATGACGAACGGCACGACGGCTTTGCACGAGGCAGCAGCGAATGGTTCTATCCGTACAGTGAAGCTGCTGGTGGAGCACAAGGCACAGCTAGAGGCGACCACTAAGAACGGCACAGCAATGCACTTTGCGGTCAGTGAGAATCGCGAGAAGACGGTGGCGGAGCTGCTGCGTCTTGGCGCCAAGGCTGATGTCAGGAACGCTGGCGGTGTGACTCCACTGATGCTGGCCTGCCTCATGAACAAGCCAGTTGTGGTGAAGGAGCTACTAGAGGGCAGCGCTACACTGTCATTGACTATGGAGGGTAACCTTACAGCCCTGCACATGGCTGCTGAGACGGGCTTTACTGAGGTGGTGCAGGAGTTCTTGAACTGCCGCCCAGAAGACACCAAGGAGGTGGCGAACTTGGCGTCCGACGCTGGAGCAACGCCACTACAATTGGCTGCGGGTATGGGACACCACGAGATTGTGACTCTACTTAAGCCTATTACCAAGGGGTTCGAGGACGCTGACCTGGATAAACTGATGGCTGAGGAGAAGATCAAGTTGGATGCATACTACGAACAGGCTGCGAAGAACAAGACGTCTGCTGCCCCTGCTGCAGTCACTGAGCCTCAGACGGTGGAAGAGAAGCTCGAGGCTGAGAATAAGCGGAAGCTTGCTGAGATCGAGAAAGAAGAGGACATTGCAGTCCCTGAAGCTGTGGAAGCCACTGAGGAGCAGAAGAATGAAGCTACCAAGTTCAAAAACGACGGCAACAAAGCTTATTTGGCCAAGGACTATGCCTTGGCTGTCGATCTTTACTCCAAGGCTATCGCGATCACACCGGCTGATGCTGTGCTGTACAGCAACCGTTGTGCGGCTCATCTTGGCGCGGGCGATGCGAAACAGGCGCTGCATGATGTGCGTGTGTCAAAGAAGCTGCGTCCTGACTGGCCTAAGGCGTTATTCCGCGAGGGTCAGTGTCTGGAGGCACTTGGACTCTACGAAGAGGCTGCCTGTGCCATGTGGTCCGCGATGCAGCTCGCTCCGGATGATAAGCTGCTTAAACGCCGATTCCAGGAGTGCGTTAAGCGCGGTCGCTCCGATCACCAGGCCAAGCTGCAGTCTGCCGCTTAAGATGATAGACGTGTCATGGACTAATATATACACAGCTTGATGCGTTGAAAAGCTGGTAGCTTTTTGAAATGCCTGAGAATTCGACCGCTCTACGAAGATGTCATTGAAGAAATTGACTGCATCTTTCAAGAAAGCTGGAGAGATTATTTTTTTTTCAAAGCGAGAAATCATACATGCAAATACGCAGCAGGAGCTAGAAGTACGACCTCAAAAGAGAGTTTTCAACAATGAATTTAGAGCTTCGTGAATCACGACATTTGTATTCTGGGACCTGTTCCATTTCAACTGTGAACATAATTTCAATTCGATCTCATGGTAATGTGCACTTTTGCGCAGATATTTATGCGGGTGCCTTTGATTTTTAAGAAAGCGATCAACTCCCTTTCACTGAGGTGTTGTAGATCTTTTATTCAAATCGGTTGAAAACTCTAAATTGACATTTAGAATTGCGCAACTGGTCAGCAAATGTAGCGATTGCAACTAATTGGAACAGGATGCTACTGTAAGCTTTCATGTGACGTTATACTGCGCATTTTCGATGGCGTCTTCACCGCGAATGTAATCTTGACTTTCAGACAATTGAAATACTATTATGAGAAGCTGTAAGAGTCAGCAGGAGTGGTAAATTGTGGTTCTGGCCGTGAAGCTCACAGCAGAACAGATAACACATAATGTCCGAACGGCGATTGCGAATTGCTATGCCAGTAAATTCATATTTTCGCATGTATAGCTTACCACAACATTACTTCAGGCGAAATTTATACTTACACTATAAGTTTAATTTACAAATAGATGGCTTTAGAGCCAACGGTAGTTATTCTGACTTGTTTTCTGCTTCTTTTTTTTATTAGTTTAGGTACCAATTTGAGATTTGGTCCAACCACTTACTACAGTAATAATTTTGCGGGAAAAATCCCACGATTGAGCAATTTCATGCGATCCGTATATGATCAATGGAGTGGCTGCACATTTTTGGCGCGTTGTGCATGAAAGGGGTGAAAACCGACTCGCTTGGCAACCAATGTAACCAACGAGAGCCACGTATGAACCAAAGAGCCCACATTCCGTGTACAGTATGGTTGTTCTGTTCACACGGTAATTATAAAACTCACGGCATCTGTCCACATACTCTATGCTCATGGGCTTAGTTTACGTGCTGACAATCTTTACGTACTGTACCAGCACTGCTGGTACGTGAGACTGTCAAATCAAGTACCGGTGCTAGGGACCTCCCGAAAGAGAAGGAAGTCTAAAGCTGCCTACTACCGAGCCAGGCAGCTCATAACCAAATGAATAGCTTCTGCTTATTCAGACTTTGAAAACCCCAAGCTCACGAAGAAACCATATTTGCAACTTTAGCTAGCTTCTACATGTAGCAGGTAAGAAACAATTTGCATTTAACCCGAAGCATCCTTTTTAGGTACGGATTTTAGACAACAAGTACTCACTGCACAGATACTCGCTGCGCACATGTATTATAGAAGAACCAACAAGCAGAGCCTCGTGATAATAATTGTGCTGTCACTGACCAGCCGCTCAATGAAGTATACTACAACTCTAGTACCAGTTTAGAACGTGTACATTACGTTACGATCACCAGAAAAGCTTTGAAGCTTTGCACTCTATATCGAGTGGTTGTAGCCTACAATTTGTAGCTCGGAACTGATATAGTAGCGATCTGCTCCCCACTTTGGAAAAAATATGCGGTGGTGCGGTGTGCTTCTCGTCGTGGTGGCCTCGTTCCTAGTCACAGGCGGCGCTCTCTTGGCGTCCAAATTTCCGACGCGTGAGAGTACCACGAAGCGCTTTTTAAGGGCGGATAACCCGGGCAGTTACTCTTTCAAAGGCATTAATCGCGTAAATGGTGACTTTGAAGGAGATTCAGCAAGCACGGACGATCTGGAAGAAAGAGCAGGCGGAGTAGGGACACTTGAGAAGCTCAAGACTCTCAAAGCATTTAAGTCCATCTCGCGGAGTGCGGCGAAGCCACCAACTCATTTAGTAAAAAAGATTTCGCGGGCATTACCAATAAAATCGAAGCTCCAAGTCTGGTCCAACAATGGGAAATCGGTCTTCTTTGTCAGGAAGGAGCTAGGAATGGATGGACTAGACAGTGCTCGGTTGACGCTGGCAAAGAACTTTAAGTTCTACGACGATTACGTGACTTCTCAACTACCTCTATGGGCTAACAAACAGCTCACTCCGAGAGAAGTTGCCTCTAAATTGAGTTTTCGTGGACTGTCAGGGGCAGTGAGATCCAACCCGAATTTCAAGTACTATGATGAATATTTGGTGCAGCAAGCGCTGGTGTGGGCTAAGAAGGATGCCGACGTGGATAAAATATTGGTACGATTAGGACTTAATTTGGTGCCTGCTGCTGAGCGATCACAGGCTGTAAACAACAAGTACTACGATGAGTTCGTGGCTGGACTACTGAGAACATGGAAGGAGAAAGATGTACCAGTTACCGAAGTTATGACCAAGTTAAAGCTGGACCAATTGACTGGAGAAGCTCTCCTGCCTCACCCGAACTACAAATACTACAAAAACTATGTGAAGAACAACTTGAAAGCATGGGCAACCAAGGGAGACTCTCTGGATGATGTAGCAGTGAGGTTGGGACTAGACAATCTGCAAGGAAAAAGGCTGGAAGCTCACCCGAATTTCGTATTCTTGGAGAAATACTGGACAAAAAGAGGAAAATACCAAGAAAACGGGTGGTTAAAACAAGGCATGACTTCGTACGATATGTGGAAAAAGCTTCAGGTGCACCGAGTTCGTGCCAGTGTTCGCAGACAGTCTGCAACGTACGAGGCCTACGAGAAGTATGTCAATCTGATTGACGATCACATTATCCGCCTGCACAAAAGAGGTTTTCAGGATGACCAATTGCCAAGGCTGATTAGTAAAGACGCCACTGCAGACGAGCTGCGTGAGAAGACGATTATTTGGATCAAAATGAAAAGGCCGGAGTGGTATGTCAAGTTTTCCTTGGGGTTGGATGGCTTGGGAGAGAATGCACTGAAAGAAGCACGCAATTTTCAGTTTTACAAGTACTACATCGATTCAACGAATGCAGTGAAGCACACTATATAATGGCGGGAAAATAATACCGTGAAAAGTCTACATGATGAGGATTAATGGCATCATTACATTTACTGTTAATTGTTGCTGGAATATTACTGGTTACAACATTCTAAACAACGAGGATATTCCTGTATCGCAATTCACGCTTGAGTAGCAGAGCTGATACGGTGATGCAAGATTGATAAAATCGTTTTGATATATGAATATTAATACGAAAAGATCGTCTACACAGTGATTCTTGAAGAAGAATGGCGATAATTGATGATAAAAGTTACGGGTCCGAAATCTGGAGTCAGGATTGCTTCATTGTACGCCTAGGAGTTTTCTCTCTTGACGGGTCGCCATATGGTAAGCAATCACCAATATTTAAGTGCATTCAGCGTGGCTACACCAAGTTTCGATCCGTGACAAAATACCTATCGACGCACTTAATGTGCAGAATCTAAACGAAAAAAAAAAAACACTAAAAGTATCCGTATTTGTTATACCATGATATGAATAGTACAACTACTTTGCTTAAGATGCTGATACACTTCTATACTACATGCGAGATGAAAGAGCGGTGCTAGTTCAATGCCATTGGGCAGCAGGAGTTTCGTGTCCCATTTCGAATATCGAGCCATCCAGGTATGCCCCGGTCCACTTGTGTTTGTCATTAAATAATTAGAACCTCCGCGTTTGTCTTTACTGCCATGCCTTCCAGACAAAACTCGTAAGGTATTTGACATTACTGCTACCTACCTCAATCAGTATTGAGCTCGACATAAGAAAAAAAAACAATTCCGAAAGTTATCATTTGCGGGAGCGGTCCTCTCAAACACAGGGGTCCTGAAAAGGCAACTTCGGATAAATACTTGGTTAAGACGTCAAGCAAATAATCACTCAACTATTATTATCATGAGTAATTTCCTTGCCAGCCAAGTACGGGTCTTTGTTAATGGAAAACGGCGATTTCTCTGTTCTACAGCTCAAGTATAACTGAACACGCTACAGTGCAAAATGTGAAATCTGCCATAAAGTCACTAGACGTCAACAAATTCTTTATAACCATGGCCACTCGTTTTATACGAATTGAGATTTATTACCGAGTACGATACTTAAAAACAGCCAAACAAAGCCGCGCGTTCGTGCAGGGCAGCTCTGGATTTGCCAGGAGGTGCTAGTGGCCATAGCTTAACCATAAAATCATGAAAAATATGGGGAATAAATGAAGAAAAAACGTGTTGCTTAGAATTTTGACCGCACATAAAAATATAAAAATTATAGTACTCTGGATTAAAATCCGGAGTACTGGCTACTTTATAATTTCCGCGAAGAATAAAACGAAAATACACCTAAATCTTCTATTACTGTTAGAAAGCATCAAGATTTAGCTTGATGTTTATGCGTTTAATTCGAATGGTCGTCATCACAAGGATGATCGGTTCTACCACCTTGAGGAATCGCATTTTAGAGCGCAGTCCCATGTTCACGAACTCTCTGGGCTCATCACTCAGTAAGAATTATTCTATGCAAGAGGAAATAGTTCGAGATGATAGTTTCCGATAGGTACAATGGAGTAGATAGTCGATATGATAACGCTCAAGTCCGAAGAATTCCAATTAGGGACGTCCAGTAGTCGGAACCAGAAAGGATAATCGCCATACTGGACCTGGACGTCATCCAGCATGTAGATGACCAGCTCACTGTCTCCCAACTCCCGTGCCAGTTTACACAACTTATCCGGCCTCAACATTATATTTGCATGCCCACGCCTGCGCGACATCTAAGTGAGCTCCAAGTGAGAAGAGCACCCTCGTGCGTGATGTCGTTGTTCGCTGTAAGTCCAGCCCCACGGACAGCACAAACGGCGTCGCTATGGGTGACGAATCTCTGACAGTGTTGGTTTCGGTGTAAACAGGAGCAGCTAGGTGCATCCTACCCCCATGATGGCCGAAAGGAAAGTCCGTCGGAGACTTATCGATACCAAACAAAATCGGGATAAATCGAGTAAAAGTATAATAACTAGAAAAAAATTTCAACAGTTACGTTTCCTACAGCGCAGGAGATAAAATCAGGACAAGTTGTTTTGAAACATCGTTACTGATGATAACATTTTTCGGTTTCATTCCAAGAAGCAACGAGAAAGACACATTGCGCGACTGGGAATTAGCCAGCTGCGGCGAACTCCTCTTCGTCCCTCTATTTTCGTGGTCCTGACGATCCTTCTGCCGACGGCTCAGGAGGGCTGTTCCGGTTATATGGGCTGAATCTCTCACCGCGTCGTTCGGCTTCACGGCTATCGGCGACAGCTGGAGTCCAGCACAGCGTGGCAGCGATGATGGTGATGAGAGCCAAACTCTTTAGTACGTTCATCCTTGGTCGCTTGGTT
>NW_008634126.1:1093168-1108696 GCF_000247585.1 Phytophthora nicotianae INRA-310 | reverse complement strand
CTGGCTTGTTGTCGCAAGTTCATCTTAGCTAATGACAAGCATAGCTGAAATCAATGATGACGAGACAAAAAAGACTGATCAAATAATCACGATGGTACAGCACGTTAACACCTTGACCCCAATTATCAATTTAAGATAAATAATATATAAATTAGCGGACAATTTCTGTTTTAAATAAAAGAAATATAACGTACAGCACCGTTTTACACGTAATTACAGGTTTGATCAGTTACTAATCTCTTCCGTTATTAACATCGTCGAAAGATGTAAAGTTTTTACGATCCGAGTGAACTACCCCATGTCGATGATACTCAAAACTATGTAGCTAAAGTACGCCTGTGCTACACCAAGGACAGTTTTTTGTAACGAAAAAAATTGACGTAGGTGATGGCATTGCGCCGTTTTCAGACCTCCTTACTTGAGGGAAATCGGCCCAATTTCCCTCCCAATATCTATTTTAAGATCCTATGACAAGAGACTGCAAACGTATCATGTCGCGCCAAGTCTGTGCGCTGTACGTAACATCGACCGTAGCCTGGAACGAGAACGTTGGCTAAAAGTGGCACGCTCTGTTGTTTTCAACTTGGCGCGCTGTGCCACGCAGATCTTAAAGTGGAGCACATATTTGCTCAGTATCAAAACATCTCCCCATGGATGTGAACAGACCCGTCCGAAAAGATTTTTGAAGCGAAGAAGTAAAATTCTGATGAGCCGACGGATGATGTCGCCAACAGCTATAAAAATATAATGATCGAAGACACTTTTCCAGAAAAGACGCGATATCAATGCTTAAACGCTCTTGACGTCGCCCGGAGCCGTTTGTGTACTTACTGCAGCATGCAAATTTGGCATCAAATTTCGCCACTAAACCAAAATCGAAGCGAAGCGAAACAGAACCGCAGGCGTGTTGTGCTTTGGGCCCGGCTTCTTTACAGAAAAACTATAGACGCCACAATGAAACCTGACATACAACATTTTGAAAACAATATTCAGCAGCACCAGATGAAGAACATGACGGGGCGGTGTCACACTATGTGGGGTCAAGCTACACCTTTCTCCAAACACTGCCTCGTTAATCCGTATAGAGTTGATCCTTTTGATTATCTGTTGGAAAGGTCTCGGATGTCATCAAGCTCTAACTGAATACTCGTTTGAACGCATTCTGCACGCGAAGCAGACGAGTGTATCATCTTGCTCCAGTGTATTACTGTAACTACCTTCAATTATAAATGGTTGTACTTCAAGAAGGGAAGTAATAAAGAATGTATGATTTCTTACTATCCCGTTATCCCCTAGCGTTCTCGTTCTTCTTTTAAAATAAGCTCATTTGTCCCTGTTCAGGAAACAGTTGTTAATTTGCAGTAGTTTTGAGGCTAAAATGTGGTTGGATGTCACCGTATTTGTTTTTGTGCAGAAATAAAACACCCTAGGCATGGGGGGGGAGTGGCGGTATTTGTCAAGCACTATTTTTAAATTAATGTGTGGTGATATTAAAGCAGTAGCAGTAGAGATCAATAAAACGAAAACTCAACGACGGTAACTAAACTAGAATTACTTGACCACTATCGCAAGGATCATCTCCCAATTAGGCTGAGCTGCGCTGCGGGCATCACGCTGACGGTCTTACCTTGCGTTTCCACTACGACGTTGCCTTATTGCTAGCGAGAAATGTATTTTTCTTACGATATATTTAAAATTCAGCGGTTTTAGCCTAATGATCGCGAACAGAGCCTTAGAGGGATACGGGAGAAACCCTTAATTAAAGTCGATAAATAAGTTTTTTTTTTCTATTTCCCGCTTACTTTATGGAAAGAGCGGTAGAATAGCGCAGACAGAATCAGCAAATCCACAGACACTACAGTTGAATTGCACAGAAAAGTTGGTATACCAGATAAGGGCCACTACTGAAAGCATGACCCCGAAGACGAGAATTACGTTCTGGAGAACGTTGCGGGTCCGTTCGCTGGTGAGCTCCTCGCAAATACTGAGTGGCCACTTCGCGGGCACCCCGCTCGGGTTTGCTTCTGCTACGCTCCTCGCACCCGCTCACATCCGCCCTCTATTAAAAGCATATTTTTTTCAAAATCTGTGCTCTTCACGGATTTGGCTGTGCGATTACCTTTCCTTCCTTACATGATCTGAACCATTGTAAATAATGGGCGTATTTTTGTGTTGTGAACTATGCGAGTACAATTGCTTGTTCTTTACTATTGTGACCCACTTTGTAAAAGTCGTCTTATCGTCAGAGGAAAAGGATCACCAATCCTTTTTAGTTGGGAATTCTTGTATAGGTTAACCAAAGAGTTGAAATTAAGGTAAATTTCAGAGCTTCTTCGAGCGAAGCACGACTTTGATATTAACGAAAGAGATTACTTGAAGTACATATTTGATTTGTCGTTTTTGTCTCGTCATCATTAATTTCAACTGTGCTAGTCATTAGCTAAGACGAACTTGCGACAACAAGCCAGAACCACCGGCAATACCAGAATCCATGAAATGACTTCCGTGAAGGCATGTTGACAAGTCCAATACAGTAATCAAGCCAATTTCCCCATGAATAAAAAGAAACGCAATCATTAATAACGTGTAACCCATACATCTGGTGGTGGCAGACAAAGCCGTTGTTTCGCCCGAAACAGATTCATGGCTATCGGCGACAGCTGGAGTCCAGCACAGCGTGGCAGCGATGATGGTGATGAGAGCCAAACTCTTTAGTACGTTCATCCTTGGTCGCTTGGTTCGCCTTCGTCGAATTGGATATGAGCTTCTGGACAGACCATGTCACTTGCCTACACCTCCCTCTTACCACGCTTATTATAAAACAAGTTAATCTCGTTTTCCGTTCAGCTACCTACAAGGACTCAGAAATGGCTCTTTAACTAAATCATTTTAAAGTTAAAATCCAGAGCTTGGCAAAAACATGGCTTTGTTTTCGATGACAGGGTAGATTTCGAGGTTTATTACATCACAAGTTGTCACGTCTGCTAGGAGCTGCCTTTAAGTCCGAGGAACACGCAACATAACGCCGTCATACTAAAAAGAGTTTCTGTCCATGTCAAAAGAGTTTCCAAGGATACACATGATCACAGCCATTTTTAACCGAACAGCTACGTTTGAGCCTGTTCTTGGTTTTCATTGTGGACTGGAGCCAATGACTTGATGAGGTCAAACATCATTGCCTGTTGCTGCTGAATAGTAGCGAGTAGTTGTGCATGTTGCTCTTGTTGAACCTTCTGTTGTTCATGATGCAGTTTCTCCAGCCGCGCTACCTGCTCCTCCGAGTGACGCTTCTGCGCAGCCAACTCACGCTCCATCTTGCGCTCCATCAGCTCCAGGCGGCGTTGAGCCATCCGCTCTCTCTCTTTAGCAAGGTCAGGCAGCATAGTATTCACAGCGACAGGATTTTGTCGAGCGGAAGGCACAGACTCCACTACAACTGGCAAGTTGTTCCCTTTCTGTGCGTTCTCATACTCTCCCATTTGCTTCGCCACTTCAGCGATCATCGCGCACTTCCTGTCGAACTCCTCCTCTGTGCCAGATTTCCTCAACGCCGTCGTATTGCCAGCCTTTAAGTGGCCCAACAGCAGATTCAACCTCGCCTGACATGCGCCCGCTGTTTTATCCAGTCGGAAAGACTCCTCGGCTCGCAATTTCTCCGTCACTTGCTGCCATCCGTCCATCACGTACGGGAACGTCCACGGCTTGATGACCAGCACCTGTGTCAGCAGCAAAATGTCGTCCGACGACACAAAATGCGAGCGGTTAGTGGTAGCAGTAGTCGTGACATTTGCAGCTTTCTTCCTGGCCGGCTCCGAAGTCTCTGTATCTGTAGCGATCCCGTTGTCCAGTGCAGACATTTGCTCTGCAATCGTCTGCTCTGCAACTGTCTGCATAGTAGCGGCCTCTGTAGCCGCACGTTTCAACTGCGACCGATGCAGTCCGTGTCGCTTCTTGAAGCGATGCACCCAGGCCACCGACACGCTCTCTTGGCTGCCTCGCGTGCGCTTGAGGATCTCGTTTGCTTTGGTCCAGAGCTCCGAGTCGCTCAGTATACCTCCACTGCTGTCCAGTTGCTTGAGGTCTACGCCTAACTGCGTCGCTCGCGCCACGATTAAAGTGTACAATTCCTGTTCCATGTCCGGATAGCGGCCGCTCTGGAAGCGCGTGGCTTCTGGGTTGGCGCATACTTCCTCGGGTGCACGCACGATGTGGCCCACAGTCGAGCGAGCTACCCACTGGCCAAACGCAGCATAGGCCCACTCACGTAGCTGCTCCTGCGTCAGCTCGGGGTGTTGCTGGTGGTGACGCCGCAGCCTGTTCTTATCGGCGATGGTCAAGTGATGGCGACTGCGAGAGGCTGACATGGCGCTACGCTGTTGTCTGTGATCGAAGAGCACAAAGCAGAAGTGCTCTTGCGCCATAGAAATGGACGTGTAAAAAACGGGAGTGAACTTAAAATTTGCTGTACAACTGTCGTATTTCTCTTTGTCGACAGTGTATCCATTTCTAATTGGAACGATCAATGTGGCAGCAAGAGCTGCGATGGATGCGGCACGTTGTGCGTGTGCAGGACCAGGAGCTTCGCCTAGACCGCTGGTTGCGGCGCCAGTTCCCGACACTTCCACAGAGTTTCCTACAGACGCAGCTACGCAAACGCAAGATCCGGCTACAGTCCGCTACGACGTCGAGTTTGCAGGCAGCCCGAGCCAATTCGCTGCTGCTGCAGGGCTCCACAGTGGCCATCAACGCGTTTCTCTTCCAGTCCAACTGCACTCGCTCGTAGTGCAACAAACAGAGCATGGCATAACGTTACAACATCATAATCCGACCACGGCACAAGACAAGACGACATTGCAGCAGGTGAACGGACTAGCTGTGCAGGACGGCTCGGCGTTGAATGAGTCGTAGCTGCTTGCCGTGGATTGCAGAGCTTATAAGAAACGATTTCACAATATTGAAAAAAAAGCAGTCCGGGGAGCATCAACAGTTGCAAGTGGTGCATCGATTGGATAAGGAGACGTCGGGGGTGCAGAGGCTGGCTCGCTCTCGACTTGCTACGAAGTGGCGTCGTACAAAACCTATGAGGCGTTTGGTTGTATCAACAACCAGGTCAACAGTATGGACCATGTCACTCGAGTTCCATTATATTTGAGGGGCGAGATGACATACCCACACATTGAAACGGGTGCTGAGACAGCGTACGCAGCCAGTAGATGCAACTCCGGAACTCCGATCCAGCACTGGACGCAAATGCCAAGCTACCAAGCGTCCATTGCGACCAAGAGTGTACCGATCGTGGGGACAAAACCAGTAGGGAGGACAGAGTCAGTCACGGATATCCCATCGACTGTTTCTACATACGAAGCGCATTCGATTCCTACGCCCGGTCAATGCTGACCGTCAGCCTGACGGGTTAAGTGGTGCGAGCTGAACATCGGCAATGCAGAATAAGATCGGAGCCTGAGAAGCGTCTGCGAAGGTTTGTCGAGCGCGCTTGCCTTTTTTGCTGCGTTCCGAGCGGGTTCGATGAAAGTTGCACTGGTGGCGACACTTGGAGCGCATCAATGCAAGTCCACCGCAGCACTGCACACCGAGAGATTGGTACATGCAGCATTACCGCGTCAGATACAATGAATTGAACACGCTGGGGGTTAATAATGTGTGGCTGCATGGCGCAAGACGAGCGAAACGGTTTGGTAGCATGGCGTGCGACGCCGGACTGGCTCAGAATGTGCTATATATCGCCCGTGTGTGGTGCTAATCTTGGGCTCCAAACGTGCGTCCGTTCACTCTACGTGTAGCTTAATTGCCTCTCTCCTGTGTTGATAATTAACGGACATCCTCGACTTCTTGCCACAGTACTTGCCATCCTATCTTTGGGTGTCGCCGTGCGATCGCCACACTCCGACCAACTGCAACATCACCAAGACAGAATTAGCTTACACGTTAACCGCCGCAACCTTAGTCTGCGGGTGGTTATCTCGCCTAGCGCAGCACCAAAAGCTCGCGTTGCAGCCGAGTCGCCTCTATCGAAGCCGAGGCGAACCTTTGCTCGCGATGTCGTGCCGTCGCCCAGCGATCTTTGTCCATTTTCTCATCTTGGCGCGGCGTCTCGATGAGATGCAATTTGTAGGCAGCCTTTCTTACGTGTATTTTTCGACTCATGCGCGCCGGCTCGGAGGTGGCCGGAAATAGAGAGGAAGGGCTTACAATGCGCGACTTTGCATACGAAGCAGCACCCACCGCTCCTACCGACCGACGCACTCTGCAATCTGCTAACTGCCCGGGAGACCGACGTCAAGTATGAACCAGCTCGAAACTTCTGCCCACGGCTCACGGGGGCTCCTTGCGGCGACAGCTGCAGAGTCGACCAGCAAAGTCGGTGGGCCTCCTGCGCCGTCGGTGCTCGCTAAAGCGATGAAGCGGCACAGTCGTCCCGAAGTCGACCACCACGACGACGACAAGCAAACGCAGCAAGAGCAAGACAACGGCAACCAGCTCGTATTCAGCGACGCGTGCGAGCCCATGGTCAACTACGACGGTTGCAAGTCCGTGGGTAAGCCGTTTAGCATGACCTCCCAGCTGGCCGACCACGAAGACGACGTTGTGAACGTCCGCTCGCCCATTATCTGTAAGTCAAGCTCGAGTGCTCGAAGTGCCGCTCTGAGCCCAACGTGTGTGTCTTCACTGGCTCGAAATGACGCCGTAAAAAGCGACTCCAGGGAGCCTTCGTGGACAATTCAAGAGTTCCAGGAGTACTTGGGTATGCTAGAGCTGCTACAGGACGTGTGCTGTACCTCTGAGGGCGGCGAGATGCGTCTATCGGCCGACAATCTCGGTCAAATGGAGCGGCTACTCACGTCGCTCTTGCCTCAAGGGGTGTGATCGTACATACAACGATTCGTGTTTCTTAGCGTTAGACATTCTGCATTTCTACACATTAGCCGTTTGTACAAGTTAACTCATCGAAATAGACGCGGCTGCATTTCGTGATACGCGGACTCCATTTGGTTGATGATCCTTCTGTCGGATGCATCGGAGTGATGCAATGTAGGGCTCTCGGTAGCCGGATCCAGATCCAATTTGTCCGGTCGGTACACTGTGACTTTATCCTGTGGATGTGGTAGCGGACCACGCACGATCGAAGCTCCTGCGTGTCGAATAGGAGACGCCTTCACGTCCTGCTTCTGATTGCCACGCTTCACGCCATTCTTCTTCGATAACGTTGATAATTTCTCGGTAGGTTTCGTGGTGTCATCCGAATGTACAGTGACTTCTGTATCGCGTTTTGGAGGCATGAATAGACAGGGAGAATACGAGTTAGTTCTCCCGTTTAACTGTGAAATTCCTTCGGGAGTTAGCGTGCGAATAGCATCGTTGCCATCCGATGCTGCGCGTGCGAGCTCGGCCTCCATAGAGTGAGAGATCCGGTCGTCTGGATCGAATTTGAAGATAAGTTTGAAGTCGATATCCAGCGCCGGAGGCGTTGACGCTTGAACGCTTGCACCATTGGTGTTTTCTTCCATCCAGAACGTGTATACTTGGTCTCCTGGTAGCAACGCGTTGTGCTGTAGTTGTGCACGTCCGCCTTTGAGGTAGAACCGGGAGTGACTGTCGAATAGTACGGCTTCAGGGACGTCTACTTTCTGCATCCCCGTGGCATCGCATACTCGTACCATGAGTTTACCTCGGCCTTTCACGCTCTCCACCAGTAACTGCTCGAACTTGCGGATCATGAACACTAAGGGGATGCTAGTGGGCGTTAAGACGCGTCTCTCGCGTCGGAAGAACCGCAACGGACCGTCGTCTGTAGCGGTAGGAAGCGCTACGTCTTGTGGTTCCTCGTCGTCCGATTTAGCTGAAGGTTCTACCTCTTTCTTCTGTTGTACAGGTGGAGAGGGCATGTTGGCGAACATACTGACACGTTTGGTGTTGCTACGCCCCAAGTCGACATCGTTGACTGACCGTCTACGAACTGGTAGTCCAGGTGGGGCTTTGGTAGTCGGCCACGACTGAGGTGGCTCCCCTGATGGGGTTGCTGGGAAAAGCTCGTCGTATAGATCGAAGTAGACCGCGTCGTCCTTGAACGATTCCTCGTCCACATTGCGTTGTCGTACAAGTTTTCCTGTACGATACCAGTCCAGAATCATCTCGAAGTGTTGTGGATTGCGGTCGATGAAGAAGGCGTCGTCCAGACAACTGATCTTGCCGCATCCGCACGTAATGATCTGGTTAAGTCTCTTACGAGGGTACTTGGCGATCAAACTCTCTTTGCAGCGGAAGAGTTTGCCTCCGACGTCGAACGCTACGATTCGAGTGGGCTTCGTGTCGGGGCCTCTTAAGTCCGAGATACTCTTCGAGTGCCACGGCACTCGCGTACGCCCCACTGTATGATCCGGGTCCAAACTGCGGAAATCAAAGTATGCTCCATGGCTAGTGGCTCTCAGTAGCACCGGGAACTTTTCTACCGCGCAGCTCGTTGTGCTTGGGTTATCAGAGTCCATGCTCTCGGTGGATTCGTCGTTCGAGCGGGTTGAGGTGAGATCGGCCTCACTTCGTCTCGTCTCGATGGTGTTCTCACTCCAGTCAATGGAGATAGTCAGGCCGTGGTCTTTCTCGCTGGTATCGCTGCGCTCCGTGAACATTTCGTCCAGGAGATCGTCGTAGTTGGTCACGACGTTGACATCTTCGTTTTCATCTCCGTCTTTTCGCCTGGTCATGGACTTTTTGGAAGTGATCTCTCTGCCTCCACGACAGAAGTGGAATGAGCAGGCAGGCAGGCAGTGCACGAAGGCGAACGCTATTCTTCTTCTACAGTGCGTGTCACTGTGAAAGGTCGTTATTTGAGGGCATAGGCTTTGGTAGTTTTGGTCCATGTTGAAGCCAGGCTCAACCGTCCACTTGTCCGATATAAAAGGATGCGATAACTACAACTGCAGATTCAGGAGATACATGGGTTGACACTATTGCATCGCTACACTAGGCGCCTTTGGGCCATTCGCTCTCATCTTTTGGGCCATTTCGCCTTGCCGTAAGCGATCATCATTTAGCGATGACTCTAGTGAATCACTAGTAGTGATCTCTCTTGATGCAACTCTTATCAGTTTGCTACCAGTGACATTTCAAAACCTGAGTCTCAATCGGTTACGGGGAGAACAGTCGGTCGTTGCAGCGCAGAGAAGTACTGCTAGTAGTAGCTACGTATGCTTTGGTATTAGAGACTCTCCTAGAGGGTCTTTTGATATGGATGGAGCCCAAGGAAAGCTGTTTCAAAACGGATAGGATGGCAGCTGGGGCTGCAGGGGTGTATTGTTCGCCGTGGTGATGGTGCATCTTATTTGCCAAATTGGTATCTTTGTCGTGCTGCTCAAGAAGTTGGAGACCACGAATATACATGGTACATGCCAAGTGCTCGTCTGATGGCGACGTTTTCAGGAAATAGTGGAGTGGTTCCCTCTCTCTTTTCGACACGCAGGATTCCTCTCCACAGTGTCGATCTGCGTGTTAGAGCCTTGCCAATCTTCCCATGGTAGATCCGACGTTTGCATCCAATGTACACAACATTTTTCCCGTGACTTGTATATGAGCTCGTGAAACTGAAAGGCACCTGATCTCTCCTGCAATTTTGAATCCAGTTCTTGAGCTCCCGGAGCGAGGGCGGAACTGTTGCCAGACACCGGTTCAGTGTTATTGTTCAGATGCAATGCAGTGTGTTGCAAACTGCTGTGTTTAGCCTCACATTTTCATGCCATGCTGGCAGCCAGATTTTCACCATTCAGATGAGCCAAAACTCTGACCTCCTGTCTGCTGCATGTATCAAGCCAACTCGCGATCTGCTGGCTACCTTCACTTTTTTTTTTACAGACGGGCTTGCAGCGCACGACAGCTTGTCGTGTGCTGTGTTCTCTCAGTGAGAGTTACGAGCCGCAACTACCGCTAAAACCTTGCAGCAATGTCCTTGTCCTTGCTGCATGCATACTCGCGATCTTCGCCTGACGTTGAAGTTTCCCTTAAAGCCAACCAATCCGCATCAATGATACTTCGTGCAACATTCCATCAATAGAAACATTCAAGCAACATAACTTAATGTAGGGAAACTGTCAAAGGCAAAATGACGCACCGGGCTGCGCTGCTCCGTTCGGCATTGTGCCTCACGACAGGTACCCAAGCATTGACCGCATGCACCAGATATAGTGCTGTCTAACGGCTCTTACTGTGCATCTTCCAGCGAAGCCACGGCCGTCACCCACGCTTTTCTGCTTCCCTGGACTCGAGTCAGCCCCGTGGCATGATACAAGTAAATTCGAGTGGGTCAAACACCTCGAGGCCAACCGCGAGACCATCACGAATGAGTATCTGGCGCTTAAAGCACAGCGCGATGCACTAGCCAAGAACTCGGAAGAGGCGGCCAATGAGGCGAGCGACTACAAGGTCTACGACAAGGAACACCAGCTGCACCAGGGCAAGTGGGATTGGCTCTCGTATGTGACCCAGGGCCGACGCCAAGCGGACTTTGCCGTACAATGCCCTAAGACAGTGGAGATTCTAGAGGACATTCCGGGATTTATGGCTGGACTGCCATTCGCCTACTCGTTCTTCTCCATCTTGAAACCCGAGGTGAGCTGCGATGATCGTGTAGTAGACTGTGGGAGGAGATTTTGACGTTTTTTGTGTGTGAAATAGTCGAGTATTAAGGCTCACTCGGCCCCATGCAACATCCGACTACGTTGTCACTTCCCGTTGATTGTCCCGGAAGGCTGCGGGATCCGTGTTGGTGATGAAACGCGACAGTGGGAAGAAGGCAAAGCGCTCGTATTGGATGGTACGAAACGTAAAGTTTATGCAGTAGTTCTCTGTTGGTTTTTGACATAAGTGAACCTGCAGACGCTTTTGATCATGAGGTATGGCACAACGGAAAGGAGGGAGATCGTGTGCTGTTGCTTTTCGACGTTTGGCATCCGGATCTTGTCCAGGGAGAACGCGAGGCAATCACCGAAATGTTCAAGGAGGCGAAGGAGAAGGGCTGGCTCAAGGACTACGAGTAAGAGGGACAGCATTCAAACACTCGCAAGCGTTGAGGATACTTGTTTATTCAAGGCAGTAGCTCGTCAAACCCGCCTCCACGTTTATCCGAACCATTTCCCCTAGCGTCTGCCCTAGTTGTAACACCAGGATACGTCGCTTTCTGCTCAGCATTGATCTTCACACACAAGTCGTGGACGTCTGCGTTGTCACCTACCTCGCGCTCACTACCGCTACTTGACGGTGATCTACGTCGCTTGGCCTTCCGTGAGTCGGATCCACTCTCCAGCCGTCGTCGCTTCCGTTCCCTCTTCTTCTCCTTACGCTTCCTCATCTCCACCAGCTTCTTGTAAAATAACTTCTCGGCACACGCACTACACGCTCGCACTTTGACCAAGCATCGCTTTCGCTCTCCATGCTCTATATATGCGAATAACAGCTCGTAGCTGTGCAACCCCGTGCGCTCATCGCACCGCTTGTTGCCGCATGAAAACTGCCCTTTGCCTGCTATAACCTCCGTCTCCGTGCGCCAGCGAAGCCCAATTTTGCCCTCCTTATAGCGAGATAGATCGGCCAGTGCGTATTCGCGAAAAAGCTGCCGGTAGTAGCGCACACTCATGCGGACTTGCCAGTCCGTCTCGCCCTTCTTGGCGTCTTCCTCATCGTCGCGGATGAACTGGAAATTCTGCTTGAGTACCTCCAAGTCGTTTTGTGACACGTGTTTGTCCCTGCGAGGGACTATGGAGCTGGCATCGCTGCTGACACTATTGCTACGGCGGGTGGAGGATGAGTACAGCCGCATGAGCTCCTGGTGGCTGCGGTTATAGTTAATTTTCTCGTTAGTGGCAGAGCATTGAAGGGTAAAAATGTATGCACAGATAGAGGTGATGGTGGAGAATATGATGAGAGCAATGGAGGACGGGTATTACCGGCGAAACATGCGCTCGGAGCCATGGGTGTCGTCGGCAGGAGTAGCAGGGGACACCATTAGATGAAAATGGAACTGGAGAACAGAATATATATGCTGTAGAATAGGAAGGCGAAAACAGGTCAGTTTCGCCAGTTCTCCACAGGATTTTTTGCACGAACAGCACACCAGGATGAGGACTCGGTGCATGGCTCAGTGAGCAGGGGCTCTGCTGAAAAAGATGGACTCGCAACATTGTGGTGGACACGCGAAGCCTTCACTGCAACGCTATTTAGCTGAACGATGACATCTGGACTCCCAAGTAACTCGGCAAGTTCGTTAACTTAAGGAAATCTACACTTTGATACACATGACAAGTTGAAACAATCAATCAACCCACGATGTGATTTCGCTGCTCTGAACTTGAAATCCGTTCGAAGAAGCACCATTCACCTTCGAAAACAGTGTGTCGAGCCATAATGAGTCCGTCAATGGCTAAAGGTGGTTTACCTTGATCTCGGTACAGCTTGACCACCACGTAAACCTACAGCAGATGAAAAACTTTGGGTGCAAAGCTCCAAGCATTCTGAACATCTCCGATTTGCGCTTCCAATCAATCTGAAAAATAATAAATCTTAAGAGGAAATCATTCCGTTCATTTTACTAAGAAGTAAACTCCTTCGTATAACTCAAAATCTAATAGCCGTGCAAACTGTATTTATTCATTTTACTAGAGCGTTTATAGGTTACTGTACTGTCCTTCTCATACCATAGTCATACCGTAGTGTGTGTGACAGGTGCTGTCCACTAGCCAAGATAACCTCCGGATGGCTCCAGCACTGCACCCACACTCTTCAATAGTCCGCCCACCCACTCCATCACTTCGTCCTCAATAGACGCGGGTCGGGCCAGCAACCATGATGCCCGCCGGCGGACCATCGTCCACTACAACCACGACGTCTCCGTCCACTACGTCCCCCGCCGCTTCATCTTCTTCTTCCTCTGCGGCGTCTCTCTTGACGTCCTCCGCATCCAGTGCGGGCTCCTCTTCCTCCGATGGCACGGAACTTCTCACCACATGCCTGTCCACCATCGTCACGTACGACTACGACTACGCGCTGTGCGTCATGAACTCAGGCTTCTTCGAGCTCGACTCGTCGCCCTTCGGGACGACCGCCACGGCCATTTCGTCCCTTATTACGGGCTCCAGCGGCAGCAGCTCCGTGGACTCTGGCTCCTGTACTCTCATGTGTACAAAACCGACGATGTCTGCGTCCAGTTCCTGCTGCTCAGCTGCTAATACCGTCAGAAACTGTCCGCAGTCGTCGTCCAGTATCGACTACTGCAAGTCTGTGATCGAAGACACAGTGGCCGAGAGTCAACAATGCGGGCTCTCGTCGCAGAATACCGCTCTCATAGTGTGTGTAGCCATCATCGTCGCCTTCTTCATAGCTGTGATGATAGCAGCCAGAATATATGCTAAGAAACAGGCTGCAGCTCTAGAGGGAGGCGCTCTTGAGTCCAAGTTCGCAGTGGCCAGCAGAGCCACGTGGGAAGCGGTTCTCGCTGCCTGGAGACAAGTGACCAACCTCATCTGGAAGAATCTAATCATCCGACGACGCAAACCTGTGGCTTTCGTGTTCGAGCTGTTCCTACCCGTGGTGTTGACGCTCGCATTAGTGTTTATTGCCAATCTGGATACAATTTTCGGTAGTGGAGATGAAAATTCTTCATCTTCAAGCTCGTCCGAAGCAGCAACACTGTCCGAGACTATTTTGTGTACCAGTCTGGACAGTTTGGAGTATACAGACTACGGTGCATTGAGTACCAACATGTCGACGTTCTACAGCAGCGGCCAGAGCGTCATTGGACTCTTTTTACTGATTAGTTATATTAAATTCGTGTCCACTACAACCACAACGATGGTGATTGAGAAGGAGACGAGGATCCGGGAGGTTATGAAGATCATGGGGCTATCGAACTTCACGTTGCTGACCTCGTGGTGTCTGACCACTGCGATTCTGGCCACGCCGCTTGCATTTGCAATTGCAGCAGAGCTCAAGTACGGCCAGGTATTCCCCATGACCGAGTACGCGACGCTAGTGTTCTTGTTCTGGGCGCTGAGCTTGTCTATCGTGAGTTTCAGCTACTTCATCACACCGTTTTTCAACAAATCCAGAGCTGCTTCGATCGCCTCGGTGTTGCTGTGGCTCGTGCTGTTCTTCCCGTTCTTCTCCGTCATGTCCAAGTCTAACTCGTCCAAGTATCTGGGTGCACTTGCACCTCCCACTGCGTTCGCGTTGGGTATTGACGACCTGGTACGTCGCGCTCAACTCGGCAGAGGACTGGCCTACGCTATGGGATTAGTGGAGTCTCCAATTACAGTTCCTTCAGCATTCGCGATGAGCTGGTTTTTGATTCTGGACTCGTTCATATTGGTCGCTTTAGGCTGGTATTTCGACAATGTGCTGCCACAAGAGTTCGGTGTTCGTAAGCCGTGGAATTTCCTCTTTGTGAAGGAATACTGGCTTCCATCGAGTCGCAACAACAAGGATGTTGTGGTGCTCGAATCCCCCACCACAGATTCGTCGCCTCAGACGCACTATTCATTTGGATCGCCGCGTGGAGTGAGGGGGTTACTGCATCAGAGTTCGTCAGACGGATCTATTGTGATGATGAAAGACCGACCTGGACTTGTGGCATCTGTGGAACCAGTCAATGCCGTGCTGTCAGAGCAAGAATGTAAGGGGACGTGTCTGCAGATTCGAGGTCTTCGTAAAGAATTCCCATCTGACGACGGAGGGGTGAAGGTGGCAGTACACGGACTGAACCTAACTCTATACGCCGGACAGATCTCTGCTCTGCTTGGACACAATGGAGCTGGAAAAACGACGACGATCTCGATGCTGACGGGTCTGATCCCGCCTACTTCAGGTGATGCAACCCTTTACGGACGCTCCGTGCAGGCAGATTTCAATGAGCTACGCCAGATTATGGGCATTTGTCCGCAGCACGATGTGTTATTCAACGAACTGACAGTCGAAGAGCACTTGCTGCTCTTTGGGACGATGAAACACATTCCGTTCACAAGTTTGAAGGAAGAAGTGGGGCGAATGATAAGAGAAGTTGGATTGGTGGAGAAGAGGAAGGTCGCTGCTCGGAACCTCTCTGGAGGACAGAAGCGCAAGTTGAGTGTGGCGTTGGCCTTTATGGGGGACAGCAAGCTGGTCTTCCTGGACGAACCCACGTCTGGCATGGACCCGTACTCTCGTCGATTTACGTGGAACTTGCTGCAACGGAACCGTGACGACCGCGTCATTGTCCTCACAACTCACTTCATGGACGAAGCTGACATTCTCGGTGATAGGATTGCCATTATGGCTGACGGTCAGCTTTGCTGTGCTGGTAGTTCCCTGTTCTTGAAGAACCGGTATGGTGCTGGATACAACTTGACTATGATCAAAGCGCCTGGATGCGATGTGGAGGTGGTGGGTGCGTTCTTGCGCAACTTTGTGCCTGAAGCGAAATGCTTGAGTAACTTCGGTTCGGAGGTTGTGTTCCAGCTTCCTTCGAAGTCTTCTGGAGTGTTCTCGACGATG
>NW_008634126.1:1088472-1089088 GCF_000247585.1 Phytophthora nicotianae INRA-310 | reverse complement strand
GCAACTTTGTGCCTGAAGCGAAATGCTTGAGTAACTTCGGTTCGGAGGTTGTGTTCCAGCTTCCTTCGAAGTCTTCTGGAGTGTTCTCGACGATGTTGCAAGTGCTTGACGATGAAAAGCACAACTTGCGTGTGATTCAGTATGGAGTGTCGGTCACGACGTTAGAGGAGGTTTTCTTACGGATCTCGCAGGATCGCGAAGAGGAAGCGGCCATGGGTGTCGCTGCCTGTGGTGTTGAAACAGTGGACCAAATTCGCAAGACTTCCGCTACATCGGCAAACTCCCGTGGTACGTTAGCGGGTCCGAATTGGACTCCGATCTCGTCTGAATCGACGAACCGTGCAACATTCTGGAGCCAGTACAGCGCGCTATTGACCAAGCGTGTGCGTATTGCGAAGAGGGACAAGAAGAACCTCCTGAATGCGGTGTGCATCCCGCTGCTCTTTTTGATCATCCTAGTGTCGTTACCTGAGATCGATGTGGCGAGTTTTATGACTACAAGTGACTATGCTACTGAATTGGCGTCAACTTCTCGACAAGGCCGGTGCTCGAGTGCGAATTTCTCTTTGGTTTCGGTTCCCAGCGCTTGTGACAGCTACAGTTTCAATTACTGTGA
>NW_008634126.1:1085425-1087242 GCF_000247585.1 Phytophthora nicotianae INRA-310 | reverse complement strand
AACTCGATGGAGGTGTGGGGTGTCGTCTGTCTGGTTGGATCACACGCTCTGGCTGTGATCCCCATGGCGTACTTGTTCTCGTTTAAGTTCAAGAAGCACGCTGTTGCACAGACATCTCTACTGGTATTTGCACTTTGTACCGGTGGATTGTTGAGTATTTTCTCGTTCCTGTGTCGACTCATCGACTTCGACTTAACTCCGGGTAACTCTACGGACAACTTGACGCTGTCTTCACTAGACAGAAACTACTTGAGATGGATCTTCCTGCTCTTCCCAGGCTACAGTTTGAACAATGGCATCTACGAGATCGCTACACGGAAGTTGAGTCGAAGCGCACTGTATGGTAGCAACACAGACACGATCGCGCCGCCGTCTTTCTTCGGTGCCTGGGAGGGACTTGGCACGGACTACACGTGCACGTCGTGCTGGGATGCAGCCAGTGGAGAGACTTGCTGTGTGCGTAACGTCTTCGATCTCGATGTGGCAGGAGCTCCTGTTGCTTATGCGGTGGTTGAGATCGTGATCTTCATGCTGTTGGTGTTTATTATGGAGAACCGCAGCTTGTCGTGGCATCCGGAGAAGAGATCACAGGAGTTTGCGTCTAATGAGGACGACGATGTGGCTAAGGAGCGGCAGAAAGTGGAGCGTGCGTATCCAACTCAAGACGACAGCGTCTTCATCCGCAATTTACGCCAACAATACGGCAGAGGAGGAAAAGTGGCTCTGGACAACTTGTGTCTCTCGATTTCGAAGGGAGAATGCTTCGGTTATCTTGGCATTAATGGAGCTGGCAAGTCTACGACGATGAAGGTTTTGACAGGAGAGATCGCTCCTACCAACGGGTTCGTGACTCTCGGAGGCTACGATTTGTCTCGTGATCGCGATAAAGCGCGCCAAGTGGTTGGCTATTGCCCTCAGTTTGATTCTCTGCACGACTTATTGACTGTGGAAGAGCAGCTGGAGCTATATGCTCGACTCAAGGGCATTCCGAACGACCGAGTGACGAAGGCCGTGGACCAGAAGATTGAGGAAGTGGGGCTTACTGAGTACCGGACGAAGCTGACGCGAGGCTTGAGTGGAGGCAACAAACGTAAACTCTCGACTGCTATTGCGTTGATTGGCTCTCCTAGTATTATTTTTCTGGATGAGCCATCGACAGGTGTGGATCCGAGTTCTCGAAGGAAAATGTGGGACGTCATTGCTGGCGTCTGTGCCGCAAAAGAGTCGTGTGTGGTGCTCACGACGCACAGTATGGAGGAATGTGAAGCACTCTGCACACGTGTGGGGATCTTGGTCAGTGGAAAGTTGAAATGTCTGGGAAGCGTTGAGCACTTGAAGCAGAAATTCGGACGGGGATACATCGTTGAAGTGAAGCTGAGAGAGCCAAGCGCGTCCTCTGTTGGAAGACTGCAGCTTGAGGTGTATCGTATTCTAGGAGGCAACTGCTCTGGTGTGTTGCAGGACCAAGTCACCAGTTTGTGTTCATCTCTTGGAGCTCCGAACCGTGCACAAGAGATTCTGAATGGTGAGAGAAATGGTAGCGTACTTCACAGTTACCTCGAGACGTCGGGTGTCATCCCTATTGACGTCTTCTGCGCGTGGTGGCTCACTGAAAGCATGGGTTCTGCGCTACAAGACTTCTTCCAGTCCAAATTCCAAGACTGTCAGCTGATCGAGCACCAAGGCGGCCACTTCCGCTTCCAAGTCCCAAAGCATTCCTTGCGACCTTACGCAATCTTTGGTTTGCTCGAGGAGAACAAGGAGCAATTGCATGTGAGTGAATACGGCGTAAGTGAGACGTCCTTGGAACACATTTT
>NW_008634126.1:1082937-1084205 GCF_000247585.1 Phytophthora nicotianae INRA-310 | reverse complement strand
AGAGGTACCAAACAACGGGTTGACATTTTCTGAGCAGTTACTGTATACCACGGTAATTTACGAGCCCGAGAGAATTTATTCTCAAAACTAAAAATGAAAAAATAATCGTGTCACCCCCCTCTCTTTCCACCTCCTTCATGCATCTGTAGGCCAGTCATTTTCTGGCACGCTGCAAGACACACGCAGTATATCTGTCCGTAGTGATGTAGGAGAGGACAGCACTGCGTCCGACATAAGTGCGAGCATTGTGGACGAAGTGGAAACCAAGTGACACGAATCATGAGAAGCTTTTGACCTGTAGCTAAAAGGTTACCAGGAACAGACACATCAAGTCCTCCGACTACGCTATCTACCTCAGTTTCTCAGCGAAACAAACAGATTCAGCAGCGGGAAACTGAGTCTGATGAACACCACTATCCCTGACTCCCTCGAGGAGCACTATTTGAAGAAGCGGTGGTTGGCCATCTCACCGACCAGTACTCGGTCGGATAATTGTACCGCAATGAAGTGCGGAACTCTTGGCCGGGATGTACAATGACATTGAACGTGGCGCTAATAGTAATGACGTCGCTAAGATTTCGGCTTGGAGTTCTCCAGTCTTGGCAACAAATATGACGAGCACCTTTGATCCGTCGGGGTACAGTGTACCCAACGGTTTCTTCTGGCAACAGACGGCGACTGAGACCGCGGGAAGTTGCCTGTGCGTTAGGATCTGCCAAATCCAGATCATCCGGAGCCCAAGCCAGGATCCGTAGCACAGGACAAAATAGTAGTATCACACTGCCAGATGCAGCCAGCACACGTGTTGGTTGCGTGCCACACAGATCGTGCGCATGCTGGCTGCTCTGGCATGCAGACTCTGCCACACTCTGCACAGATAGTGGGACGTGGCTACGGACCATCCATTCCGCAGCCGCGTCCCCCGACATTTAGCTTATGAGCTGACTGCCCCTGGTAGCGAGGAGCAGTTAGCCCATTCAGCAATTTCCATTTTAAGCGTCAAGCGCCTGGGCGCGACGTGCCTCGGCCGTGATTTCCGGCACGGGGGCGCCCGTGCGCCATGGACACCGAGCGGCTCGACACGCAGACTACCACTACGTTCTACCTGGACATGCAGACTACGATTACGTTCTACCTGGACATGCAGACTACGATTACGTTCTACCTGGACATGCAGACTACGATTACGTTCTACGTGGACATGCAGAGGTGCCGTGCACGGGCGCGACGTGCCTCGGCCGTGATTTCCGGCACGGCGGCGCCCGTGC
>NW_008634126.1:1078372-1082377 GCF_000247585.1 Phytophthora nicotianae INRA-310 | reverse complement strand
GACATGCAGACTACGATTACGTTCTACCTGGACATGCAGACTACGATTACGTTCTACCTGGACATGCAGACTTCCACTACGTTCTACCGGGACAGGCATTGCTTCATCGGGATTCGCCGGCAGCGTGCTGAGCTTGTGCGGGGCAAGTTGAAGGGTTTCGGCCCTCTCTTGCGGATGGCTTGGTGTGTTGCTGTGCGATTCAACGGTTGAAGCTTACACGAACGACAAGAGGCAGAACAGGAACAAGTAATTTATTAGTTGTGAAAAAATAAATGCTTTGTTGAGCCTGTTGGCACTTGTTTATTCTTCTGTAGCTTCAGCTTCCACGTAGGCGCGCTCCACTCGGCGCCGTTGGCGTCATCTGTAAATGCGTATTTTGTTTGAAGGGAGGTTCACCGCCGGCTCCCAGGTTGGCTCCCAGGAGGTGAGGAATTGAACGCGCCCATTGATTCGACAATCCGCGGATGGTCCGCATTTGATACGTAGGTAGTCCGCGCAGGTCGGTACCAGTTGGTAGGACCCATTCCGCCTCACCAGCGTCGTCCCCCAAAGCAGCTGCCTCAATGAGGCGGGACTTAGTGATGCGAGATTTGGGCACAGCATCCAGCAGCCGCTTGATTGCCTCTGCGGTTGAGGCATTACCTTGTTGAACATGAACCCATGTTCTCAGGTAACGAGCCGCAGCTTCATCGAGGCGCCCCCAACCGGACGCGAAGGTGTGCTTGGCACCACTTGAAGAAGGCTGGGAAGGCAGTGTTGGTGCTGGGGCGGCTTGCCATGGTGGAAGTGATAAGAAGAATGAAAAGCAAATTGAGCACAGATAAAATCGAAGTTGAACGTGAATCTATTATTAATCAGAAAAAAATAGACAGAAAGTTCGATTTTCTTTCTTTAGCAAAAAACGACTGTACATGTAGCTACCGGTTTTCATTCCATATTTAATGCATGTCGGTTTGCCAATGGGCGACCAGCAGGAACTCGGACACTGGTACTGTAGTACTAGAGCGGCGACGTTTCCTGGACACAGATCGATTAACTAGAGTCCGTTTGCCGTCCAAGCCTGTGTAGCTCTTAATCTGCAGAGCAAAAATCACATGAATGCAGACAGCAAACTTGAAGTAGTACTTGCATCCACATGAATTCGTACTCAAATCCACGTTCCAGCCACCCTCCGGCTGCCCAGCCACTTCCATTCGCGCGTAATTAACTTCCATCTGCGCCGATACTGGACCCACCTCACGACTGCGCCCGAGCTCCGGGAGGTAAACACGCTCGCAGCCACGTGACAGCACCCTAACCACGTCTGGGTTGGGGGAAACAAGTAGGAAGTCGATACTGGATCGGCTCGGAGTCATGCCCACAAGAAGATCGCGGCGGCGAAAATCCTTAACCCTTGCATTTAACTGCTGGGTAGCCTCAGGGGATTCCTTGAAAATTCTTGGAGTCACTGACTGATGTCCGCAACAATCCGCCAGCAACTGGATCAGCGTCCCGATCTTATGTTTGGTCCGCAGTGTGTAGTCACACTTGATCAAACGGTTAAACTGTTCCACCGGATTGTTTGTGGTGGCGTATCTACTTGGTGTATGAAAGCATTGCCAAAGCCAAAACGCGCTCGTCACCCACGTGCGTTCGAAATAGCCTCGGAACCATACCATCTGCTCTTCGTCCGACCAACTCGTTAGAATCGGTTTCACTTGTTCGTCATAGACATCTTGGCTAGCCGCAAATGCAGGTCGTAAACGTCCGCCATCACCTGGTCACGTAATCGATCGGGTACACTCTTCAGTTTTTCGTGAACTTTGGCCATCACGTGATAGAAGCACATCAAGTACACGAATTCGCAATCCGCACCGAAGACGCGAACCACTTTGTTCTGTTGAGCAGCTTCAGCGTCGGCCATGACGAACTTGACCACCAGTTGACGCCCACCCGACACTGAAGCAAAAATCCGGCGCAGTTCAGTCAGCACCGTCGCGTAAATGTCCTCCAAGCGTTGCGACGTAATGAAAAGTGCCATGAGGTGGAATGAGCGACACTTGTCAGAGATCCCACACACGATGACAGGATACCCGACTTGGTTCAACTTGAAGGTGGCATCCATGTGGAAAACGAACGCCTCCGGGTCGCGAGCCGCATTCAGTAAAAGACGTTTAGTTGTCAGCCCAACTAAAAATGGTTTTTCGTCAGAGCCGTTCCCCACATCTGGTTTGCCGCGGCCGTCACGTTTCCAACCAAACGAAAATGGAGACGGTCGGACCATACGCCAGCTGATCGATTTGGCTCAGGATTTGGTCATAGTCGTCATTGCGGTGGAGGTTCTTCTTCGAATAGCTGCTGACGAACCATTGCACCTGACGCAGCGTCGGCAACTCCGACTCAGTAAGTCCAAATCGTCGAGCCATTCCATTGCGAATTCGAGAGGGCTTGAGGCCTTGCGTCGCCATTTCGCGACCGTAATCCTTCAGCCGTGGAGTCAACTTGACCTTTTGGGGCTCCTTTACCAGCGTCTCATGAGCACCAGTCTCCATGATCGTCACCCGGTTAAGTCCTTGACACGTGAGAACCTTCCCCTTCCATGGGCACGCGTTGCTGCTGCCTTGCATGTTTCCGAGGCACATCTTAACAGTTGGCACCGCATCTTGTGTGGCTTGGTCAGCTCACACACGACGCATGGAACCAGCTGACTCTTGACAATGATGACCACCTCCATGTCTTCCATGAGCAGTTGGGAGCCCTCTCGAGCCATGTCGCTACAGACAGTCGCCCACTTGGTCGTCGTGGGCATCTTCAAGGTGGGAGACGAGGGGGTGGGAGTTCAGATTTCAGTGTTTTTTCTGTATGAAAAAAAAAAAGATTCTTGCTAGGATATAAACAACTGTGATTGGTTCATCGACTGTCAAAGCACAGGTCGTGATTCGTTAATATTAAGTGGTGTGTAGACACACGAGTTTGATGTGTTTTGGCCAATGCAATTGTGCCACACGTATATATTGTGTGGCGTAATGTGACATTGATGTGTATCACCCACATTGTATGTGCTGTCACATTTTCTGTGTGTAAAACCTTGGCTCCGTGTGATTTACCAGTTCTGTCGTAGCACAGAGACAGATAAAGGTAAATGTTAGTTTCAGATTAGCTCGGTAGAGAGCGAGTGGCCTGGTAGAAGGCCGCCGGCGACATCAACCTTGAGCACATCAACCCGAGGTCATACCGTCGCGAGTGGTCTAGACACTGCCATCGACGCGACTTGTAGAG
This sequence comes from Phytophthora nicotianae INRA-310, assembly GCF_000247585.1. NCBI lineage: Eukaryota > Oomycota > Peronosporomycetes > Peronosporales > Peronosporaceae > Phytophthora > Phytophthora nicotianae. The sequence goes on along the minus strand of NW_008634126.1, from coordinate 1,079,119 downwards.
CCCGACTGCTTGTTTGCACCGTCCTACTGCAAGGAACAAAGATCTGTGCTTGCTGTAGTCGACGCTATTGTTCTTCACCAAGATCTGTGTTCGTGAAGTAGTCAATGTGGAAGTCATACGTCCTCGCGTAATAGTTGACGCTCTCTAGAAACGTAGGTTCGTAGCCATCTGCTCCGGAGTATGTAGGTGCATATCCTGTTACTTGAGTACCGGTATCTAGGGTGTTCGGAAATCCACCTCCATAGAAGTTGATCTCCAGATCCTGGGTGTCGGAGTCTCCCCTCAAGTGCAGCTTGCAGTAAAACAGGGTGCTGGAGCATTCTGCAGTATAATCGGCTGAAGCTCCTTGATGGAGACCATCGTCCTCTCCTTCTACACGCACTTGTGTCAGGAAGTTCCCCGCCGCCCAGCTCACGTCATGCTTGCCGAAGCGCCCTCTACCCACCACAGGATTTCACACTGTTGCTACACAAGGAAGTGTAACATTCGAGGAACACGCGGTCGCTCGTATTAAAATTCACAGTTTTAGACTTTTATCTTGGGTAATTTAAACGATAATATAACCATTTGTATTCTGTTTGGTGACATGAGGTACCGAAATGGCTAAGGTGACTGGAGATACTGCTGTTTTTCCGGTGGCAAATTTGCAGCGGGGCTGCCGTAGCTTAGCGTCAGAGGAAGACGGTTAACTCAAAGAGTACAGGGGTTAACTCAACACCCTAACAAAGGTTAATAGGTCCTTAATAT
>NW_008634126.1:1066545-1068501 GCF_000247585.1 Phytophthora nicotianae INRA-310 | reverse complement strand
TACCCCTAACCTATAACATATTTTTCGCCCGCCTGCAGATGTTAATTCCCTGTGAGGAAGTTAAGTCTGTATATCTGGATTTTTGTATGAGCTGTTGTTCGAAGCAGCTTCTTTGTCGTGAAACAACGTTTGGCCGTTGTTATCTAGTAGAACTCGATCCAATCGGGCTGCATCTAAACGCATCCATTGCGCCTGCCTCCTTTGAAGTTCGTTCGTAGCGGCTCGTTATGGCCGACATGACGCCGGACCCAATCTCATGCCGTGGCCAGCTTGACACCGAGATCTTCGGCAACACTTTCCCACACGCTTCCGTTGCGTGCGGTTTCGACGACCCGAAGCTTCGTCGCGAAGGCGTAACGTGCGTACTTGACTGGTATCTGGAAGCTTGGCTTGGCTTAGACGTGCAAATTGGGAACTGAGACTGCTGTAAGCAGCGCCAAGACTGCAGCACCTGCAAGCGCGGCCTCTACAGAGCGGTTTGGCGCGAAAGTAGCGCGAGAGAGTCACTCATCCCGTGGAGTTCGCGCGCTAGCTGCGGTTTGGCGCGCTAGACAGCTTGAAGTTGAAGTCTTCGATCGGTTCTTGAATTATATCAAAATTCGAATATAAGTTACTGCGGTGCTTTTGCGAATTTGCCTTTACCTTGCTTTTGCACTTGCCGAATGTTAATTGGTTTTACGAAATAGGACTGGAAAAGGTGTAAAACGTACGCCAACCTTTGCTGGCTGTGAGCCACGTGGCCATTTAGCAATCTGATCCCACGGTGAAAGACGGGAGTTCAAGAGCTGGCTAAAGAGGGCCAGCAAACGGCTGACGAGGTGATCAAGTAAACTACAGTGTCTACGAAGCAAGTTTCAAAAAAAATTTCTACGTCGCTAACGGCTACTCATATCTTCGTAACGAGCACCATCTCGAGCTCGCAGTCGTATTGGTTGCATACTTGCAGAGCATCTTGGACTTCAGTTCTATCTCGCTCCAAACTGCTGAGAAAGCGAGGTCAGCTGTCGCTGGTTACTTTTCTTCTCACGAAAAAAGCGATTGCATCGATGTGAAAACATGGTGTGTACGAGAAGAGAAATCTGAAAAAAAAAACGTGGATATGGGAATCCAGCTAGAGACCCCTATCGTTCGCCAATTCATGCGTTGACTCAAGAAAAAGAAGGATTCAAAGTAAGTGCCAGTAAAAGCGGTCCCGATATCGTTAGACATGTTTACGATTCTTCACGCATTCCTCGATTCTCCCACTGGCCTGAAAGGATTTAGCAAAGAAAGTCGTGTGTGGTTTAAGTGTCTCGTTCGTCGTTTGCCTTCTACGACATGTGCGGTAATAACGAGGTTTTGACTCTCATGTGGAAGGACGTGTCGTTGCGCCGATTCCGCCCAAGCGTCGTTGATCCAGGTGAATTCATCGAGTATGGAAATATGCTCTGTTCAATCGGAAAACCGCTGTGGCAGAAGGGCGCACGTATAAATTGCATCGTATGTCCAAGAATGACCCAAGACCCATCTACAGGCTGTGAACAGGTGTGCGTTGGCTGGGGGAAAGAAGATGTCTGAGCAGCTCTGCATCACCTTGGTCAAGTGCAGGGTATAATCAGGAATGAAAAGCAGATTACTAGGTATGTGGCCAAGCACTGGACTAACAATTGGTTTACGTCGCACACATTTCGCCGTGCTGGTGCTCAATACTGTATCATGTATGCGCAGCTTGGTCGTTGTTAGTCGCTGCGTACGATTAAGTGGTGGGCCGGGTGGAGTGTCGCCGAGAAAACGAGACGTTGGTTCGATGCTCGATTTTATCATCCAATCGGAGGAAAGTGAGCTAGCGGACTGCTTGGCGCCGGACAAGATATATTTGATCGGGTGCCCTAGTGCTCCATTCGAAGCCATCATGATTAACGACGAAGAACCTATCCTAAAACGGCTCTGTTGACTTGAAACACTGATACTGGAAAT
>NW_008634126.1:1063096-1064115 GCF_000247585.1 Phytophthora nicotianae INRA-310 | reverse complement strand
GCCCTTTACTCTCAACATCCGCGACCAGCTTTTCGGGCTTGCGAATTCCTCGTCTCGCGCTGCTTGAGTCTTCTCTTGTCGCTCTTTAAATTTTGTTTCATGAAGGGCAACCGATGCGAGATACTTCTCCACTCGCCTGCGGTACTTTCGCAGTTTCTCTTGGAGAGAGACAAGGCATCTTCATCTTTAATCTTCTCCATTCGAGACCCCGACGAATGCGATGCATCTCACGGTCGTACTCTGCGTTCGACGCCGTGTCAATAACGTCATTCGAAAGATCTTCCGTATTGACACTTAGGTGGACCTTTAAACAGTTGATTACCGTTGTCGCTTGGGGCTTGAAGCCATATATATCGGTCGGGAGCTACCAAACTTGTACGCAGCCGACAGTATATTTTCGGGGTGAAGTGCGAACACGACGGCCGTATAGAACTGGGGGCATTGAACCATTGAGGGGCCAGCCGAGTAGAGGTTTTTGCACTGCTCACACAAAACGTTGAGGCCGAACGCAAATAAGTTCGGGTCCTTGCTAATGCCATGAGCTAGACTCGAACTTGGTTCCGGCTACTTATTGCGGAGATATGGCTCTCGGTTAATTATCTTTCGCGTCTTGGGCGCCTTCTTGGCCCCGCAAACCTTGCGGTGCCATAATCTACTTGGAACCTACTTCCCGTAGGAAGCGCATTCACTCTTCATCGCGCGACGAGTCTCTGTGCCTGCTGCGTCCATTCAGATGCTTTTTCTACGACGCATGATGATTCGTTAATTTTTATTGCTTTCGTTTGATGATTTTGATTGGCTAATAAAAATGTTGTTTCGATGTTGTTTCAGGGAAAGAAGAATAAATATTAATGATGTACTCTTTTATTTTAAAATGAATATGTCACTGACTTATGTCATGAAAAGAAATAATAAGAGAACCATCGAAAATGTATAATGCTTAAGATCCGTTATTAGGGGACCATCAAAAGTGAAAGGTTAACATTCATTTTTGGAGCATCTATCAGTAACCTAACCGT
>NW_008634126.1:1059892-1060561 GCF_000247585.1 Phytophthora nicotianae INRA-310 | reverse complement strand
AGTAAGGAGACTCCACATTGGTCTTATCACAGCAGGTTGAGGCACTGCAGTCGATCACGCCAAGATCACAGTAATTGAAACTGTAGCTGTCACAATAACTAGATACATAGACCGACGAGATGTCGGCGCTTGAGCATTGACTCTGGTGAGATGTCGACGCAAGGGTTGTAGCATAGTCACCGGAAGTCACAAAACTCGTCACGTTGATCTCAGGAAGTGAGACGAGAATAACCAAGAAGAGGAACGGTATACATACTGCATTCAAGAGATTCTTCTTGTCTCTTTTCGTGATACGCACACGCTTCGTTAACAGTGCACTGTACTGGCTCCAGAATGTTGCACGGTTCGTCACTTCAGACGTTATTGGGGTCCAATGCGTACCACGAGAGTTCACCGACGTAGCCGACGTCCTGCGAATTTGATCTACCACTTTGACACCACACGCACCTACACCCATGGCCGCTTCCTCTTCGCGATCCTGCGAGATCCGTAAGAAGACCTCCTCCAACGTCGTGACCGACACTCCATACTGAATCACACGCAAGTTTTGCTTTTCATCGTCAAGCACTTGCAGCATCGTCGAGAACACTCCAGAAGACTTCGAAGGAAGCTGGAACACAACCTCCGAACCGAAGTTACTCAAGCATTTCGCTTCAGGCACAAAGTTGC
>NW_008634126.1:1056217-1057887 GCF_000247585.1 Phytophthora nicotianae INRA-310 | reverse complement strand
CCAGGCAGCGAGAACCGCTTCCCACGTGGCTCTGCTGGCCACTGCGAACTTGGACTCAAGAGCGCCTCCCTCTAGAGCTGCAGCCTGTTCCTTAGCATATATTCTGGCTGCTATCATCACAGCTATAAAGAAGGCGGCGATGATAACTACGTACACTATGAGAGCGGTATTCTGCGACGAGAGCCCGCATTGTTGGCTCTCGGCCACTGTGTCTTCGATCACAGACTTGCAGTAGTTGATACTGGACGACGACTGCGGACAATTTTTGACGGTATTGGCTGCTGAGCAGCACGAATTGGACGCAAACATAGTCGGCTTTGTGCATGCGAGGGTACAGGAACCAGACTCCACGGAGCTGCCCATGAGAATCGACGAGATGGTGGTGGTGTCTGTCCTCCATGTGTCGAGCTTTTTGAAGAAGCCCGAGTTCATGACGCACATTGCGTAGTTAGGGTCGGACACGATGATGTAAGACAAACACGTGCTGAGACGATCTGCGTCGTTGGAGGATGAAGAGCCAGCAGTGGACGTCATGAGGGACACTACAGAGGAGGAGGAGGAAGAAGAAGAAGTTGCGTGGTGGACGGTGGTCCACTGGTGACAATTTTGGTTGTTGGCGATAACCGTTCACCGGTGTAATGAGGAAGAAGTGGTGGAAGGGGTGGGCAGCGTTTTGAAGAGTGCGGTGGTGCTGAAGCCACGCGGAGGCAGGTGGACAGCTTAAAAGCCTTCTCAAAATGTCACCATCTTAGCCATTGGAGTTTCGCTGTAGTTGCAATGCAACGTCTTCTGTTCGAGCGTGATTCTTTTAACGGATCTCCAGTGAAACCGCGAAAGCTGCTAAATGAACCCAAGTGAAAATCCAGCTGCTTTGCCAGTGAATCGCTATTTGAAATCGGCGATGATCCCATTAGGAGTGCTCGGTGTGAGCAGTGCTAAAATTATTAATAGTCGGAACCCAAATAAACGGGGTCAAAATAGGGTCGTAATAAAATATGCTTGGATGCCATTCAGACGAAAAAACCCTTTAAAAATTTAATGGCTTTTTTTCGTCTGAACGGCCAATGGGTTATTTGGGTTATTCAGAACCCACCTCAAAATAGTCCAATTTTGGGTCGTAATAATATATGATTGGATGCCATTAAGACGAAAAAAAACAATTAAATTTTTAATGGCTTTTTTTCGTCTGAATGCCATCCTAGCCAATCAGATCTCTCATGTCCCATAACAACGGACACAAAATAAATAATACTAGCAGTATTTTGTCGATTTGCTCGTAGTACTCTTACCACAAATAATATTATATCGCTCAACATTAATATCATTTGCTCGATAGCAAAATGAATTTACTACATTGTTACCGAAAACTACTACGGAATTTTTGTGCACGTTGTTCAGCAAAACATATACATTTCTCACACGTCTAACATATAGATATTCAGATTACTTTATAACATTTGTATAGCCAGACAATATCTTTAAGCGGACACTAAGCCAATCATAACAACGAATTTCACGAGAATAACCTAAAGTTGAGAGATTTGCAGAACTATATTTACTTCGTTCAGAAACGCACTATCTCACATTGAAGGACTATTTTTAATCGATCTGTACCCACTCTCTCACATTTACCTGACTCTTCAAGAACAATGCCACGAGGACGAAAGCGT
>NW_008634126.1:1047707-1048812 GCF_000247585.1 Phytophthora nicotianae INRA-310 | reverse complement strand
TGTCGAACCTAGCGCTGCCTCCCTGTATGGTCTGGTAGAGGACTATGCCAAGAATGCGAGATGCGTACTCAGCCGCGATCCTCAACGCCATCGGTAGCGTCCCAGCGATCTCTATCATCAAGTACACAAGGAGTCAAATCAGTGGTAGTGACCCTCTTAGAGACATTGAAAGCACGCCAACACGGAGCGTTGCCCAGGATGATCCGAGGCCATTCCTTCAATCAGTGTTGTCCGTATTAATGGGTGTGGACAACGCAATTGTTTTGAATTTGGACATCCGGATCTCATATGGCTGCTGCGCTACTCTGGTACGGCGCTCTTCATCGACGGAGCGTTTAAGGTGGTGCCAATGCTGTTCACGCAGTCCCTCATCGTGATGGTCCGAGTGGAATTGTACGTTCCGGCAATGTACATACTCATGGATTCTAAACATCAGGATGTCTACTGGACTGCGCTTAACTACATCGTTATTCAGACTGGGTGTCTATTCAAGCCGCATCAGTACATGTCACTTTGATAAGGAGCTTGTGAATGCCATGACGGAACAGTTTCCTCTCGTTAAGTTCGTCGGATGCCATTCCATTGGAAGCAAGCTCTTCGATGCTGAGTGAGCGCATCCCTCAGGACCATATTCCTTCTGCCCTAGCCTCAAATATGATTGATGTACTCACTATCATTCCGATAAACGAAATCGCGGACAAGGTATGATCTCATTTTAATATGTTGTGATTGTCTCTTTTTATCATTAATTTAATATTATTCTTATTTTATTATTTGGGGAACTTGCTACGTTCGCAGCGTAGTGGATGAAACTGGGACCAATAATAGTGGGATTCGTCTTGGCGTTACTTCAAGAACACCTGGATGAACCACCTCGATGGTGATCTCTGGAACGTCAATAACATGCAGGTGGCTGGGATTGATCTGGCCAACTGGACTAATAATCCTTTCGAACGCTACCATCGTGCGCTCGGTGAATTGTTTTCTGTAACATTTTCAAGTCTCCTTGCGTTCGTTGAAACAGCGAAGGCGGATGCACGCCGCTACGCCCAAATGATCGATGACATCAAGCATCATCATCGCTATCGGCGCAGACATGCAGAAT
>NW_008634126.1:1043467-1044487 GCF_000247585.1 Phytophthora nicotianae INRA-310 | reverse complement strand
GACCGGTTCACCCACCACCCGTATCGGATGTGCACATGATCATGATCCCGACACTTCAACGATTGTAGCGTCCACGTAATGAAGAACAGATACAACCATCAGCACTGATGACACACAATTCTCCGCGCACTGCACCTGCAGTACACACCGCGTGGATGTCAAGTGCATCCGAAATCGCTGCGAGGATCGGCGTGATATCACCATCAAACTAATTACCCTTGTGCGTATGCAGTACCGTCGTTGATGACGCTGAAGCTGCAAACCTACACTTTCATCGGGCAATTGATCAATGTGGAGACTACAACATCATGGCTTTCGCAAGCTCGACTGGAATGCGTAGAAGTGGATTTGTGCAAAAGTTAAATGCATGCCTTTGATAGTCTTGGACTGGCTCTGTTGTGAGCTACACAGAAAAGCTTATCGTACCCGAATTGTTGCGGCCCATCGGCCTATCAAGATCTTGTCCAGGTGTCATGAAATCGACTGTCTCCACATTAAGGCGATGGAGTCGGGTATTCAACGCGGAGCTTCACCGGAACGTACGTGCCCGCACCTCCACTTCGGGGCAGCGTGTGTAACGGGATTACGCGCAAGTGGCTACATGTTGTCACTTGGTTACGAAGGGTTTCCACATTGGTGTGTACTACATCAATGGTTACATTTGGCAGACGACTGGTCTGCACGCATTTAGACTTCCTATTGGTAGAAAGTCAACATCTTCCTTCCAATTACAGCAGTAGGATCTTGATAACACTCGCTAGCAAATACCTTTCATAGACAATATCACTTTAGGAGGAAACTCAAACAAAGACATAAATCATGAATAACAGTTCTCATTTACCGAAAATTGGCCTTTTATACTTATTTTAGTAAATCTAACTTTCGTCTGGAAGTTTAGTTGATTTAAGTAAAATTATTTTAACGCTTCCTCATACACGTGCGCGCACGTGTAAGCTAAAGTAGTGGGCAGACGCTAGGCCCATTACAAGAACCATTTCAATGAACTTGAGAATGAATGCC
>NW_008634126.1:1019248-1041122 GCF_000247585.1 Phytophthora nicotianae INRA-310 | reverse complement strand
ATGATGATAATAACTCACCAATGTGTGTCGAAAATGACACTTCGAGAAGTCCGTAAAAAAAGCCTCAGCGTCAACAATTGTCAACGACTCGGACTAGAGATGGTTTTGGATTGGAAGAGTAAAGAACGTTTTAAATGTACTAGAAAGTTTTAAACAGTTTAGAAGTGTGCAAAAGTCCAAAACGCAGTGCACCAAGTATCTTTGAAAGCTGCCGCGAACCCATTGACGCCTTGACTAGACGCTTCATCATGGCGACATCTCAAGACGCTGCGACCGACATTCCAGCGAACACATCGCCCATACCTCCTTCTCATGCACTGTGGGATGCTTCATCACCACGACGGGCGATGCGGTCGCCCACCTCACGGAGATCTAATCGCTACAGCCCTTATCAAAGAGAAACGCCCGAGCGAGGCTCGTCAAGGAATGTCTTGATGTCGCAGCCGGTCACACGCCAAGTGATGTTCTCACCTCAGCAAGACACACAGACCACAGAGCACGCGCCCACACAATCAGCACCCGTAGCGTCGCCACGTCAATTGACCCCGGCTCGATCCTCCAGCTCTACAACTTCAGCGAGGTCACCTCGGACTCCTCGTACGCCAGCATCGTCAACTCCAACACGATCCCCCAGGACCCCGCACACGCCACGTAACCCACGTACTCCAGGATCTTCTAGGCGGCCACGACCTTCGCCATTGAAGACCGGGTGACCGCGTGACACGATCTGGAAGCATTACACCATTGAACGTGAAAACGGCAAAAAACACGGGCGGTGCATCTACTGCGGCATGCTCAAGAAGAATGGTAAACCAAGTGGGAACTTGTTGAACCACTTGGTAAAGCCTAACCTGTGCCCTAGTGTCCCGAGAGCTGTTCAAAATGCGCTACGACCGGTACCTGTACCAGCACCAGCGCCAAGAGCAGATCCAAATGTGGGGCCTGGATCACGTGATATTGATCAAGATGCTTTTGATATGGCTCTAGCTCGGGTGTTTTTTGTCTGCGCATTATCTTTCATTCTTGTGGAAGCTCAAGTATTTCGAGACTTTATTGCTCTGGTTGCTCCCTCTGTCAAGCTACCCTCGAGACACAAGCTCAGTATGGTGCTGCTAAAACGAGTGAGAGATGAGATTCGTTTGAAGGTCATCCAGATGATTAATACTCACACATACGTGTCGCTCGTTACTGATGGATGGACGGATACAAACGGGTGAAGCATTATTAATTTTATGGTAGTCGCGCCGGGGTTACCTTCGCTCTTTTGGTCGTCATGGTCGGCAAGATCAAAAAAGCATACCGCGCGCTATCTTGCTGGAGAAATTGACAAAGTTATTGAAGAAGTGGAGAACGAGACAACAGCTCAAGTGGTTGGCGTTGTCACTGATAATGCAAAGAATATGAGAAGTGCGACGAGTCATGTGCAGAGTAGGCGGCCAAATGTGATTAGTGGTGGATGCTCGGCCCATGTTTTGAATTTACTAATGCAAGACATCGGCAAGTGTACAGTCATCAAGGCAGTTTTATCAAGAGCCATTGCGCTTACTCGCTACGTACGGGATCATCTAGCACTTTATGACGAGTTCAAGCAGCTGCAGCAAGATGTACGAGACGTGGGCTCCAAGGCCAGAAATCTCGTTTTGCCGGTCCCAACGCGGTGGTATTCGGTGCATGCTTGTCTTCGCAATGTGCTGAATAGCCGAGAGACACTGGAAAACTCTTCTTGGATCCAGATTATGAGCAGTTCTTGGAGCGATATCGTGGGACTGCATCAAACCGAAAAAAACTTTTCTATGTGATAGCGTTGGTTCGCGACGATGTCTTCTGGAACAGCTTGAGAACTATAGTCCGACTATTTGACCCCATTATTGAGGCCCTGGGTGCTCTGGAGGCTGACACTGGCTTTGTTTCTGGGGTCTATCGATGGTTTAGGTGGCTGCGGTATCACACCGTGTACGGTGTGACGTCCCCGGAACCGGAACCTGAATTATCCGAGGCGGGCAGCGAATCGGAGAGCGAGTCGGAGGAGTGCGATTCTGCACAACTACAAACTCTGACTGGCATTGATATTCTCAGTGACGCAACTGCAAGTGTGACCCCAAATGCACCTGCGAACAACAATGAGCCGATTGGTGAGACCTTCCAAGCCGATGGTGCATACACACATCTTACCGCTGTTAGTCTTGCTCATCTCCAAGGCCTCTTTCGCTGGAATATTCAGAAACGGTGGAGATACGTGCACACAAACGCAATGGCTGTAGCTTTCTTGCTGGACCCATCGATGAACATCGACGATTTCGTAGGTTCTGACGACGAGCTAGTTGACGACCAAGTACGCACACTGGCCGAACGATGCGGATTGATATCGGGTACAGGTATTCCTGCATTAACTGCCGAGCTTCTCAGCTTCAAAAGCTTGAAACGGAGCGGTGGTGAAGCTCTACGCGCAAAATATTCAGAATCCAGCCCGCGAGACTACTGGGGTGCGCAAAGTGAGAGGAAATATCCTCTTCTGAAGAAGCTAGCAGACATTGTATTTGCGGTGCCGACTTCTTCAGCAGCAAGCGAGAGGGCTTGGAGTATCTTCGACCACATTCACTCAAAGCGAAGAAATCGATTGTCTGTGGAGAAGGTCGAGATGCTTGCGCTTGTCTACATCAATTACGGTGCGCTCCAGAAGGATGAACTAGATCTTGCACGTCACCAGTCGTGTCCCGAGAGTGTAGACACAGAATCTTGAACTTCCATTAAACAATATGACTCAAAACAGTTTTGTATGTTCTTGGCCATAGTATTTTTTGCCTAGGAACAACCGCGAGCTCGTACCAGTTCTTCGCACGGCTCTACATCATCTCTTTCTTGGCCATCATAACCTCCAGAAGCTTTATTATCCTGTGGTCGACTTGCCGAATTCGTCCGTATTGCGCTGGTAGTGACATGAGGCCTTCCACTCCGTACTGTCACTCTCGTCCTCTCATGCACGTCCAGGCATCGACACCAGCAGCTTCAGTACGTCGCAGCACGGACGGTGATGGCGAGCGAGTTGGCATTGGGTGAAAACATCAACTGGTAGCCGTCGCCAGTAACGTCGCGGCACTCGGGCCACCACCAACAAGTCACCGCAATACGGGGGAACATTGACTGGATGGATCCGGCTTGGGCTGCTTCATGAGCCGCTCATGTTATTATGTGTCCGCTTCAGCAGTGCCCTGAGGCAGGTTTCGTGTTGTCAAAGCGCCAGGTCGTACGCCAGTGTGTGCTCGCCGCCACGCAGCAGCAGCAGCAGCTGGCACATTTGCCATAGCTCCAGCAACACCCTGAGCATGTCCAGAAAGCGCTTTCCTGATCGGTGTCGTTCTGTACGTGTTCTCCTAGCGCGAAAGCACATGTCTTGAGCGATCTGGAGCACGCAGAGCCGCGACCTTGCTCCTTCGACTGCTTCTCGTTGGTCAGATGCTGGTGCAGGATCTCGTCATCCTCGTATCGGCAGCCGCGCGCTCTTCCTTGTGTGGACGGCACCGAACTGGAGCTCGTCGCCGTATTTGAGCTCGTTGCCTTCGATGCCCTTGACGCCGTTGTGCTTGTGCAGGAATTGGTCGATGTCCGGTGTGTTCACGTGCTGCAAGGTGTCCGGCAAGTACAGCGGACTGCCTTCCATGAGCAGACCCACGACTTGGGACGCTTGCGCGAGGGCGGGTGGGGAATTCGGAATGTGCGAAGGCTCATGCGCCAGTCTGTGCGCGCACGAATACGCCGAAGGACCAGCGCGCGCACCAGCTCTGGCAGCTAGCGCGAGCCTTGATCTTGAGCGACTAGATCTTGTGTGCAGCTCGACCAAGTACTTGATCGCCTTGGTTAACTCAGGTTCCTCGATCAAGTCGCTGCCTCGCCACAGTATCGGTTCGGTCGCGAGCTACGGAACCTCTCATTGATAATATGTTGTCTGGTGATTTAGTCAGTTTTGGATTTTGAACGGAATTTCGGTCATTTTCCGGAAGTGTTTTGGACTGTTTAGAAGTCGTCCAAAACCACCCCTCCCTGAGATATCTGCTTTATCTCGTGAATTAACATCACAACTAACTGTGCAACACAAAAAGAAAGATCCGACTACGTTTAAACTAATTCCTCCGAGTAGACGAGATGTAATTTTGTGGATCATGAAAACTTGGAAGAACTTGGGTGCTCACGTCATTAAAAGTGGGTTTGCTGGGCTTTTGAAGTGTCGTCCGGGTGGTAACCCCAATGAGCCTGATGATACACAAGAACCGACAAGTGTGGAGCCAGTAAATGAATTAGTGGAGGAGTTGGAGCGCATCAATACTGTTGAAGACGCTGTTAGTGACTCGGGCGACATGTTCGAGAGATATAGTGATGATGATGTTGAAGCGGAATAAGTAATGCAGCTGCACGTTTTGTTATTATTATAATGAGGTTTTTTATTTTGGTAGTGCATTTTTCTGTAAGTATAAAAAAACTACCCTGTCCGGCTATACAAATGTTGTACAGTAAGTCAATACTGATTTAATTGCTGTTCACTTCGAGCTCATATTCAATACTCATCTTGAATAAGAGCTTTTTTTTAGAAGGTTGTAATGATAAGGTCGTATTGTGATTGAGTTATTAAAATCGACAATGTCCTGCAAATTGACTTGTCCCGACCGACCTGTCAAGAAGCTGTACATTTTATGGTTGTTAAGGTATACGATAAGTATATAGTTACTGGTACTTGTTTTTATGGGATTAAAGTGGCATGCTATCGACATGACACTATTGCACTGAGTGCGCCACTGACATTTATTTGAATACATCCCAGCGGCAAATGGTTTTACATTTTGAACTGGTACTTAGGTTTAAGTTGCTCAAGTTACATTTCATACTTATTATTTTGCATTTTAAAAAATATTTTCAAAAAGAATTTGCAAAGTATAAATAAATCGTCAACAAGATCAACAATCATTGAGATATTGGAGCTATATGTTGGATTTTCGTTTTATTATTCCACTTATTGATCAAAACATTGCGCTGTGCCCCCGAGTACAGTATTTTCATGAAACTACATGTAGAATGAAGTAGCCTCAGTTGCACTGGTTCATGTGTTGGAAGTTAGTAGCCGTACTTATCATTTAGCTTCGTACGACCGTCACCACTTTGGTTTGCTGGTGGCACCCACGCCTGGTCTCCTCCTTCTAAAACACATGCGTCGTCGCCGTGCTGCTTTCCATTCGCAGCCTTTATTTGCTGCGGTGGCCCCATGGCTGGCCCTGAAACGCGCCGTCGCTTCGGTGCCGGTGAATCCTTCTCCGAGTGATTTCGGGGTGCATCGGAAAACGCCGGCATCGCACTGTTGGTAGGAACGAGTATTTTCTCCGAAGTTGGCGTACTCATTGGTAGGGTGTCAGGTTTCGTGGTCGCTTCTCGCGCGGTAGGCTCAGTTATCTTCGTAAAAACAGCACCAGAAACTTGATCTTGACTTGGTGTGTTTTCTACAGACGAAGGAGCCGATGAATTGCTCTCAACAGGTTCGTTCACTGTCTTGGTCGCTGGCTTCTGGATTGGAAGAGCGGCAATCGCAGGTGTAGCTACTGCGAGAAGTTGTCGTTGGCGCTTCAGCTCCGTCTCCACCTCTGCTCTCCGTTTGGTCAGCGTGTCTACCTCACTCACATGCAGTTGAGTCGTCGTTTCTGCCATAAACGAATCCAACGAGTCTGCTTCTTTGGTATCTGGTGGGGCGTCGTTCGCATCAGCTTTAGCTGTCGCTGTCGCAGCACTCAGATCGTCTTGAAGCTTTTCAAGTTCAACCTCCAGCTTCTTGACATTAGCTTGGATCGATTCTGCAGTAAGTACCTCACTTTTTGGCGCTCTTTCGGTTGTCATCGCTGCAGTCTTCCCAGGAGTGGTAGACGAGCCTGTAACCTTCTGCTTCCGCGCAGCAATCTTCTGCTGATTCGCCTTCGTTCGATCGTAGAAGTCGTCTTCGTCGCTGTTGTATCCGTACAGCTCCTCGTTAATATTCCGTTTCTTCCGTATAGCTAAACTCGACGCACTACCAGTCTTCGTTCGTTGGTCGTTCTTGGCGTGAATCCTGGCTTCCAGACCGTCAATTTCTTTCAGCAAGGCCTCAATTCGCTGCTCATTGCGCTCCAGCGTACGTTGCTGTCCCTCAGACAAACCATCCAACTGGTTCTGCTTGGCCAGTATCCTCGACTTCTCCAGTTTGAGATTCTCCATCTTACGGATCCGAGTCTGTAGCTGCTGATACAATTTCTGGTCCTTCTCATTCACCTGCGAGTGACTCACGCTCGACTTGTACGGCTGATCCTCCTCCTTGAACTAAAAAAAACAACAACAAAAAAAATAATAAATATTAGTATCATAAATACTTGTTTTTCTCTTCTTCTTCTTACGTTTCGTAGGTAATCCGGCAGCTCCTCTTTGTTCTTGACTGCATCATCTTCTTCCTCACTCTCCTCCTCTTCTTCTGCATCTTCTCTAAATCCCCACGACGCTCCTCCATCCTCCTGCTTCTTCTCTTCCCGATTTTTCTCCAATTTTTCTCTAAATTTTGCCAGGTTTAACGACTCGTACTCGGCAGGTAAGAACTCTGGCGGACCACAGACCGCGTACAACCGTGTGGACTCTCCGAAACCCAGTACATCTCCAATATGCAGCCTCACAAACTCATCAGCCAGTATGCGCTTCTTGTTGACGAAGCACCCGTGTGTACTGTGTATATCACAGAGAAAGAGAGCGCCCTGCTCGTCAAACTGCAGTGCTGCATGCGTTCGGGAGATGGACGGATGAGCTAGTGCCAAGTCGCATACGGTCTCCATGCGCCCAGCCAAGACGTAGCTGCGTCCATCACTGCGAGGCAACTGCAAGGTCTCTACCACCACGCCACCCTTGATCACCTCCAGGTAGATACCGAACGCATTGCGCCCCGACAACCCCCACTCTGGCGGCGAGTACTGTGCCATTGTTTTCAATTGATCTCTCAAATTTGAAATGCTTGTTTTGATCTCTATAAATTAATATATTAGTCTTTCATAACTGATATGAGAGTCAACACAAATTCTATGAATTAATAAAACCCGATCATACGCCATGAAGCGGCGTGGATGGAATGAGAGTGCGCTTCCGACGCCGTCGCGGCCGCGTAGTGCACGCCGCAAGCCCGAATGGAACTCGTATCTGACGGACGACTCGCAGTACAAGCTGAACCAGCAGCAAGAGCTTCAGCGCGCGTTGCAGCAGCTGAGCACGGCGCATTTTTCAGCCCGCAGTCCTGCCGCATCTGCTTCTAGGCGGCGACTCAAGGCCGCAAGCGCCCATAGCTCCGCGTGGAGCACGCCACAAGACTCAGAGAAGGCCATAGAACGACCCACTCGACTAGCGGATGTGGAGGACACGGGGGAGCTCAATACGCAGCGACGGCTGCAGTTCGCAGACGTTTCTATGGATCTCGAGGAGCCCACGCCTCGACGCAGAGCAGGAAAGGCCAATACAGTGTCTTTCCAAGAGGGAAGAATGGATCCAGAGCATAAAGCCACTCTACAGACAGAGCTGGAGGTGCTGGAGAGGATGTTGTGGCAGTTAGAGACCGAAACGGAGAGACGCAGTTGGCAGAGCCCACAGAAGAGGAGCAAATCGCCCAGAGTGGCGAGGACTGGGTCAGCGACGAAGTTGAAGGAGGAAGAAGCGCAGGAAAGAGAAGAGATTGAGCCGGAGAGAGAAGAAGAAGAAGATCAGGAAGAGTATGGAGAGGAGGCGGACGCAGAGACTCGACTTGGAGATGTGTGCTATAAATCGCTGGAGATCGGCCTGGAGCTGGCTCGCAGAGTGGATTCGGTACGGTGAATGACTGGGTTTTATTCGGGTTAAAACTGACACGGAATGTGTGTGTGTGTGGATTTAATGACAGCTGAAGAAGGAGGTCGATAGTGAACGGAGGCTACGTGAAGATCGAGAGCTGAAAATCGAGATGTTGGAGCAAGAAGTGCGCTCTACACAAGCCAAATGCAACTACCTCGAGGCAAAGTACCAGAATATGGTGTCGCAAGTTGATGGAATGGTTCGTTACTGGTACTAAATTGTCTAGATTTGGATAATTCGGTTTATCTTACTGTTATCTCTGGGTTTTGCCATGTAGCGAGAGGCTGTTATTGCCACCGAAGAGGCCATTCACCGAATGACAGCAGCGCTCGAGTATTCACAACGCCGACGCGGTAAGACGTCAAACCCGCCGACACCTAGCAAACCAGGTACGTACCCTCTTCTTCGATGAATCCACATTGCGGTAGCTTACGGTGCTTCGTTGTCGATTTGACCAGGAGTTTCTCGATCTGCTCCCCCGAGCGATGCTAAGGTGTCGAAGAAAGCTTCAACGCCGAAGAAACGAAGCAAAACGGTGGAGCAGCAGGAAAACTGGACACCCAATGGCCAGCAACAAAACTAAGCATCAACTTTAACTTCTGGATCGATTGCCTTGGACGGGCAAGTCTGAAACGTCGGATTAAACGGAGTTTTGTAGATTTATTCATTAGCTCCAAGTTTTAAAGACAAGGCCAAGTGGAAATTGTGGATTTACACAGGTTACGACACTGAAAATGAACGGAGACTAGCGCTTCCAGAGATTGTGCTGCTTTGCGCATTACATCGAATGGCGAGGTGCTCGATCTGAGCGAATGGCAGCGAATGCGTCGATGCCGTTTTGATCGCTGAGAAGATCGATTAGTGGCGAAGCGAGCGGCGCGCCGACTGTTGCGTGGCCGACTGCTGCGTGGTGGACTCATCCGAGCTGGTCGATGAGGTACCCGAGGACGCCGTCGTCGTGGTCGACACGCCAGTCTTGCCGGTGCTGGTAGTCGTGGACGAAGTAGTGTCCGACGTGGCCGAAGAAGTTGATGGAGCTGCAGTCGTCGCTACTGGGGCTGTGGTGGCCGGCAACGTGGTGGTGGGTGCCGGAGTTGCTGGAGCAGTGGTAGCCGACGTCGCAGTCTCTGAGGTCGAGGACGTTGCCGACGAAATCGTATCGGTCGTTGGAGCACTCGTGGCAGTCGGCACACCAGTCTTGCCTGAATTGGTTTCCGTGGCGGAATTTCCGGTCGTCGGGCTGTTGGTGATCTCGATCCACGTTCCCGATGACGTCGCTAGAGCGGTGTCGGACGAGCCCGAACACGGTGCTTCGGCGTTGTTCGTCGTAGCCCCCCAAGTACCGGACGTCGTATCGGTAGAGGCTCCGGTGGCACCGGTTGACGTTCCCCACGTGCCGGTAGTGTCCGAAGATCCTGAGCATGGCGTGTCGCTAGCAGCTCCCCACGTACCGGTGGAATCCCCACCGGCGGCAGTCACTGTGCCGGTTTGTTCTGTGGTTCCCGTTGCTTCCCAAGTTCCAGTGGTATCAGTGCTGGTCGTGTCGGTGCCGCTGGTCTGCTGTGTCGTGCCGGTCGCCGTGCTCGTTCCCGCGGCACTGCCCGAAATGCCCTGAGTAGCGGTCGTGTCTGTCCCCGTCGAGGTTCCCCAGCCTGAAGTACCGGTAGTTCCCCAGTTCGACGTTCCAGTTGTCTCTGCACCGTCTGACGTTTGCTGAGCGGTGCCGGTCGAAGTGGTATCTGTACCAGAAGTTCCCCAGGTACCTGTCGTATCCGTCGAGGTTCCCCAAGTGCCGGTCGAGCTCTGGTCACCAGAGCAAGGAGTCTCGGCCGATGTCGTGCCGGTGTTTGTTCCCCAACCAGCAGTTCCAGTTGTTTGCTGCGATGTCGTATCTGTTGAGGTGGTGTCCGTACCTGACGTGCCCCAAGTGCCCGTCGTGCCGGTCGAAGTGGTGTCCGTGCCGGACGTACCCCAGGTGTCGGTCGTGCCGGTCGAGGTGGCGTCCCAGGTACCCGTGGTGTCCGAGTCTCCGCTAGCACACGGCGCCTCAGCAGAGTTTGTGCCCGTGCCAGTGCTGGTTCCCCAGGTGTTCGTGCCGCCATTGGTAGCAGTGTCTGTTCCAGTGCTGGTTCCCCAGGTGTTAGTGCCGCTTGTGGTATCGGTCCCTTGCGTCGTGGTGCCGGTGGAGGTGGTCGAAGTAGACGGCGATGATGTCGTTGTCGTATCCGTTGACGTGGTGGAGGTCGTGTCGGTTGCCGGAGAGCTCGCGCTCGTCGTGCTCTGCTGGGTAGCCGAGTCACTCGTCGTGTACGAGTCACCCGATGAGGTGCTCGTAGTGACACCAGTTCCCGTGCCGGCCGCCTTCAGGTTGCGGAGAGCGTTGCTCTGACGGACCACAGTGTTTGAGTGGGTAGTCACGGCGTCAGTGGCGACCAAGGCCAGCGACAGCAAAGCGAGGTGTGCGAAGATCTTGCTGAGGTTCATCCTGGAAGTGTGAGGTGCTGCTGAATGGAGCTAGTGGCGGAGATTTACAAGCTCAGGTGCTCGGGTGTGAATGTTTGGCTTGCTGGGGGCGAAGCAAATTCAAGAATGATCGAATAGGACACAACTTTTGAGCAGCCTTCCTTCATCTTCCTCATCCTGCCGGGCTTATCCATTCCAAGCCACCAGAGTGCATCAAAGTACTATGAAGTTCACCCCCGCCGGGAGACGGATTGAGTCCATTGTGATCATCCTTTGCAGTGATATGCTATGAGACTTTCAGCTGTAGGATAAATCTACGGTTGATTCAGAAGTCAGCATAACCCAAGGTACTGTGAAGGACGCGGATTTCCGGTCTACTGGTTATTGCAACGCGAATGAGGTGGGGTGTCTCCCGTTTCATAGCAACTGTGTCACACAGTGTGCGGGTGGCAGATGTGTGCATGAAGTCTCGCAGTTGTTAGCACACCACCTGCTTACATCCTGGTAATCGCCTATCGAGGCAAGAGGCGTTTGGAATCGATTCAGATTGGCGCATGGGAACACTGTGCTCATGAAGATAGCAAGGTCCATCTTGAAATTTGCGCCGCGTACGCTATCTTTTCAGTGTAAAGGACCTTAAAGGATCATCGACAAATAAATTTTTCCAAAAAGTGCTCGTGTCGACATGAACGCTAGTGTTCTGTTAGGATCCCATGTGGAGAGGTGGGCCCCCTGTGTGAACTCTACACTGCCCACTCTGGGGCGTGTACGGTAGAGGCCGTCGAGGAACTAAAAACTGAGCCGAGGCCTGGTATCCATCAGCACGTTGTCGACCACGTAGCGTTACAACGTAGCGAGCAAGACGGGACTATTTCGGTGTACGAAAGATCACGTGTCATCGTACCCTTGACTCACTAACGACGGGTGCTGGTGCTTTCCAACTCAAAATGCGATCAATGGCGACGCTTCCGTCTTTCATTTACCCTGTGCTACCGTGAAGCTCAGCGCTGCCACTTTCCTGTGTTATAAAGCGTTTGTGGCGTGCTACGTGAAGGCACCGTCGTGGTGAGCTGGAGCTGGAGGTCCCACCCCTATCAGACTGTAAAGGCCGCGTGCCGACTGTCGAGAGGAATATCCACTGGCCAAGTGAGCAGCTTCACTGGCGTCAGTATGAAAAAAAATGCATATAGTAAATCTTGACTCAACAGCCAAGTCATGCGTGGCTGTATAGGCCCTGGCACTGACAATGGCAGTGTTGGCTGAGCGTGCATCACTACATGTACCAATTGAACGACCTCCTGCGAGGAGTGCAATATGGGCGAACGCTGCAGCGAGATTACGAAAGTTGTGTCGTCCGTCACCGCCCGAAGTACATGTACCTGTAGAGGAGATAGTGCAGTGCACAGTTCCATCATGCTTGAGTCAGGAAAGCTGAATACCGGTACAAGCCAATCTCCTATCCACATCAGCTGACAGTCACTTGTCCACCGACAACACTGGTGATCAACGTCTCGACGTTGATCTCAGGTCTCCAGTGCCTCATCTCCGCCGTTCGGGTGCATGAGTGTGACCACCGAGCTGGAAAATAGTCGTGCCTGACATATGGTGATGCCTGTCAGTGCAGTGAGACTAGGATAACCCAGGATATTGTCCAGTGGGTATCTCTCATCGCTGCGCTACGTTCGTTGTCCTGCTGGCGTTGAAGCTCTAGATGCACGCTGCATCCTGTGACCCGACAACGACCAAAGGTGGCTGTGCATGGCATATCACCATGCGTTTGATCTTCGTGGGGCACTCGAACTCGCCCCTCTACAACAAGGTCACTTCTCAATTTACTTTGCTTCTTCGACAAGCATCGTTCCTTCCTCCAGCACGTGAGCGTGCTACCTCCTTCCAAGCTCACTTCACTGCCATCTTGCTACAAGATGAAGATCGGCAAGATCCTCGCGTTCCTGGCGCTTGCGTCGCTAGCTGTGACTTCCATCGCGGACGCCTCTGTCGCAAATCACGGCGCCGTGGTGCGGATGCTTGGCGGTGGCGGCGGTGTTTCGTCTACGACAACGACTTCCTCGCCTACGACTGATGACTCGTACACGACTCAACAGAGTACATCGGCGACGCCGTCCCCGTCGACGGACTCTACTGCCAGCGCCACGAGTGACTCGACAACCCAGCAGAACTCGACTCCATCCACAGCAACTACGAATACTACGCAGGACAGCCAGACAAGCACCGACATTACGAATCAAGGATCTGGAGACACCGCCGACACCCCTTGCGCCAGCGGAGAATCCGACACGGACACCAACACTTGGACTGGAGTGGTGACTGCAGCCGGACAGCAGTCCGACTCGTGGGGTCAAACCAACACTAACCAAGCCAATGAGTCGGCGGAGACACCGTGTTCGGGCGACCAGAGCTCCACCGGCACGTGGGGTCAGTCCACCGAGACAACCTCGAGCACGGCCGGCCAGCAGCAGCAGCAAGAGCAGCAGCAGCAGGGTCAGTCCATCGAGATCTCCACCAGCAGCTCGACGGGTGAGCAGCAACAGCAACAGCAACAGCAACAGCAGCAGCAACAGCAGCAGGGCCAGTCCACCCAAACGACTGTGTCTGGTTCTGTCGGTGTGGACATCACGGTTCAGGGCGGTGAGTCGGCGGAGACGCCGTGTTCGGGCGACCAGAGCTCCACCGGCACATGGAGTCAGTCCACCAAGACCAACGGCGAGCAGTCCTCTACGAATGCGCAAAGTCTGAATTCGTCGGGAACCCAGGGGGAGTCGCAAGCGAATACAAACACGAACAGCCAGCAACATGGACAAATGTCTACGGACCAATCTGCTCAGACTACCATTTCCGGCTCGGTTGGTGCGAGCATTTCTGGACGGGCAGAGACACCGTGCTCGGGAGACGCGAGCTCTACGGGCGAGTGGGGTCAATCAATCCACACCAGCAATGGCCGTCAGAACGAAGCTTCCACGGGCACTTGGGGTCAGTCGACAGAAACCTCATTGGGCACGAGCGGCCAACAGGCAGACCAGTCTAAGCAGACAAGCAACAACCAGAAGCAAGGGCAATCTACGCTGACAGTCGGCGGCAACCAACAGCAGGGACAGACCTCGACTGGCACGTGGGGCCGATCCACGGGCACGACGGTGTCGGCATCGATCGGTGTCAGCGTTTCGGGCAAGGGTGATGAATCTGCTCAGACTCCTTGCTCGGGTGACCAGAGCTCCACGGGTACGACCTCAGCGTGGACTACACCGGACTATAAGCACGGCGTGAGCACCGGTTCGGTCTCGTCCGTGACCTCCGCGGCCACTGAGGCTCCGTCAATGAAATTGACCAGCGGTACCAAGTCAGGTAAGACTGGTGTGTCGGCCACGACGACATCGACCTCGGGCACCTCATCCGCCGACTCGTACGCGGACTCCACCACGCAACAGTCGGCCACACAGTCACGCCGCTTACTTCGCCACTAAGCGTTCTTCTCGACGGGAAGAAGGACCATCACATTCTCGTTGTGGCAGTTTTGACTCGCCTTTCACGGCATCATTCGCATTTTGCTTCTTGTCGCCATTGCATGTTACTATTTGAATGAATTTGTATTACCTTCAACTTGAAGAGACGACACGAGGATAGTGTTTTTCTCCTGTGAGGCGGGTCTTTCCAATGTCAAGTACGGGAGATCAAGACGTGCTGTGTTTGATGGGGGACTGTGCAAGGGTCGCAGAGATTACTGCTAATACGCTGTACATGCTGCCATACAGAGCTGGAAAAACTCTTTAGTGGTTAGCTGGTACCTGAAGGCTTAACCTGCTCGTGGGGTAAAGGCGCCAAGCTTTACCTGGTAGCTAGACCTGTATAATAGCTGTCAACGCGCGCGCGGACGTCCAGTTCCTTTCGTATGGGTGAGCCATACCAATTGAATTGACGTGCAGCAGCTATCTTTTGCAATGAGACGATGCCACGAACGCTCAATGTCATAGTCAATGCTAGCGTTGTTGTTTCATCTGCACTACGTATCCATGTCTGTGCAACACTGATAAGCATCCTCCTGAATCTTAGTTTTTTTTTTTTTGCTGTTGTGTTAAACAAGTGCGAACAACGACAATACCTTGAAGTTCGCACCGAAAGTGCCCACAGTATCCATTTACAGTACCATGACAATCGCTCGCAAAAAAATCACAACCATAGCAGGCACCTCGCGAACGCGACAGCTGATGGACACACGTCTCCGGCTCCGGCCGATGGCGGACGCCGCCACCCAGGTAACTATCGCACTTTTATCTCGGAAAAGGCGCTACACGTCCTTGGGAAGGCGCCATCGGCGCTAATGCGTACGATCCACGTTGACGGCTCAGTGATCTTGAAACAGTGTCCTCGTCTCCGTGCTCTCTCGATGCAGAACCTATCACGCCATGTGGAGGCGTCCCCGCCATTACGCTATGCTCGACTATGATATTGTCCTCGTTTCTGAAGGATCACCGGATGGGAGCTCTGCCAATCTGTCTGGTGGATGTCCATCTCCGCGTGCCTCTGGACCGAGTTGTGGATACTCTGCATCTTGCTGTTTGAATAAGGCGTCTAGCGGTGTCCGTGCACGGCACATCGCTCGAGTGCACCCCCTTATCGTGCTGTCCGAGAGCTGAAACTCTACACTCGCGCGTTCGATCCTCTCTCAGTCTCTCACTTTTCAATTTACTTTGCTTCCGACAAGCATCGTTCTCCCAGCTCTAGCACTCACCGCTGCTACTTCTCGCTACGCTTCAAGATGAACCTCACCAAGTTGGTTGCGCACCTCGCCATCGTGGCTTTGGCGATGAACTCCTTCGCCGAAGCCTCCGTCCCCGCTACCGGCCACGCTGTACGTCAGCTTGGCGCTGGCGGCGGCGTCTCCACACCGACTACTTCGACGACCCAGCAGTCCACTACGACGCAAACCGGTCAGACTTCCACGGACACCGCGACGCAGAGCGGCCACACCTCGACCGACGCAGCCGGTCAAAGCGGCCACACGCCCACCGGAACAACGAACCAGGGTCAGTCCTGGGGTGGCCAAGGTGGGCAGATCAGGAACCAAGGAGGTGAATCCAACCACAACACTCAACAGGGAGGCCATTCTTGGAACCAAGGAGGTGAATCCAACCACAACACTCAACAGGGAGGACATTCTTGGAACCAAGGAGGTGAATCCAACCACAACACTCAACAGGGTGGCCAGTCTTGGGGTCAGGGTGGCCAATCCTGGGGTCAGGGTGGAAACCAAGGCGGAGGCGCTGCTACACCGTGCTCCGGCGACAGCTCTCAGCAGGGTGGCCAGACATGGGGCCAGGGCGACCAGAGTGGCCACTCGTGGGGCCAAGGTGGCCAGACATGGGGCCAGGGCGACCAGAGTGGCCACTCGTGGGGCCAAGGTGGCCAGGGTGGCCAGGGCTGGACTGGTAATGGAAACCATGGTGGTGACGCTGCTGCTACGCCATGCCCCAGCGATAACACGAACCAAGGTCAATCGTGGGGGCAAGGTGGTCAAGGAGGTAATTCGTGGGGACAAGGTGGCCAGTCCTGGACAGGTAACGGACAGCAAGGCGGTGATTCCGCGGCTACGCCTTGCCCGAGCGACAACACTAACCAAGGGCAGGGACAAAATGGACAGGGTCAATCATGGAACCAAGGTGGCCAAGGTGGCCAGTGGCCAAACGTCGGTGGAGACTCCGCGGAGACTCCTTGCCCTGGCGACAACAACTCGGATCAGTGGACCGGTACTGTGACTACGCCAGACCAAGGCTCACCCAGTGGTGACCAGCCTCCTGCCACCCAGGGCTCTGCTGGTTCTCCTCCGGCTACCCCCGCTACACCTGCGACCCCAGCTACAGAGGCTCCTACGACGGCACCTCCGGCTACCGAGGCTCCTACGACGGCACCCCCAGCTACCGAGGCTCCAACTACCGACGCCCCCGCTACGGTCACGACTCCAGCGACTAAGACTGGCATCACAACCCCCGCTACTCAGTCCGACGAGTCGACGACGCAGCAGTCCGCTACGCAGTCTCGCCTTCGTCACTAGATGGTTATCCGATCCTGAAGACGATGCAGTTGTGAGCACTCACTCTTGCCATTCTTTGTCGTTGACAAAGACACTGTATGTATATCTCCCATAGCGTAAATACGACATACAAACCGATTCAAACTGGTATGAAGTGACAACGTATCATTGTTTGTTTTGGCACATTCGACAAGCGTGACTATCAGCAAAACAGTCCTTTAAGGCTGTGCTCATTTGAGGGGCATTGTACCACAGACGCTGGCATATATTTTCCGATAGTGGAGTTACGGGAGTAGGATAATACTTTTTGTAGCGCAAAATCGTCCTTTACAGGTTGTTGATTCAACGTTGGGGACTTAAGATTGTCCATCGAAGTGAAGGTATGTGAGCCAAACAACACTTCAAATAGTTCCAACTCATCATTTGCTTTTGACGGCAGTATCACAGTGCGCGAACACTTGATGTTCCAGGCTCAGCTTACGAGTGAGGTGTCCTGTGTTTTTAAAACATTATTTTACCGAAACGTATACTTTAATTAAAGCTGCAGCATATTTTGTCCAATCATATTGTTTGTGGTCCCAACTGATAAATGTATCGCTCGATACATTTATCAGTTGGGGCTCGCTGTGGTATCCGATTAACAGTGATAAATATCCGCCATTTTTACCCTTACCGTTATGGCCATTTCACCTGCAGTATCCGCGATCAAAAAAGAAAATAAATTATTTGATCGTACGACTTTTCTCTTCTGAATTTGACAATTTATTTTATAATTGAGTTTTCAAGTTGCATGCACGCTCTTTCTTCAGCAGCGAGTGGATGCGGATCTCGACCAGCGAGTCCTTGTCGATGCATTACTGTCCTGGTGGTATGTGGATGTTTAGAGACATGGTAATCCCGATAGATTGCTCGCGTGTAACCCTGTCCACATCTCAAATCTCGAGCATGAGCTGGCTCTGTTGTGCTGTTCGTGATTCAGCCATTGCCACTCCTCAATTAGCGTTGTTCTGCCTCCATTAGGCCGCCCAAGATGAACTCGGGCAAGTTCTTCCCCCTCATGGTCGTGGCGCTCTCCATATATCACACTGCAGCAGCTTCTAATGCTGCCCCTGCCGCCGCGAACGCGCCAATCTACTACGGAAGGCCAAACAACGGTGGTTACCCGTACCCCGCCACCACACCGGAAGCAGTAAAGCCTGGTGAAAACAAGACCGAGGCTCCTACTCCTCCAAGCGAGCCAATTTACTATGGACGCCCTAACAATGGTGGATATCCCTACCCCACTCCAGCGACGCACGATCCTGAAGGCAGCTATTCAAGTGAGAACGCGACAGCCACTCCCGCCCCTGCGAACGTGCCGATTTACAATGGCAGGCCTAATAACGGCGGCTACCCGTACACGAACACCCAGCCATAGCCTAACGCTGTTAAGGACTAGAAATTGTCAGTCTTTTGAGAAACTGAAAGCTCGTTTTCTTAGCTCATGTAGTAGTTTAAGTAAAACTGCATTTTGCATGACAGAAACTGGTTTGGTTCTTGGTTTGACGACCTTCGATGTGCCATTGAAACTTCGAGTATACATCTCGTCGAGTCCGGGGCATATATGGAAATCTTTGCATGGTGATCTCTACAACGACGCAATGATAGCTAGAAATTTGCACAGTCTGTGGGTTTCCTGCGTATTTGTGTACCGATTGGGGTCGAAACAGGCATCCCAGGCTGGTGGATCAGAAAAAAAAATCACCCTTCAATATGAAGAAGAAAAAACTAGGAAGCTATAGGTAACGATGACTCTTAAACAATTGCCTGACCGAATTGAGGTCGCTGTTTTATCGACACGAAAATGCTTGCAATTCAAAGCCTTCAGATGATAGCTCCAGCAGTCTATCAGCTTTTCGTTTATTGAAAGTTCACTGCAAAATGACAGACGGGTTGCATAACATGAATTCGTGTTCAATCCAAGACTGTAAATCCTTACACAGTATAAAGGTAATTGACAGGGCATTCCGTACATGTAGGTCGACTAATACATTTGAATAGCAAGCAATCATCGGAACAACCAGTCGTCATCATCGTCTGGAATTCTCCCGCTTCAGATAGCCAGACGTTGGTTTCAATCGTTCGCATTGAGTTGAGCCATCCAAGTCAACGGTTTGGGGACGATCCACTCAATCGCTTTAATAGTCCCTTCACCAGAGCCTGTATTACTCTTGAAGCCAACTTCACTCTTACTTGGTGATCCTGTAGGATCCAATCGACACTGAAAGCGCGACCCTGTCCAAGGGTTCATATCAATTACTGTGTCGTAATTGTGGATTCCTGTATCAACATCAAAGGGTATCGATGAGCCGATGTATCAGGATCATTGATTTGTGAAGATAAGATCAAACGGACAGTACCGTTTTGAACACTATGACATGCAAATCGATAGACGACTGAACCATTATTACGGAAATGATAAGTCTGTTTATCAAGTTTAGTGGCTTCGCTACTACAGCGTGCCATTGGTGGCGAGTATGTTGCTCGTCTGGTGTATTGAGCGGTCGCATTATAGAATGGTTTAGGGAGTAAGCGTAAATTTCATGGAGGGATGTTCGTGCTCAGTAGCTAAATTACAAAACGCGTTAGGAAGGCGCCGGCAGAAGTGGTGGTTTTGATGAAGGTGAGTGCAAGAATTTACTAATGACGACGGTAGGAAATCTGGTCTAAATCGCAAGAGTACCTGCTTCTTATACTATGATATAATACCCGGTTTTAGTACTGATGTTGATATTGTTTTGATAGCGGAGTGGCCGAGGATCAGGATCAAGTGATCTCAGCGAAACCACGCATAGTCTGTGGACCAGTATCAATGACAATGCAGAATCGTCAATGATATGGGCCGATATATGCCGCTGCCCAGTCTATAGTGCAATTCAATTCCTCCTTCATATCGTTTTTGTGCATTTTGTTTTGCGATACTTGTATTATTTTACTCAAGTACTCCAACAAAAATATACTTTCTAAGTACTTACCATGAAGAATAGCATGCATTATGCTAAAATTTATGGGCCTGGTTTCGAAAAATACATCCACACTATCGGCTTATACACAATGAAAATCCGCAACCTTGGCAGGTCGGAAGAGGTCCTTATCTCTTTGAATTCGGAATAACCTGACGATACCAGCTACTAGATCATCGTTATCAGGTACATAGTGGTGTCACGGGATCGTATCTCGATAAATGAAGGACAATATGTATCGTTTCCGATCTATGACCAAAAAGACTGGACACTTTTGACCATCTCTTCAAACAATTATATTTCTCTCTACCAGCATACGAGGGAGCAACAACGACGAAAAAATTGAATGGTCAATATTGTTAAAATCTAAAAATATTAGGCATACAACTATTTTTCAACTTGGCAACTCAATTCTCTGAAATTTATTTCAGTTTCAGAGTTTAAGAAGGGATCCGATTCGAGGTATTATTCTGTCAGCTATTAAAGTCCTGTCTAAAGCGATGCCGATTAGAAATATAGGCATAAATACTATAAGTAATATAAACCTCTGATCTTTGATGTTAATGTGAAACTGATAAATTAGCTGAATGTTACCTGTGTCGTCCGGACCGAGTACTAGTAATATTACGCAAGGTTGCAAGAAAGTGACCGGCTCATAAGCTTCATTGATAGAAATATAAATATAAAACCTACTCTACTCCCGCATCGGTGCATGTAACAGCCTCTTCACTATGATACGTTCAACTTGACTGCCGCTGCGTCAGTGGCTAGGAAAGGGTGATAAAAGCAACTAGCAGATGCTGCGGCTGCGAAGCAGGCGCAGGAGATGCGTCGTCAGGTATCCTCCGTAGGTTTGCTAAATTTCAGAGCTTCATCGGGCAAAGCACGACTTTGTTATTTTAAATGTTGTTTTGACAGAAACTTCATTTTTTAATTTTAAAACTCTTACAATAAATTAATGTCTTATAACATTTGGTTGGCATCAAAAGTTGGTACGCATGCTGATTGCTGATTGGCTATCGTTTTTATAACACATAGTTCCAAAATTACGTCGGTACGCATGCTGATTGGCCAGGATGGCATTCAGACGATAAAAACCCATTAAATTTAAAATTTTCTTTCGTCTGAATGCCATCCAACGGCAAGGTTTATTTGGGTTATTCGGAGCCAACTCAAAATAGTCCAATATTGGGTCCTAATAGTAAATGTACCCATAAAAGAGGACCAAAAACACAAAAATGGGGTATTTCTTTTTCACAGTGTCCGGATTTGAAACAGTTACCGATTTTTCTGGACTTAACTATCGGACAATATAACCGTAAAAAAACCGGTACTAAGCGGGTAGGTAAACGCTATGCTGTTTGATAGAATTTAGGTGCACCACGCTATACGGTTCGACTGACTAGCAACCATGCGGTAACCGGATTTTGAGATTGCAAGTAGCTGAGTATGCATGTACTGTCGCAACAGGCAGTCGCAAGACATTGTTTACCAATTGAGCGAGTACTCTATTCCTCACGTATCTCCACCTGGGAGCCAATAATCTTGTGGAACAAGACGATCGTGTTCACACACCCACAAGAGGCTAACTGCTGTGTTGTGCTTCTGGTAGAGGATGCTACCGTACGCCGTCCCGCAGGTCACCCCCACAAACACTCGAACTACAAAGGAGGATATCTTATTGCCCCGTAGGAAACTACTGCAGGCGTTCATTCATCGCTCATTTTCAAACTTGCTTCCAAGTAGCAACAGCAACGTCGAGGTAGTTCACCCTTCAGCGTTCTCCTGCAGTCCAAGTCCAAGTCTTCTCTGTCCCGTTTCCAGTATCTTTGTCCAGGATGAACCTTACCAAGATTATTGCTCACCTTGCAGTCATTGCGGCGGCAATGGGATCTCTCGCGGAAGCTGGAAACATCGGTCAACAGGCCCAGCAAAACATCTCAAACGCTGACCCCTACACGAAGTCGTCGGAGTTGCCCAAGTTGACCCAAGCGCCATCGGTCACGCCAACCGATGTGGCCCTGACCCCATGCCCAACTAAACCATCTCCAACTACGACCCCGATTGCCACCCCAATTACCACTCCTGCCCCAACGACACCTTCGACACAACCAGAGGAAGGCTCTACTCCCGCCCCTACCAAAACTGATGATACCAATCAGACAAAGGGTGAGGATACCGACAAGAATAGCTCAGGTGGCATTGGGGGTGGATCAGCCAAAGATGGAGTTTCAGAGGGTGGCGGTGCAAATGGCGGGGCGAAGGGAGGCATCTCAGGTTCCACGAAAAGAGTACCAGAGGGTGTATCCGGCTCAGTAGACGTCAACGTATCCAGCAGTGCGGATCACGGTGCAAATGGAGGCGTGTCCGGTGGTGTGAGCGGTGGAGCCAACGGCGGCGTGTCTGGCGGTGTTGGTGGCGGTGCTCAGGGAGGCGTTGGCGGCGGCGTTAGCGGTGGCATCGGAGGCGGTGTGTCTGGCGGTGCTAGCGGTGG
>NW_008634126.1:1009761-1016983 GCF_000247585.1 Phytophthora nicotianae INRA-310 | reverse complement strand
CCTTTCAATTGGATTAAATAGATGCTGCTGGCAAATTGTAGATTACGAGCTCCGGATAGGCTTCTGACGGTGCAGCAGTTCACCTGAAATCAACCAAGTCCGCCGTTCAATCGAATCAAGCATCCGATAAGGTATCACATCAGTTCAAGCTATCTGCCTTCTTCGCTAGAAACTTTTTTTTTTTTTTTTACATATTTTCAAATCAAACCGCGTGTCTCTCTTTATTGATGATACTACCTACTCGAGTTTTGTTAAGCAGATATTCGTATCGAAATTGGCTCGGAAACTAGGAGCGTGTGGATCTGATTAGATGCGGAGCTGATACTGTCCAGCACGCGTGACGTAGCGAACCCACTTGGTAGTCGGGTAAGAGCTCTTCTCGAATACTTTGAGGAACCGCACGTGCAGTCCCGACGACGTGAACATAGGCACCTGAAATTCAATCTGAAGCGGCGGACGTGACCATAGCTTTTCCTTCGTTCCCTTCATCATCTCGACTTCAGCATCCAGCATCCGCTCCAATTTGCCTTGGAATTTGCGAATACGCCACACGATCGCATGATTTTCCGGTTCATGCTTCGCTCTGCCGATAGGGGCATTGATCTTAGCTCGCGCAGTATTCGGTGGCGTCTGCACAAGTTGAAAATAACGACTGATGAGCACATTCTACCGCATACTATGAGAACCCAGGCTTACCGGGATCTTGATGACGACGTTGGTAGCAAACAGTCGCGGACTGAAGAGCGAAGCCAGCTTCAGAGTGACAGAGAGACGAGTGGTGCCTTGCTCTTGGTAAGCTGGCATGATCTTGAAGGGAAGGTTGATGTTCTCGGTCACACGGTACTTCATAAGCTCAAACTCTCCATCCGGGGGGATGAACGTGATGGTTCGGTCGGCGTCGAATTTGCCAAGACGCACGCAGCGATGGAACGTGCAATCGTCGATCTCGACCTCACGCGAGCCGCGCTTTTGGCCAGCCACCTTGGCAGAGGGGGCATCTCCCTTCTGCATTGTGAGTTTGTCATTCAGCCCGAGCTTGCACTCGGGCATACCGGTAAGGAGTGTCTTCATGACCACCTGGCCAGCTACTTCGTTGCGCAGAACTGTACCGTTGGACGACATGAGCAGGTTCACACTCTCGAAGACATCGAGATACACCTCATTCCTCTTGTATCGGATTCCTTCGCGGCGCCAGTCGATGGCACCCGTGATCTGCGATGTCAGCTGTGAAGGTGGGGCTCCACCAGGGTTCTCGGGGGTCTACAAAAGCGAACAGTAAACAACAATAAACTTAGCTGTTTGATCACACTAAGAAAGGTATAACGAACTAGACGCACGGCGAGAGATGATCCAAGGTTAATGAACAGCTTGAGCACGTCGCTGGAGCAGTTCTGCGGGTAACCGTGGTCCATGGTCTCGTCCAGAAGCTCGTACACGAGCGTGAAGTTGTCTCGGATGGTGTCTTCATTGTACTTCTTACCGAAATATTCCTTGAAAATGATGTTGAGCTGATAGAGGAACTGGAACACCAATGCAGCGTTGATGTTGGCACGCGAAACAGCCACCAGGTACAAGTTCTCGTGACGAGTGTATAGGAAAGAGCACCCGTCGATGACCTTGACAGGCGGCAGCGTGCCCGTCTCCTTGGCCGCGATCACCTGCAGTCGGAAGTTGTCGGCCGCGCGTCGGCTGACATCGTCACGGTAAAAGCGATTGAGCACTACCTCACCCTTCTGACTGATGAGGAACAGGGCGCTGATCATGGTGGACACGGATCAAGAACTTGTTATGGTGGATCAAGGTTTAGAATCAAGAGCTTATCTACTCCACGCTGCGCTTCCAGGACTGATGCGACCGGTCGAGAAGAGAAATCCCGTGGCGGAAGCAAGCGTAACGACCGCTTTGCGCTGCGTCGCTTCGCATTAGATTTTGTATAGCTTGAGCTTGATGAAGGCTTAAGTATTTTTACCTTCATCATGTGTTTCATGCTCAGCAAGTCAAGTTTCAAGGTTTGAAAAGTTGCCTTGGCAACTTACGTTTTAAACGAGTTTAAGCAAAACTTTCAAGACACGACTCATGAGGAGCGGCTCCTTAATGGTGTTACCCCAAGCACCTCAGACCGCAGAGCCTAGTTACCTTATTCACGCGTTTCGTGGTCCGTGTCTGATAGGCTGTGGAATCAGACAGCAAAGAGTTGTACATATTGCTCCCAAGCAAATCGAGGAGTGGGTTTTTCACCATTTATCCCAGACTTTGTTTCTTGTCTTTTTCATCTTCACAGTTCAGCATCGAGTCTGTACAGGTCAGTGTACGAATGCGCATCAACATCAACCTGTTCGGTGACAATTGTTGACGCCACTTTCCGGTGGCTCCATCCATCTACGTCAGAGGCGACCGATTCGTCCTCCATCACTCTCTAATTTGCCGTCTCGAAAGCAGCGATGACCGACAACAGCACTAACTACAAGAAGTACCTGGACGTGTCCAACGCGCCGCCCGTGTATACGTCGGCCGAGGAGCTGAACGCATACTTCGGCCAGTTCGGCGGCTGCTTCGTGGCCGAGACGCTCATCCAGGCGCACCACAACCTCATCGACGAGTACGTCAAGGCCACACAGGACCCGGCCTTCCGCGAGGAGCTGGAGCATTTAGGCCGCGACTACATCGGCCGCCCCACGCCTCTGTACCACGCCAATCGCCTGACGGCCCACGCTAAGGGTGCGCAGATCTGGCTTAAGCGTGAGGATCTGGCCCACACGGGCGCGCACAAGATCAACAACGCGCTGGGGCAGGCCGTGTTGGCCAAGCGTCTAGGTAAGACACGCATTATCGCCGAGACTGGCGCCGGCCAGCACGGTGTGGCCACGGCGACGGCCTGTGCCCTATTGGGTCTCGAGTGCGTGGTCTACATGGGCTACGTCGACACGCAGCGCCAGTCGCTCAACGTGTTCCGCATGAAGATGCTTGGCGCCAAGGTTATTGCCGTCAAGAGCGGCTCGCAGACGCTCAAGGACGCCGTGAACGAAGCTATTCGCGACTGGGTAACCAACGTGGACAACACCCACTACATTATCGGCTCGGCCATCGGGCCGCACCCGTTCCCGACCATTGTGCGCGACTTCCAGGCCATCATCGGCCGTGAGATTAAGGCCCAGCTACAGGAAGAGATCGGCCGTCTGCCCGATGCCATTGTGGCTTGTGTGGGCGGTGGCAGTAATGCTATCGGCATGTTCCACCCGTTTGTTAAGGACGAGAAGGTGGCAATTTATGGCGTTGAGGCTGGAGGTGACGGTGTAGACACTCCTCGTCACTCGTCGACGCTACTGGGCGGCCGACCGGGTGTGCTGCACGGCACGAAGACATACATCATGCAAGATCCTGCCGGCCAGGTCATGGAGACCCACTCCGTGTCCGCGGGTCTGGATTACGCCGGCGTCGGCCCGGAGCACGCGTTCCTCAAGGACTCTGGCCGTGCCCAGTACGTTAGCGTGACCGACAAGGAGGCGTTGGAAGCCTTCCAGCTTATTTCTCTGCACGAAGGGATCATCCCAGCACTCGAGAGTGCGCACGCAGTACACTACGGCGTCAAGCTGGCCTCCACGCTGTCATCCGACCAGGTAGTGGTTATCAACGTTAGTGGCCGAGGCGATAAGGACATGCTGCAGGTCGCCAAGGAGCTCGGCGTGAACCTGAACGACGACCTCACCGACAACTAGAAACAAATGAGACGCAAGTGCATTAGGAAGAGCTAAATATGATCGCTCGTTGTGTGTTTTACTGTTAAAATTTCGTTCGAAGCCACCAGCTCGCTATATTCACAGCCGCTTCTGGTCACTTGTCGATAGTCTAGCGATGACGCCTCGGCGTGCTAGGCAGCGAGCCCGACGTGTTGATGCCGTTGACGTCGTCGTCGTCCAGATAGTCCGGAATGGGTTCGTATCCGTCCTTGGAGTTCTCGGCGTCGTCCGAGCTCTTGCCCCACAGCGTGTAGAGTAAAAAGTAGAGGACGAAGATCTCCACGAGATGTTTCGACGCCACAAAGAGCCACCACCATTTGGACTCGAGATACGCTCCAGCTCGATGGAAATGCGCCAGACTCACGATCGAGTAGACCAGGAAGACGCAGTTTGAGACGAGGAAGAAGGCGCAGATGGACGTGGCCCAGTTAACGGCCTTGATCCTGTCGGTCGTGTCGATCTGGCTGACCTCAAGAAAAGCCTGTAGCACGGTCTTCATCCTGAATGAGTACACAAGCACCGCTGCGAGCGAGCCAAGCGACAATAGACACATGACGACGTCGTCGTAGATCATGAGCCAGTACGAGTCCTCTTTCTTGGCTGCAAACACTGCGAATCCCATGGCCTGGATGGCCACAATAGCGCCAAATACGAAGAAGAAGAGTCGTAGTGGATGTGACCGCACACTTTCGTGTGTGAAGAGGCGACGCAGCATGTCTGCCCAGAAGATGACGATGAGCACGAAGACGCTGTAGAGCAGGAAGGAGCCCAGAAGCTCCACTGCTTCGGCCAGCAGGAACTGGGCTGCACCTTCGTCGCCCATCATAATACGTGGTGGCTCTACTAGCACCGACTGTACACCGTAGGGCGTAGCGAACCATAATACGCGGGTGAGTGAGGCCAATCCCATTAGCAGATAGAATCCGAGGGTGGCAGCTTGGCGCGTGGGCGATTGCGCATGCATGGCGAAGGCCCAGAAGGAGAAGAAGCAGGCGCCACCATAAGCCAGCGCCAAGACTGTATCAACTTGGCGGTAGCGGAACTCGAGGTGGATCAGCGGCGCTGCAGGCGATTGATATGCATGTGACATGGGCGAAAGTCCAGCAAAGATGAAAGATAACAGAGCAACAAGCGTGAGAATCGAGACAAGAGAGCGATGGACGGATAGAGGAAAAGGAGTACTGCAAGGTGGTAAGTAGGGAACGCACCGTGTGTGCTGTCTAGAGGCAATCCTGGTGCGATAGTGTCCGCCATGAAACGCAGATGTCTAGTGTATCCGCTTTCTGAGTCTCGTTCGAATGTTGTTATGCACGAAAATGGAGTTCCTGCACACAACAAAATAACGGTACATCGTACCAGCGTTGTTCGTCAACTACTATTAAAATGTATTAGAATATATGTACTGCTCTTAAATAGTACAGAGAATAATATTATTTGTCGAATACTTTGTATTTATTCTTTAGACACTTATTGTATTGTCAGTATTTTTAAACATTTATTTAAAAATATTAAATAAATACTGAACACAATTAGTTGTTACTTCTGAATTATTAGTATTAAGAAATCAACTACTTTCTAAAAAAAATGCATGCAAAATCGATCTCAAGTTGAGCGACTACTGTAGAGATTCTCAACTTTAAAAAAAAAGAAGTAAATTCCAGCACCAATTGAGACTGCACAAAATACCGCTAAAACTCAAATGAAAATGTACGAGGAATCGCAACAGAATTACTAGCATCGCTACAAGCTGGTAACACTATTGCAAATGAAAGAGGTTGCTCTGGTGTTTGCGAGCGTATTGGTCCCCTTTAATAGCTGCTGAGAAGATTGTTGTTGCTAGCACCTAACCAAATAGACTCTTCCCCCATGTGTATTATCACTTGTTGTGGTATTTGGACTAAAACTAGCAAAGGTAACCGTATCAACTGATAATTCGGTATGCCCTCCGATCTATTATGTTGTACAAACAATAAATTGGTTGTTGTAGATTGTTTTGAGATCCATTGTCGCTCTAAACACTGAATTACAATACAACGACGCGGATTTCGATTGGTCGTCCAGTAGAAGGTCCAGTAGACTTTTGAATGACCAACTTTGCACGATGCAGTACACTGGCACGCAATAAATGCACAAATGATGCTGAGAACTAAAGCAAACATGGAGCTCTAGTTCCGGATACCAGGCTTCCATTCCTGGGGGTGTGGAAGCCTGGTATCCGGATCTAGCGCATAAGGTTGCGCGCCAGTTTAAGAGAAAGTGATCAGTTTAGTAGAGATTCATTCAAACGATTTTCATTTATTGTGATATAATTGGCTAATATTTCCCGTTCTTGGAAAACCCTACAAAATCTTTATTAAAAAACCTCTACTAAACTGGTGCCCTTCCAAATCCGAGTTTTTTTTTTCACGGGTTCGTTTTCGTTTCGCTTACAATGAGTTCTATTGACTGTTATTATGTCTCACAAAATAATCGAAATCGACATTTTTCCTTTTAATGCTAAGATCATCGCCGTACGTCAAAAATTGACACAGATTTGACAAACAAAATTGACTCTCTCTTAAACTGGCACACTACCTTAATAATTATAACACTTGTGTTAATAATTTCTTGATGCCGGGAGAAATAATAACCCTGACACTAGCCAGTGATTATAGAAACCTGGAACAGTTTGTGTGTGTGTCTATATTGGCGAGCATGGACAGGAGTACGTTGCAATTGAACATTGAGGTGGGCATAACTGAGAATGGCACATACACAAACAAAATAGCAAATCACAATTTAGCAACAGCAGATAGAATACCCTTGTAAAAATAATCCTATTTTTATATTCAAAGATTGACCAAATTTCAGAGTTTCTTCGGGCGGGCGCAACACATATTCTATCATGGATTAACGTTATAAACGAACTCCGGGGATCCCGTCCCGAGTAAGTACAGTAGTGCACAATACATATGCCAGTTGCTACAAAAAATATACTGCCCCCGATTTTCCGCCCCTGATCACATACGTGCCATCCCCACCTATGACATACTGATTGCAAGCACGTAAGGATTATGGACCACGCAGGTACAAGTACTGCTGAGTAAACATGATGAGAAAGGATCTGCCCACTGGGCAGTGCCGAAAAGCTCATTTCCCAAGTGGACATTGCTAACGACAGTCTGTAGTGCATGCACCATTAGACCCAGCCAGCTCCAGCTATAAGTTGAAGCTGCAGACTACAGATCTCAGAAACAAATCGACAATGCTGTTTACACGTTCGTCATCCTGGATGACAGGATCCCCGTAACGCCACACGTGATGACAGGTCTCGTGTCCAACCACTGCGGCTGCAGCGCAGCTACTACAACCACTACCATGTAGACTAGTAGCTCTCACTTCGCTATTTACTATCGAATACACCAACGGCTAAAACTTCCTGGGAGCGCTGCCGGCTCCCCCATCGTGTGTTTTCAGTTCCTGATTCGCCACAAAGAATTCTTTAG
>NW_008634126.1:993445-994685 GCF_000247585.1 Phytophthora nicotianae INRA-310 | reverse complement strand
GTAAACAGCAGCTGTGCCGTGTCCTCATTGCCTCATTAGAGCCTCGGGCTCTGCGAGAAGAAGTGGAACGTACAGTACGTTTCCAGGCTCGAGCTGCAAAGTCCGACGAGGTTATCCTTCATGACCTAGTGTTGGAAAAGGCGCTCGACCAAGAAAAAAACTACCAGAACCAACGACGCGCCAAGCGCGATCGGAGTGATGGTGATTCGGGACGTGCATCAAAGCGCGGACCGAGTAAATCTTCTACCAAGAAACCCCGCCTAACCACTGAGCGGAGCACTTCGAGCTCCAAACCACCTACGAAGAAGACATCTTCGGAACGAGCTAAAGTGCCACCCACTCCTTGTCCACATTGTGATGAGATGCACTGGTTGTCAGAGTGCCCAACGGCCTCTGATGATCAGAAAGCCGAAATCCGTCGTAAGCTCCGTGAACAAAGAACTAACGACGGAAATAAACGTGTGGTAGCAAGAATGAAGCGACTTCGTGAGTGTATCCCATCTCAAGAGAAGACTGTTCTTTTGAACGAAGAGCTTGCTGTGCCGTACTGTGCGGACACTGGTGCGGACAGGACCGCCATAAGCAAGCAACACGTGACCCAACTACTTCGTAGCGACACATCTACTAAGGTGACTCCACTCGATACTCCAACAGTGCATGTGGCTGTAGGCGACCATGAGGTCATTTCCACGCACTTCGTGCGACTTCGGCTGCGACTCAACACTGCTGCCGGACCAGTCGGCTTGCAGGAACCTGTTGATTGTCTGATAATCGAATGTGACGAACCCGAGTTCATCCTCGGTCAGGATGTTCTCAAGTCGCTGGGGATCGACATCGACTAACACTTAGAGCAACTCGCAGGACGAGATGAAGGTGAAGACGAAGGTGAAGAAGATCTACAAGACGACCTACCGTCCATCTCGCTGAGCTCAACCGACAAAGACCTTCAAGATGCTCTTGAACGGATAATTTCCTCAGCACTCGATCAGGGATTCCCGAGCCACCTCGAGCAGCAGCTCCGGGCTATTGTGTTCAAACACGACATATGGCGTCTAGAGCTAGGCAACGATCCTCCTGCCAATGTCGAGGCATTACGGATCCGACTCAAGGATGGAGCACGTGCTGTCAAGAGCAAGCCGCGGCCTTACCCACCAGCGGTACGTGCGTTCTTGCACGAGTTTAACGAGAAACTTGTTGAACTTGGGTGGGTGTATGAAAACCCAGGCAGCCGCTGGGCTAG
>NW_008634126.1:989106-992181 GCF_000247585.1 Phytophthora nicotianae INRA-310 | reverse complement strand
AAGAAGCAGAAGACTCCGACCAAGCCACGTACAAGACAGATTCTCCGACCCCTGGACGACGACGAATTCGTCTGGCCATCACTGGACGAGATCCGAAGCGTCCAGCGACAGCACCAAGCACCTGTGGGGTCGACGCAAGATACAGACAAGGTTCTCAGAGTTGACCAGAGGATCTGGATTCCTAAAGCATGTACTGAGCTCACACAGCGACTCTGTATCATTGGTCACTGCGGACCCCAGGGTCACCGCGGGGAACAAGCAATGGCTAATCACCTACGACGGGTGTTCCACATACCAAATCTCAGAGGTGTCGTACACGCTTTCATAGCGACCTGTCTACTGTGTCCACACGTCAAAGGTAGCCAAATCGTTCACCGGCCATGGAGCGAGACGACTGAGTGTGATGAACGGAACGGAGTCCTCCATTGGGATTTCCTGTCCATGGGCGAATCGTTTGGTGCTAGTAAATATCTGCAACACTAAAAGACCATGCCACACATTTCTGTGAGCTGGTGGTCTGTGACTCAGCCGACAGTGCTGTAGCGACAGCCGCTCTGCTGGACTGGCACAGCCGTTTCGGTATACCTCCCAAATGGATCAGTGACAACGGTAGTCATTTTAAAAACGAAGTCGTGGCCGAGCTCTCCAAGAGACTCAAGAGCCAGCAGACTGTTACCCTGGCTTACAGTCCATGGATCAACGGATCAGTAGAGCGCGTCAATCGCGATATCCTACAGGTCTTCCGTGCAATGATCCTTGAGTACAAAATCTCTACAAAGGATTGGGTTTACCTTGTACCACTAGTGCAATCTAGTCTAAACCACACGGCATTGCCTTCACTAGGCAATCGAGCTCCCACTGAGCTATTTACTGGTCTACCGTGCCCATCGCCTCTGGCGGAATTCTACCACACTAGCCGCAAGGAGCTGGTTAAGGTACCTGCCACTTCAGCGGCCATTGGTAAATACCTAGCTACTCTACGTGACAGTTTGCGTACTATGCATGGACCCATTGTTGATGAGCGTTTGAAACAGCACCTTCTCAACCAAAAAAAAAGAACGAGGGGACAATGTTGTGAACTTCGACGTGGGAGACTATGTTTTACGCTCACGCGTAGACGAAAAAAAGGGAACAAGCTACTAGTAACGTGGCAAGGACCATACAAAGTGGTCCGCGCTGACGTTCACTCCTTCCGCATCCGTCACTTAGTGACAGGGAGTGAGTTAGATGTTCATGCGTCACGACTAAAATTCTACGCGGACCAAAGTCTAAACGTAACCGAGGAGATCCTTGAGCACGTAGCCTCCCAGGGCATCATCTTGGCCATCAACGAGGTGAAAAAATATCGCTGGAACGGGTCTATTAAGGACTATGAGGTTCTAGTTAGCTGGAAAGGCTTAGAGTCTGTTGAGGACTCCTGGGAACCGCTGGCATCTCTTGCCAAAGAAGTCTATGTTCTACTGAATCAGTACATTCAGAAGCAGAACGGTAAGGTGCGCAAGTATTGGGATGACCATCAGTCGAAATTTCAATAAACAATTTTGCATACTTTTGCCAAAACAAACAATTGTTTGCATACCCACCTATTTTACACACTAACATGTAGTGTTGTGGCAAATGAATCATTTGTGCAGTTTTCAATTGGGTATGAACCATATTGGTTTCAAAATGAATTATTGCAAATCCCCCTCAACCGGTTGCACTAGTTATAGTTATGGCCGGGACAACTTCAACCGACGGCCACTGAATTTACGTAACAGAAACGTAAAATATCAATAGTCGCAGGAATCACATCATAACAATCACACGATCTCGTCACAATGACATGATCGGTAACAATATTTCTAGCTGGACCAGGCTTGGAGGGGCAGTGTAGTGCATGCACCATTAGACCCAGCCAGCTCCAGCTATAAGTTGAAGCTGCAGACTACAGATCTCAGGAACAGATCGACAATGCTGTTTACACGTTCGTCATCCTGGATGACAGGATCCCCGTAACGCCACACGTGATGACAGGCCTCGTGTCCAACCACTGCGGCTGCAGTGCAGCTACTACAACCACTACCATGTAGACTAGTAGCTCTCACTTCGCTATTTACTATCGAATACACCAACGGCTAAAACTTCCTGGGAGCACTGCCGGCTCCCCCATCGTGTGTTTTCAGTTCCTGATTCACCACACAGTCGAGCCCTCGGAAACCAAGCGGACTACGATGAACTTCCTGAAATTTCTGCCTGTCATCACCACCGTAATTGCCGCGCTGTGTCTGACTCCTGCTCTTGTCGATGGCCTCGAAGCCGATAGATACAGCCCATACTATCGCGGCAACCAACCAACTCCACCCCCCACCCCTGCAGCAACACAGGTGGGGGGACAGTAATAGTCTGACATGGTCAAGTGAAGCTCTTCAAGGCGATGAATTGTTAGAGCATGTGGCGTGATTGTACTCGTTGCTTCCGAGAATGTAACCAAGATCGTTATCGTCGAGACAAATCTGTCTGTTCAACCGAGCTTCTACTGTACCGGATCTACTCGTAATCATGGGGATTCAATCTCGGCATTCTTTAGAATTAGCTCGTCTTGATCGTAGCATTAAATCAAGGGAAAAGTTCCAAAGGCGGGTGCAGTAAGGATTTCGTTCACTACTGCTCGTGTAAACTAGTCGCTTCAGTATTGTTACACCTGCAATATTCTTGTCACAAATTGTTATGTCATTATATAATTATGCATCCGTAAACTAAAGCAGGTTATTACGGCCTGTGATCGTATAATCCGCATTTCGTTCTCATTGCTCCTCAACAGCACTTGACGTCCCTTTTCATAACCAGCCACTTCACTGACATCACAGATCGAAAAGGGGGGTCCATGGACAAAAGAACATAGCATTGTAGGAAACTCGGACTGGAAACGAAATGCAACACGCTGCTCTCCAGCAGTTTTCAAAAGTCGATCCTCAAGTGCGAAGCAGTGTAGACTATGTAGTGAGATCTTGAAGATGTGAGCATCCAGCTGACAAATCATTCGCCGCACCATCTAAGCTGACTTGCCTATATAATAGTGTGTGAGTTGGGGGG
>NW_008634126.1:955992-987882 GCF_000247585.1 Phytophthora nicotianae INRA-310 | reverse complement strand
CGTCCTGTCTAGTGCTGCCCATCTCTCTTCGCGTCTGACCACTGACTGCACGAGGAATATCAACGACTGCAGTTGTGGATTTGCCGGGGAATTCTGTAGTAACCTCACTGAAATTCAAGTAATTTTGTGCTGTGTAGTCACTCTAGTAGTTTTAGCTACGATAAAGAACCAAAGTCTCATCCAGCCACGTCAGCATCACTTTTTATCAGAAAAAGCCAACAAGAAAGGCCCTTATAACAATAGTGGTCGATTGTAGCGTATTCGAGCTAAAACACATTCTACCAAGTTTCTAAACATGTCATCGAATACTTCTGTACAAGTGCTGGAATCAACGACGCGATAGGATTGGCTTCGCGGACGATTGGGTTGTTAGCAGAAGAAAAAGGATAGCTTTAGCCATCATTAGTAAAGATTAACCTTCTGCCATATCTTGAGGGTACAATTAAATAGTGCCCGGGATATTATTCTGGAATTTACGTTAGTAAATCTGACTCTCCTTTTAATTGATATTGTCTTGATTTGTTGTAGTATATTTCTATTGTGCGCGCCATTTTTTAAACAGGATCGACGTAAAATATTGAATCTGTGCTGACATTGCGCTGCATTTTGGCAACTGGAGACCCGAGCAACCCTTTTGGTTGACGCTGGGCAATACGTAGTCGACGATTCTCCTGCAGCATTTCGATCAGGATAGTGTTATCAACAAAGAAACCAACTCATCTGGTTGTGTTTCAAGCTCACCTCTTCAAACGCTTGCTCAAAGTGGGCATGACGATGAAGCGCCTTTGCCGCTAGTCGCATGGATTCGTGCTCCTCAATGAGCTTCTGTTGCTGCTGTGAAAATGCCTCTATACGGTCGATATGTGCTAACAGAATCCTCGATTTGGCTTCTGCTCGTCGTTGTTTGCGGACCTTATCGAACTCGAAGGACAACCGATCTACGTCTTTACGAAAAAAAGATATTAGTGAAGATAGCAAACATCAGACGTCGCAAATAAATCCGTACCGTTGTTTTGAGTGACTGCTGTATCTTTGTTGACAAGAACTCCCGAAGTGTTACTCCTTGTTAGTCCCCCTTCTTTTGTTGCAACCTTTTCAATCAGCTGCGCAGCGTGTGCTCGGACGCGGTTAATGTAACTTTCCTGGTAGAAAATCGTTGGGTCTTGTCCTGGTTGGCTGGACCGGTCATCAGGGAGTTGAAGGTGCTTTACGAAGCTTCGATAAGGCACTTTTGCATCATCTTTCTGGAGTTGATCATTGAACTCAACAAGCAACGCGCGAGCTTGACGTTCGCTCAGTCCAAAGTTTGGTGCTTGCAATCCATCGACAAGCTGCTTGCACGTGATGAATCCGGATCCTCCGGGGTCACGCAACTTGAGCGCCGCGAGTAGCACGGATTTCCTCGAGCCGAAGCCAACTGGACTTGAATACCAGTGCTCATTCTTGTAAGATTTAGATGCGGATTCGTGGGAATCGATTGATGTCGCGAGTTGTTGCTACAGGACAAAACCCAGCGAAAGTCAGTGGACTCCTGTGAGCAAACCATTCAAGAGCAAATCATGCAATGCACCTTTGCCTGTTCGTGTTCATCTAACGGAGTTTCTCGTGGCGAGAGTTTGCGTTTGGTCCTGCACTGTCCCTCCGTGATGGCCGTTCCATCGCTCGCGCTCGAAGATATCGAAGACAGTTTGAACTTCTCGCGCTTGAGGTGGCGTCTGTCCACATTGTCAACTTGTCTAACCGCTTTCGCGTCTTGTGGTGTGTCTCTATGGATCGACTGCTGTCGAGGCAGATGCTGTGTGTCGGTGCGATCCCCACAATTGTGGCTGAGCGCTGGCAGGTTGGTGCAGCCCAATACCCCGCGTCGCTGCCTCCCCATGGCCCTAGCAGGTGTCGATCCACGTGGGATTTCGGAGCGACTAGCCTCACGAAGTCTCACGCGACGTGGACTGAGTTTAACGCCACACGTGGAGTGAGGATGTTGGGGTTGCGTCCCGACAGGATCTAAAAGGAGACCGCAATGTGAGGATCGAGCTGAGTCAACCTTGACACATGTTGAACCTGTTCCTGAAGTTCGAAGAGCTAATCCGAGATGGATACATACATAATCAGAAGCGAGGATGGGTTTTGGTCCGGTACCACTGTCGTATTTAGTCAAAATTGGTCCTGATGAAAATGTATAATGCATGTGCAACGTCAACTTTCAAGTATTGCCAGACCAACGCCTAATGTTCTGGACGTGTATGAAGGCGTTCGGATGGCTCCGGTCGAGACGTTTTGCTGCTCACACTCTGCGGTTGTTCCCACCAGGTGCAATATCTTCAAGAATCGCCAATTCCGCGTCGAGTGGGCGTGACAGATCCCAGTCTGTAAGAGACGATCGGTCCACGCTTACGGTCTCTGCGCGTGGAGCCCGTCCTCACGTGTCCGACTCTCTTCTACGCCTTTGACTGCGTTGGATTGACCCGGAGAAATCGCCATCGCGTGGACTTCCCGACCCAGGGAAAATACACCGAGCGCGTCGACTCGTTACTCGCGCGTACGTGCCTTTGTATAGGGCCGCTCTTCCCGAGTGACATCGGCTGTCCCAGCTGGGTGCGCCAAAGGCAGCAGCACCTTGACAGCGAAAGCCCCCCACTGATTCATGTACTTATTCCTTGCTGTAACGACGGCGTCGTGGATGGCATCCGCTTGCAGACGGTGGCCACGAACCAGCCGAGGTTGACTGAACCAAATCACAAAAATTGTGGGACCAGAAGCAGCAATCAAGACAGACGAAGCAGGTTTGTTGTTGTACCTGTTTGGACCAAAATCCTAAGCGGAGACTTTGGCCTAATTTCACAACAACTTGTTGTCACCAAAGCTCGGGCTCCGATTGGCGAACACCCTTTTTTTTTTAGCAATGGTGGTACATGATAAGGGACTATTTCTTACATCTTGAACTCAGTATGCCTCGAATATCAAATCCCGCGTCGATTTGTGTTCCAACCAATGATACTGGTCGCAAGAGAGCAGGAGCGATTA
Organism: Phytophthora nicotianae INRA-310; assembly: GCF_000247585.1. Classification (NCBI taxonomy): domain Eukaryota; phylum Oomycota; class Peronosporomycetes; order Peronosporales; family Peronosporaceae; genus Phytophthora; species Phytophthora nicotianae. Next base: position 984,858 of record NW_008634126.1, on the reverse strand, counting down.
GGTCGACAAAGCCAGTTGGTGAACTGACTTCTACGGCAAATGGAGCGGCATCCGACGATCGCACAGTTTGGCAGAGGCCGCGAAGCGCACAAGAAGGCGAGGAACGCTCAGCGAATTGCTCAGTCGAAAGAAACCGCTTGCAGTGAACAGGTACACCCACAGGCCTCGACTTGTCAACGCGCCTTCTCCTCAGCATTAGCAGCAGATCGATCACATGAACCACCGCAGCAATTCGTCTCGCCGCGCAGGCGGACGCATTGGCAGCGGCGTGAGCATCCCAGGACTCAACGTGGACATTGAGATGCTCGTGCAGAGTACGCAGGGCTCGGCGATGCATTTCGGTCGCAAGACGGCGGGCGAGAAGTTCCACGGATGGCTGTGGAAGAAATCCGGTCGCTTTTCCAAGTGGCGCAACCAGCATTTTGTGCTCGACGGGGCACTACTCACGTATTACGACACGTTCCCCACGGACCAATTCGTGTCGGAATCGTCCTTGATGCCGATCCAGGGGGACAATCTATTCACGACTAAAAGCGAGTCCACCCCCGCAGGAGCCGTGCGTGTAGCTCACGTTGAGACCTCGCAGAAGTCCAAGATTGCGTTCAAAGTGTATGCCGTGAGTGGCAAGATCATCGATGTGCGCGCCAAGAACGAGACTCTATGCAGACAGTGGGTGGATCGATTGAACGAGGCTGCGGCGCTGGCCAAGCGCCAGGAGTCGCTGAACACCAGCACCACCAGCACCGCGTCGTCGACTCTTTCAGTGGGCTATTCGGATTCCGAGCTGGACTTGCAGTGCAACATCGTGGACAAGAGCGGATGGCTCGAAGTGGGCGACCGCAAGTCGAAGCGAGCGCGTTTCTGCGTCATGCAGGGCAACATGTTTACGGTTTACGATACGGAGGACGCATGGGCTGTACCGCTTAGTCGCGCGTACGTGACCCACGCGGAGAAGATCAGTGAAGCCACTTGCGAGTTTTCCGTGTCAACGTGTGCCGGTAAAACCACCAAGACTCTCATGTGCAAGGCAAGGTCGCAGGACGAAATGCATCTGTGGATGGAGGCGCTGAGCAATGCGTTCGAGTAATTTTTGCAGAGTTTGCCATTCAACCACCGTGACTCGCGGTATCTAGCGTAGTAGATGTGACGGCCACGCCCAAGCGCCAAGTTTTTTTCCCCTCAGTCCAAGCAGGACTGTTATCATCGTTGCCCACCCTCCTGTTCAAATTGCCCAAGGGTGGCGAGCGTGCTGCGGCGTATTTAAGTTATTCACCGACCCGACGGAGGCCGGCAAGTTAGTAGTAAGCGTTTTGTCGAGACCACGTAATTGGCGTGCAACCAATTGGTAGTTGCATGCAGTTTTTAAGCAAACACGCGATTTTCATTCATGCAATTTCATTAAGGTGTTCATGCAACTTTGCAAATTTTGCATTGGCAACTTTGTTTTTCGGGTTAACACAGTTCGATTTGGGGTGGGATGGAGTTAAAAGGGCGGAATTGCATTGCCAATGCGTCGATCCCGAAGGTCTCCGGAACAATGCGGATAGAGCGTTGGTAACCTTCATGAAGTGTAGATTGCAATCGAGCAACGGCATCATTTCTCAGCGAAGCAACGAGCTCCATGGAGGAAAAAGTAACGTCGCTAACAACTATACGTTGCAACACCCCAACGCAGCGTTCACATGGATGGAGTCGGACCTCCGCCAGGAAGAGCAGGAAGAGCCCAGTTTGGACAGGCCATTGACACAAATCGGTGTCTCCACTGTACGAGGAATAAGCATCGCACTTCGACACATTGTGTTCAACTCCGGCCACCGTTAATTACTTATCAAGCGTTAAAAACATACTTCGAAGTACATATTACTTTGAATTATTACCACAAATTTACTACATGCACTTAGACACCAGCTGCTCATAAGACGCACGCAATTAATCATCGTTGTGAGTCCGCATAAGATCCTGAAGTCCACGACGATTGAGTCGTTGGTGTTGCTGCATGAGGACCATCCGGCGTTTATCGGTGATGACGTCCGTGGAGTTCTGGTCCAACAACTCTTGACGCACCTCATGCTGCAGTGCGTAAAGGATCTCTGTCATCTTAGGTCGGCGTTTCGGATCAGCATCCAAACATCGTACAATAAGCTCACGTCTGCAGGGCGAACAGGATGGAGGAATAGTAGGTCGCAAGTCGCCACGTGATACTCCCATCATAATATCAATGGTAGTATAGTCCTTAGGAAGGTCATGGTAGGGCTCCCGTCGCGTCTCGAGCTCCACAAGGATCACTCCGAAGCTGTAGCAGTCCACTTGAGTATCATACCGTTCCTCACGAAGAATCTCGGGCGCCAACCAGTACGGCGTTCCTACAATAGTACTAAATAGTTTTCCTGGTAGTAATTGCCGCTTTGACTCGCCAAAATCCGATACTTTACACGAGTACGTGCGCGTACACAACAAGTTGGAAGACTTGAGGTCGCGATGCACCAATGGCGGGTCACAGTTGTGCAGGTACGACACGCCTTGAGCCACATCAGTAGCAATTTTCAACAACGGATCACTCCACGCCAATGCGATGGGGCTGCGCAGCAACGACAACACATCCCCACGTTCAAGGTATTCCATCACAAGCCCAACATTTGACAAATTGTCGAATGTTGCGCCAATGAACAGCACAATATTCGGATGTCGGAGACACGCCAACAACTCGACTTTGCTCTTAAATGCAGCCAGACCCTCAGCTGTTAGACACGACTGCGCCAACCGCTTGACCACGACATCAGTCTGGTGATATTCACCCACCAACACCTCTCCATTGGGTGTTTTAGCCAGTATCTCCTTCAATTTCAAGTCTGCAAAAGGGATCGAAACACTCAGGAACAGCTCCATGTCACCTGATGCACCCAGTGCTCTTTCCAGCGCCTCCTTTTCGTCGCGAGTCATCGCGTTACGGTTCTCTAATCCGATCTGTTTTACCGATAAATCCAACTTCAACGTCGTGTTAATACGCTCCGCACGCACTTTCGACGCATACGCCATACGAGCCGCACGATCCTCCGAGTACGTCGCCGTCAGTGTAAAACATGTGGGTAGGAATACACACAGGAAGAACAAGAACGCCTCGTTGCTCATGACACGTCGGCTGGACGAAATCAGCGGCGTCGCACCCAAAAAGCACAACATTAATGTCGTAATCCACTCTGCTACAGCTAGTAGTAAGACGTGGGTGAAATCCAGCTTCATGGCCACTGCGACGATACCCGCAAATGCGGCTAGTACTGCCAATACGCCCATGAGTAAAGAGTACGCCAGTTTACTGTCATACAGCTGCAGCCACGACAACAGCGTCATTTTGCCATCCACTCCTGAAATTTTCCCCCATTCAGACGTATCATACCACGACGTAGGCATCAATGTATCCGATGCACAAACCATTCCATTCGCTAAACTTTGCTCCAAATTGGTCCTCATTCCAACGAGTTCGTGATGCACAAATACTGCCAATCCGACCGACCAGCACAAAATTATCAAGGAGGCAATAACTTTCCAATGACGTCGAATGTAGTAGACCCCGATTCGTAGTCTCATACTTCCTTCAAAGTATTTCAATGGCAACATGCCATAGATCACTGCGAATGGTGCAAAGCTCCATAACAGCCAAGTGAGGCCTTCGTCCTTGGACATTGGCTCGATGAACGACACACAGCTCGTCTCTGTTGCATTGTACGTCGACGTAGGGTCTTCGTCGAGCAAGGTACTGACGAGATCCACCCACTCGTAGTCGTTGCCCGAAGGCGCGATGCACGTGTCTTTGAACCTGCGGAACAGGAAATAGGCGGCTCCTTCGAAAGCCACAAGAGCCAGCATGAGTCTACGAGCCACTGGGAAGTCCACCGTGGAGGAATAAAGTTGATAGGACTCTTCCATCCTCTCGTCTCGGAAATGGTTACTCAGCAACTTCAGGTCCACACGAGGGTCCATATGAGCCTGCCATGTAGCTGAACCTTGCGCTGAGAGTAATTGCACCCCGCTAGGAGATCGTGAAGCTTGCTCTTCATCTATGGAAGACGCGGAAGAACTGTGAGAAGAGGATTCCGACGAAGAAGACAACGATCGCAGGCGCTGAGAAGCGTTTGGAGCGTCCGGACGCCCGTCGGGGGTTGCTATGCGACTATACACGCCAGCGTTCTCATCTTGGTCCACGTCCGAGCCCTCCAGCACGTCCAGACGCCGCTCCAGCGAGGCGTGGAGCATCCGGGATCAATTTGATTCAATTGTGTCTTATTTGATGGCATGCATTTTTTGCTTGCACACAAAATGTAACCAGGACTAAATTCCTAATACCGGTATATTACACTTCGTAATTGTAAGGTCCTTACAAAATCCAAGATAAAATGGGTCAATCCAATTGTGTCAAAAAGCGAGGGGTACGACACTAAGCACCCAGCTCTACGTGCAGCACAAGTCGCCATGTCCTCGACGCGGCCGATCCCCATAGGAAGCAGTGGCAGCCAGCGCGGCTCCCCGGTGACACGCAGCCCCAATGGCGCCGCGATGGTGTCACACTCGCTTCCCGCGGACATGCACCACGTCCACCTGTCACGCTTCATGACGACTACGAGCAGCACAAGATCCGGCGGGCTACAGCCGCCCAGAGCGCCGCGAGTTGGCTCAATGCCCGAGCCGAACTTCCTACAGTTAGACAGCATGCCAGATCTGGCGCTAGGTCCGCCCGCTGAGACCATTGAAGAAGACTCGCCACCGGCTCGTGCACCCGCCGTCATTCAGGTACAGCAGCGACTGTTTTCGTCGGGTTAATTGTCCATTCTAATGGGTTTTATTACAGTTTGCTAGTTCGTGTCCAGGAGATATTGGATTTTTAAGGAGAAACCCCACAAGAAGCTCATGGACGCCCACACTAGAGCCGTATGTGGCTGAGCATGAAGATTTTGATCTTTCGAAGAGCCCAGCGCTTGCTGCTATGTCAGCGCTACGAGAGAGGATGCAAACCGAAGGAACTACACAGCAAGCGGGCAACGGGTCGTCATACAGGTCTTTTAGCGCTCGCGGAGCGGCAGGAACACAGACGTCAAGGCATTACTATGCGTCGGACGAGTCGTCAAGCTACGCAGTGAGTGCTGAACTGTTGGAAAGACTCAGCATCACGTCAGAGGAAGGAGAGGAGAGAGAAGACCGGGACGAGCGCTATCGGATGCCAGGGTACGACTTGCAGACGCCAGCAGATCAGAGACGACGGTCGGAACGTCGCGGATCGTATGGTAATGTGTCGGATACGGGCGACACGGGTATCTTTGAATTCGACGACCAATAGACTCGGCAGGCAGTGCGATAAACAAACAGAAATGCAACACAAACGAATCGAAAAGTGAAGTTTGGTGGAGTGTACACGAAGTGTGAATTGATTGCTCGGGCAGTACCGAGCTGCTCCCCTAAGCTTACAGGGGCAATAACGAGAAGGACAGCAATCACGTCCACCTCGAACGGATGCACGTGAAGTAGCGCGCCGATACAAGCCCTCGAGTTCCGGTCGACTTGGCTGGTAGAATTGCACCATATAGCTACTACAGTAGTAGCACTAGGCAGCGCATACCGACTTGTAGACGAATGCTAGCTGTCACAGCTAAGTAAGTACATGTACATGAATCGGGTCTTTGAAGGTGTTCCTGGCCTTGCGACCACCGAGAACGGTGAACATCGCTGCTATTTCGCACGGCGCCTGCCCTTGACTTTCTTAAACCAGAGCAAGCTTAAAACAAGCTTAAAAGTATACTAGTACTCTGTTGTGGTTCATTGTAGATTAAGAAAAGAAAATCTACAACAGGAGCAAGGTGCTGCTCTGGCAGATTTTGTAACTGCACCAGCAACGTTCGAGCTGACGAGAGGGAGCGAGCGTTGAGCTGACCTCTTCGCATACTCCGGATGTTGGTGCCCTTCTCAGCCTCGTCTGAGCGCTTGAGCAGCGTGCAGCACACTCGTTGGCGTTGTGCATTGCTGTTGCTGTTGCTGTTGAGCAAATTCCTCAGCGTCGACGAACACCAATTTGCAAATTTGTATGCGTCCACAAACAACTGGATATTCTGTCCACCTGTCTCACTTGCAGTTACTGCCACACCAGTCCTACATAATAAGAACCTTTCAAGGTACAGCGGGGCGACATCTACTTTTTACTAAACAGTTACACCTACAGCTGGCTAAAATCTAGTGGGTCTTCCCTTCTAAGGGTAAGTGTCGTCGTTTGCAGAGAAAATAAAGCACCTAGGTCAATCAATCTGTCGCCACCTCGGATAATCCCATTTTCCATTTCAACCTCGCCAGCCCAACCGCCATGATAATCGAAGTAAACCGAAGGCATTTGCTACCTGACGTCAGACCCGACGCGATCGAGCTCATGCAGTGCACGAAGCCCTGCCCGAGCACTCCACCCCACGCCGCTGCCCGCTGGCAACAGGTTCGCTCTCGCATGGGCCAATTGACACGAGGTATCAAACGCTGCCGACTGCGCAACATCAGCGGAGAGAGCGAGCACGTCACATGCCGCCCCTCCATGCTGCACAAGGATTTCTGGCTAGAGGCTCTGGACAAGCAGCATCGCTATGGCTTCCACCTGCGAGCCTTCCACAAAGCCTGGAAGCTGGAGATGGCAGAGAGGGAGAATGAAACCGGCACCAGCGAGGACGCGTCATTTTTCCACTGGCTCGATCACGGGAACGGCAAAAACGTGGATCTGCCCGAATGTTCCCAGCAACAATTGCGCACGACACAAGTGGAATACTGCAACGCCGAGCAGCGCAAAAGCTACGAGCTTAAGTTCGTATCAAACGAAGAAGACGATATTGGGAGAGTGCAATACGCAGCATCAGCATGCGTCGTGAACACGGACGAACTCAGCAAGTGGATTTTTGTCATAGACCTCTCGGGCCGCATGTACCTCGGTCGAAAGCGCAAAGGCCGCTTCCATCACTCGAGTTTCGTCTCGGGCGCGCCGATCTTGGCAGCCGGCAAGGTTATCATCAAAAACGGCATCATTATCGCCGTCGAACCCCACAGCGGCCACTTCAAGCCGCGACTAGAGAATCTCTTGGCACTTTGCTCCATACTGGCCAACCACGGCATTGACGTCGACAACATCGCCTTCATTAAACCCAAGAAATGGACTTGTGCCTGGCCATTTCCGCCACAACCAGACCTCGAACTCGAGGACTTTGCCGCCTCAGATACGGACTACAGTGCCGACAAATCTGATTCGGAGGAGTTGCAGACACTGCAATTGGAGCAGTAGATTAGAAAAGCTGTATCGTTTCTATTTATTGCGAATTTCTAAACGAAATGTCATTTTTTGATGTGAGTGAGGTCTCCCCTATCGCCGCTTGTACTCGCACGCTTTGAACTCAATCGGCCCCACGTTCTGCGGTCTGCGCGTCGATTTGACAAACTCAAACAGCACGAACATCTTGTTGCGCTCGTCCTTGTGCTTACAGTCGAAGCCCATTTTACGCAAAGTCTGCACGAATCCTTCAATCCCTCCGAGCGATTCACTCTCGAAGCGGCTCTTGACTTCAGCGACCTTCAGCACGCCTCCAGGCTTCAACACACGGTACACTTCCCGCACATATTCACGAACACTCGTCCCCATGAGCGCCAAGCAGTAAACGCCAATATCCACACTACTGTCCTTCAAAGGAACCTAAAAAAAAAAAGATTAGCCACGCACTCAAGCACTAAAACAACGCAAAACCTTAGTTACACTCACATCAGCAATATTGCACGCCGTCACAATGGGTTTTCTGGACACCAAGTCGAACGAGTGCACTTTATTCGGCACGCTTTCCGCCAATCTCGCATCTCCACAGCCAAAATCAGCGACCACAGCCTTCGGGTGGCGTCTACAACAACAGCAATAACCAAATAAACGTCAATATGTCCCTAGTTCACAGTCTCACAGTTACTAGTAGATCGCGTATAACGTACTTTACGAAGTCGATGAAGGTGTCGAGTGGATTGGTGGGCCACTTGTCTGCCATCTCGCGGAAGCCCTGGTGGTACACATCGAAGAGCTCCGGGTCGTCCTGGAACGTAGAGAAAGCATCGTCTCCAGTGGTTGTGTACAGCTGCTCGTTGAGCATGCGGAACTTGCCGCCGTCAATTTTGCGGCGCATCTCGGCCAGTCGCTCGGCAGGTGTCAGAGCTTTAGACTTCTTGCCTTTGCCATGGCTCTGCTGCTGCTTCTGCTGCGATTTTGATACGTCTGCAACCTGCTGCGTCTTGTGCTTCTGGTGGACCTTCTTACTGCCGCTGGAAGAGGCTGGTTTGCCCTTGGCGGCTCCTTTCTTACCCTTCTTGCCCATTGCTACAGTTCTACTCAAACTGCGACTTGAGAACTGGAGCGCAATTGTCCTATGCTATTTCATATTCTCTATGCTAAGTTAACTGTGTAACAATAGTGTACGAGATGAAGTTGAAGTGGCTTGTTTGGCTCGGCATCGCTCTAGCTTCGAGGTGACGCAATCTGGTTCGGCCGTTAGGACTCTAGGCAATGACTCTGCCGCGTTTCCATCGTGGTGGTCCCACGGAAAAGCTCGTCCTCGTGCCGGCGCGTGCCATGCACCACCAAAAGCCTGTGATTGGCGGCGTGCGTGCTGCCTACGGGTCACCACCACAATCAGCACGATTTTACTGGTTGTTTTGGGTCAGATGGAAAGCCTTGAGCCGATTTGTTGACCGGCGCGTGGCTGCACCATCGGGATCAATTGCGATCCAAGAGAGGCGCGTGCCAATGTGGCTTGACACCTTCCGGCCTGTTGTCATGGCGCCTTGCTCATAACGCAATTGGCACTCTCGAGCTCAAGTGAATTTCATCGTTGCAACTATGAGCGTCAAGTCCGATATTTCATTCCTGCTGAACCCGCGGTCGTCTGAAGACACGAGCCGAAATGCGATGACGCCGCCCACGTCTCCTCCGTCGTTCCAGCGCTTGATGGCGCTGGCTCAGAGCCCCGAAGCTACAACTACGTCATCGTCTCTACTTCTTTTAAGCTCGTGCATTGCGCCGATGGAGAAAATGAACGCCAACATCAAGACGGAAATACCGCAGTTGTCGCTAGCGGCCTTGTGCGAGGCTAGCAGTGCCAGTAGCTGCAGTAGTGGCGACTCTAGCGACGAGGAACCAGAAATCCAACAAGCAGTTGTGATTAAAACTCCAGTCGTCGAAAAGTCCAAACCTAAAGCGAAGACAACGCGGAAACGTGTCCGAAAGAACCGGAATCCGCCCTGTCAAGTGGAAGAATGCAAGAACATCGCGGTATCTCGAGGCTGCTGCGTGCGTCACGGCGGTGGCTCGCGTTGCAAGATCGAGGGCTGTCCGAACCGTGCAAAGCTGTACAAACTGTGTTTCCAACACGGTGGTTTCAAGACGTGTGCGACCGAGGGGTGTACGCGCAAGTCCAAGCGTTACGGCCACTGCTGGTCGCACGGAGGCGGTCGTATCTGTGTGATCCCCAACTGTGACAAGGTGTCGACGCAGGGCGGACTGTGCTGGGCTCACGGCGGTGGCAACCGATGCAAACTGGAGGGATGCACCCGCCGCTCGTACCAAAAGTACGGCTACTACTGCGTCGATCACGTGTCCTTGAACACGAACAAGTAAAGAGCGAAGAGTATGAGGTGTTCGGTCATGTACAATAGTCAGATCGTGCATTATAAGCTATTTGAGTGATTAAAAATGCAATAATTCCTTACAAAATGCAAATGTGAGTTTCCCTATTGTACATTAGCTGTTGTGCGTTCTGTTAATAGCTCCGGAATCAGGACAAACCAACTGTCAGTTCACTATTTTTTGCGCTGGTCAAGATGATGATCTTAGATACTGTGTCCGAGAAGCTCCGCTCGAAGCATGTTCGAACGCTGGAACTACTGCAGAAGACTCTCGATGAGAATGTCGAGCTGCGTGAGCAAGTGTCGAAGTTGCAAAAGGTACTAAGTTTTTGGTTTGATTTCCCTGATATCTATTAATTTGCCATCTTTTGCATAGGGCACACTTCACCTTGGTCAGGGATTGCCACGATCAAACCTCTCTTCAGAGCTAGAGGACGAAATCGAACGCCTCAAAGAAGAACACACCCGCAAATTCAAAGAGGTCGAAGAAGCTGCTAGCGCAAAGCTGGCAGAGCAGACTCTTGCTGTCGAGACACTCACGGCTGCGAACAGCAAACTGAAAAATGACATGATAACGATGGACGTGGCTTTACGTGAAGCACGTGACCGACTCAAATATGAGCGACAGAGTTGGAATGAGGAACGATCCCAACTTGCAGCGACTATTACTGAGGCGACGAAGACTTTGCCACCTGCAAGTCCGACTCGAGCCAAACAGAAACAGCCACAATCCGAGGCATTCATCGAGGAAGAGAAATCGAACCAATATCTTGAAGCCGAGTTGGAGTTAAGTCGTCAGGCTTGTGTTAATGCTGATAGTGCACGCCGGTCGGCAGAGACTCAACTTAACGAAGTGAAAATGGATTTTGCACGAGTAACAAGTGAAGCTGCGTCCCAACGAGACCAGATAAGAGCTCTACAAGCACAACTGGCTGCAACTCAAACACAGCAGCAATCGCTGTCTGAAGAGCTCAAGACTGCGCGTGATCGCAACAGGAGTCTGGAAACGAAATCACCGAAAGAACGACCGTCGTCTTCATCGACGAAGCTACAATTGCAACAAAAGACGCTACTCGCACAATTGCAAGATACAGAGGAACGGTATGCCAAGCTGGAGATGGAAAATCGAACTTTGCAGTCCCATACTGCTAGGTTACAACAACAATTGGCCAACGAAGTGGCACAACGCAAGGCAGACGCCTCGGAAGCAGGAATTTTCGCCATCCACGTCGAGTTGAAATGAGAGAATTTCCAGCTTCGTGCACAGGTAGAAGAACTCAAAGCCCTACAAAAACGTTTTTTGACGTCTGCAAGGAAGAAAACCATGAGCTTTCCCTCGCTCTAACAAAAAACGAGCCACTAGCTACGACGCCGTTGTTTGCTTGCAATGGAAGACGATTAATCACAGTACACGTGTAGTTTTTTAAACTCCGAAATCTAGAGGGTACCGGTAACACATAGTAAAACTTCGTCAACATGTAAACTGGCAATCTCCTGTTCCGCTATGCACATGTATTGACGTTAATATTAAAGTTTGCGACTACGAGAAGAAAATACTTCGCAGTCAAGAAATATTTTTTAAAGATAAAATGATAAAAACTTACAACCCAGTGCTAAGTCACTATAGTTGACCCCATTAGTACTATACAGGCACCTTGGCAAGCATCGTCGTCGCTGTCGTTAAGAAATCCATCAAATAATAATAATGCATGTAGCAATAACATAGGAGAGGAACCGTAGGTGAAACGCACATCAACTCTTTGATTTGCTCTATTGTCTTGCCTCTCACATCACACATGGCAAACTAGCCTTAGGTTTCGAGCGATCCGTACGTGTGTCCAGCCGGATCAATGCGTCGTCGAGACTCCGCATCAGCCAGTGGTTGATACTCAGTCATGAATTCGCGTCTCACACGGTCGCGGTCATTGGGGTTTGGCGTCCGGCGAGCAATCTCGGCAGCTTTCATTGCGTTGCGCGTGATCAACGGCGAGCGTGAGAACGTCGATGCAGTGAGCGCCTCAGGTGTTCGAATCGGAGCCATCGCTTCGTCCAGCGGCTCCAAGTACACGAAACCCGGTAGACGCAGAGTGCCGTTGTACACTGCCGTGCCCGCTAACAACGTCAACATACCCGCAAGTTGTAGCCAACTCCAAATTGTCCACCGCTCACCGAATTGTCCTTGCGTAAAGAAATAGAACAGCATCAAATCTGTGCCCCAGACTGTAATCGGACGGAAATTGTCCAGAATCGCGTGCCAAATCGAGTTCAGCAGGTACGTGACGGACACAGCGAACACGTTGTAGCCCAGAATCACCAGTAGATAAATGAGCACGACCGTCTGAGCCAGGCCACTGTTCATGAGCATCTGATACGCGTCGTCGAATCTCTCGTTTGAGCCCAAATCGTTACCCGGGACCATATAAGCCACCGGATACACGACGAAAGTCGTCAATACTAAGCCCCAGACGCCTTCCATGCCCACGACGACTAGCGGAGGTGCACTGTCGCCTTCATCCATGAGTTTCTCTTCGAAAACGTACTGTACAGCTTGAATTGCGCAGCTTAGCACCACCATAAAGACTCCGAATGCCGGATGTTGGTTGGTAGCATTGTTGTCCTGACTGTCGGAGTCTGCAAGACTTGTGGCGCCCACCATCAGCGCTGCTAACATGTTGAGGCCAATGCCGATCCACATGTAACTGCGTAGGCGATCTTTTAGTACAAACACCTTGAGTATGGCCACGAAGATGATGACCGTGCACTTCATGAGCTGGAAAACACTGACAGTCACGTAGAGAAGACCCAGATTGGCAACGAAAGTTGCCAGTAGGTCGAATGCTGCAGGGAGCGCCAGTAGAAAATACATTTTACGCGGGATCCGGTAGCGATATTTCACTTTTTGTCAATTGGCAACACAGATTTTGGATTAGTATCAGATGTTGGAAAATGGGTACTTTTGCCACTTACTGCCGTTGCGGTTGTTGCGGCGCCATTGTCGCTCGACGTGGTAGTGGTAGGCCCAGTGGATGGGAAGCGCGAATACCATGGCCAAGAACATGAGCCACGTCTGGAAGATAGGCTTCTCGAACTTCTTCACCTCTCCGTCAAGCCCAACAGAGTCCACACCGTATAAGATCTGTTGACAACGAGAGTGACAATCATTCTCAGCTTTAGCAACTGGTCAGTTGGCAATGCTTGTTGTTGCCTAAACGCACCTTGCCGGTTCTGGTTTAGGTAAATATGGCAAATGACAAGTCGCAACAGAGTTTTTCAGTCAGCTGATGGCAAAAAGTGGATAACGAAAAGGTTGCAACAACGCACAGAGTGGTGCCCGTGCCGGTGATCAGCCCCATGCCGAAGACCAGCGCCTCTCGCGTGCCGCACGACATGGCTACTGCAATATGTTCGGGGATGTCTGAAGTCCGATTGCCGTTGCCTTCGACTTGCGTCTCACGCAGTCAGATCGATTATGAACCGTGCAGGCAAGAAAAAAGAAAGATGAAGATACCTTCACAAGATATCTTCGATTTTCAACCAATTGGCGTGCGTTTCTAACAGCGTATCCGATGTGGATTGGTCAGAATCATGCGGGAGCCCTTACAAAAATCAAGTGTAAACGAGAATCAGGTCGCTGGTCAAATGTGACGTGCGGGAGGGAGCTCGTCGACGAAGAAATGAGTGGTGAGGAAGTGGTGGGCCTGCACCAGCATGACACCATGCCATCCCACGTCTGCATCGAGTTTCAGCGCAATTGAGAGCCACGCCAAGGTGGCAGTGCCAACAACACTTCGTCGCCTAAAGCGACTAAGACCGCAAGTTGAAGTTGTCATTTTAGCAACCGACAGAGTCGGGTTCGGTGGGTTCTATAGGGCTTTTAGCCTCAATGAGGTTCCGCAGCATCGACGCGTAGATTTGTCCCGAGGAATCGCCCGTAAGCTTCTTCCAGAGTTCCGTCATGGCTGCTTCCAACGTGGCGTTGCCAATGTCGAGCTCGCTACTGGCTTGGCTCGGTGGCTGGGCTGTTTGCGAATTATTATCCTGACGAGCTTGAGCTTGACTCTGGAGAGTAGCTACAAATTTCTTTCGTTCATTTTGGTACTTGAATCGTGCCAATGGTGCTGTTTCGCGCGTGACGCCGCACTGTTCGTACATCGCAGTTTCAAGAGCTGTCAATCTCTCGGCAGTAGCTGCATCGATGACAGCACCAGGTTTTGGATCCAATACGGAGTCCGTATCCGTTATTGTGTCTCCAGTATTGCTGGTAGCAACAGAGTTTGACGCTCGACTTGAGGAACGTGACGTCTTGGATGCAACACTGGGATTCTTGGGATTCTTGTTGCTTGTGGGCAAATTGCTGTCAGTTTTCGACACCACGCTGGACCAGTCCAGTTTGTGGAAAACCACTTTGTATGGTTTGCGCTTGAGAAATGTTTGCGGAGGTGTTCGCGACGGATCGGATTTTGCTTCGACCTCTTGTTCTTCTTTCGGTGGTGAAATGTTCACAGGTTTGCTGAATTTCTGCTGCCGTTTTGATGAGAATAAAGGTCGACGAGTTTTCACAGTTTTAGGCGAGTCGATATTTTCACCAGCGTCGGATGATGTTACGGAAGATGGAGACGGTGGAGGCGATAGAGCTTCAGCTCGAGATATCCTACCAATTGGACTCGAAAACGCGTCTTTGAGCGAGAGTACCGGAGATTTCTTTCCTTCAGATGTGGCTGCGTGCTCCCTGTTCCGCTGGAAAGATTTGCCTACCGACTTAACAGGAGCTTTCTTTGCCCGCTTGGCCACTGGTTTCTTTATTTTTTGTTGTTCCTCCGCTTCAACATCGGTGCTTGCTGAACTGATCGTATTCACGTAGGGAACCATCATAACAACATCGGAATTTTGTTGCCGCATCAAATAACAAACACTAACTCGTACGTCACCACGTGTTGTATGTCCAGAATAAGCTTTTTCAAGTGGGAACCACCGACATAAAGCGTACTCAGTAGCCAGAGGTGTCTCGAGGAGCGACAGCGGGATTTCAACGAGACCCAAAGTATTCGTGTTGCCCCCGCCATTGTTTTCAGTAGTCTTTACAATTATAGTAGCGCTCAATTCATCAATGACACTCTGAGGTGAAGCGAGATGGTGGCTCATACCATTGTTCAGGTCCATGGAAAACCGCAGCGAGCACTCATGTAGTTGGAGTTCCGTGTGGCTCTCTTGAATACTGGAAACAAATTGTCTTGTAGGAACAATTCGAGAGATTACAACACTTTGTCGCTTCAGTTGCAACTCGGTCTCGAGATATTTTCCGTCTAACGTAGCGAAATCCAACGCTAGATCACGAACGGCAACCACATTGATCACCACTTCATAAGGAGGGAGCGTGACCGTAGGTGACGGATCTGGAACGATGTCGATTGCAACTGGAATAACGTCAGTCGTAGCTTTTAGAGGTGCAACAGCTTTATCAGTTTCCAATGGGATCAGCACAGAGGTGGAGGGCAGCTCTTCCTCATTTGGCCTTGGGCGTATACGCCGCCGGACGAAGTTCTGGATCACTTGAGCTGAGCGTTGTCGTTTGGCTTTCGCTGCTTCTCGCTCAACAGCTAGACGCTTTTGCTCACTGGCAAAACTTCGAGATGCATCATTAGCATTAGCATTTCTAACCTGGTTTATATATTCTGCGTTGTCTCCGCTCTGTCGTTCATGATCAACCTCAGCTCCTACAGTCAGCAAAAAGTGTCGGAGATGCACTCGTAGCAGTTTCTGCTGCGTAGTCTGTGATCGTTTAGCATGTCGAGTGTTGAATTCCTCTCGCTTTCGTGCCTTGAACGCCTCATACGACTCGGCTGCTGTGGTCTTAGGCATGACCTAGCCATACTACGACCTTTCATGGAACAAGGCTACACTGCCACTTCACTTTAGGTGTACCGAAATGATATCACCAATTCACGTTTTCCGTACAGCATGCACCAGTCGCGGCGTCATGGCGCCGACGCCGTGTCCTTCTCTGCTTACAGCGTTGATACCGAGGACTATTTCGCCTTCTTGCCTAGTGATGAGTCCATGAGCGACGTCGAGGACGCTCCAGCGTCGCCTGCGACCTCTAAAACGCGCGATCCGGTGGAAGAATTGGTCTCTGTGTTCCCAACTTCGAGCTCCATTACGTCCAGCAACATTCTGACGCCCATCGGCAGTTTAAACGGCAGCAAATCAACGCATACAAGGACTAAAACCCCTCGAGAACAGGTCAAAGCTCCGGCTCCAGGTGTATTCGAGCTTGGAGGGGGTGAAGAGCTTAGAGTCTCTCCTCGAGCACTGAAGCAACACACAGCACGGAGAACGCAGCTCCAAGAAGCTCTGGATGCTGCTACAGGGGGTAGGAGTGATGGAGACTATGGAGAAGCTCCGTTCCGATTTAAGACGCAGCACAAGAAAGTGGTGACATTCGCGGAGGATATGGACGTGTCGGGTGCATCGCCAGCTCCGGTGACCGAGCGGATAGAAGGCCATGCACCAGAGAAGAAAAGCTTAGGCAGGCGACAGCCCGCAGCAAGGATAGAGGACGAATACGAAGAAGATGAAGAGAACGAGGCAATTGAGCCAGATCCGCTGTACGACGAGCAGTTAGACGACGCAGACGAGCAGTGGGTGCAGACGAACTTGCGTAAGTTTTGGCAGCATATAGTGACAGGTGAACGTACTTACAGGTTGCCTGTACAGGTGGGGCTCGTGCTACAAAAGATGAGACGGACGCTACGCTGTGTTGTCCATGCTGCTTCGTAACGGTGTGCATGGTTTGTGAGAGGTAGGCGTTGCTGCGTTAGTGTTGCTATCATGAGTATACTAACAGAAATACCGGGTAATTCCTTGCAGACATGCAACCTACACGAACCAGTATCGAGCGACTGCAGCGATCAATTGTCGTGTCAAGCGTGATGAAATCCTCACTTACACGGCAGGTGAAGGCAGTCAAGTGCCAGCTTCACTGCCGTTCCACAAACGACAGAGCTTGGCTACAAGTAACAAGACGACTACGAGGGGACAGCAGATTGCTCGGTTGCTGCAAGAAGACGAGTTTTACCCGGTGGCATGCTCGGACTGTGGCACAATGGTCGGCGTGTTCGACAGAGACCAGCAATACCACTTCTTCAACGCCTTGCCCAGCAATTGCTAGCTCTTTCCTTAAGGCAAAGAAACACGATTCGAGCACATCCTTATAATTACAGGAGGAATTTGCGTTTGGCCTATTCCATCACCATGTTGAATGGCGTTCGATACTCATAGATCAATGCGCTGGCTTACGCGCATCGAGCGCCATTCTTACGCTTTCGACTTTTGCGAGGATCATCGTACATTTCGTGCACGCACAATTTCGTGGGTGCAGATTGGTTTACTTCGCACACACAAAAGCCACTAATTAGCGAGGTCGCTTGTCTTCATCGAGGAAGCTGCTTGTCTCGCGCTGCTTTGTCGTCGTTATTTGCTTTTTCGTTGGGTTTCCAGATTTTTTTCCACGCTGCGATGTCCTTCGTGGACTTCATGCTCGATTTTCTTAGGCAAGAGCAATGGCCACGTTCTGGACCTTGTCGTTCAACTCGGAGACAAGAGCCTCGAGCTGAAGAGTAGCTTGAGAACGATCACGTACCTTGCGGACAGCGGCTGCGAGTTTCGCCTGCAGCTCTCGCAACTCCTCCAGAGCTGATGCTGGCGTGACTGCAGTGCCTGACGTTGCCATTATCTTGCGTAGCTGCTCGCAAACTTCTTCACTCGTGGGTCTCTCACCAGGGTCAATTGAAGTCATACGCAACACCAGATCCATCTCCATTGGAAAGTGTTGTCGCGCCTTATGGGGCACAACACCGTGGCGCACGCCTGTCAACACTTGCGAACGCTCCATCATCGTGCTAAACGGGCAGCATAGCTCCAGTAAAATCACCCCCAGAGCAAAGATATCCGACTTGATCGAGTACTTGGCGCTTTTCAGACGAGTCGCCGCGTTCTTCAGCACATTGCTGCTGCTAAAGCGGTACCCTAGCTGTTCAGGAGACGCGTATGTGAACGTACCGAGTGCCGTCGTGTGATCTCCATCGCTTAGTCCCAACTCCAGCAGCCGCTCACGAGGTGACACAGCCCCATAGGACGAGCTGTCCGTAAAAACAGACTTGGATAGACCGAAGTCGCCAATCTTCGCTTGATCGCCATGGATGAATATGTTGTCCGGCTTCAAGTCGCGGTGGATCACGCCGTAGGAATGCATGTGAGCCACACCCTGAACTGCACTGAGAAACAGCTTCAACCCTTCTTGGTGGATATCGGAGGTGTTAGACCACGCTGATCGCTCCTCCAACGAAGATCGGAGCCATGCTCCCAGGTTCGAGTGAGTTTCTTCGCTATAATGCTGAATATCTTGTTGAGGCGACTTCAGCTGGTCCAGAATATGATGAATTGGCTGGTGGCCACCTGCAGTGGGAGTCGAAGGCACAGAGTTTACTGCCGTCCCGCACAGTTCCATTTGAATGTACAGAATAACCTGAGACTTCATGACCACCGGTTCAGCGCGAGAAGCAGGAGGAGCTACGCGAACCTCGTTCTTCAGGTCACCAGGTTGTCCGAACGCAGCCTTATCATCCACACACAAACCCACCGAGTCCTCCTCTTCGCCTTCGTCCTCAAACGTGAATCCAGGAGTGGAATACTCGTCGAAACTAAGTGAATTTGACGAAAACTCAAGCGAAAACGACTGGTCTTCAGTCTCCATGCTTCGCAGCTCGGCCTCCTCGTCCAGCAGTTCCAGTTGCTGTCGCTGAAGGCTTTCAGGACTACAGTCACTTTCGAGCGACGGCACGTCTGAGCCACGAACGCTCTCCATCGACGAGCTCTTGTGAGAAACGCACGCATCCACCTCAGTCCACGCTGTATGGTAGCGCACCACGTTGGGATGCGGGGCCATGGATGCCATCAAACGAACTTCACGCAGTGCTTGGCTCTCCGCGCGGTTAGCATCAAGCTCCGTAGCGCGAGGCAGCACCACCTTCTTGATAGCATAATAGCACCCGTCCACCTTGCTTCGTACTTTGAACACAGCGCCTTGACCACCTTCACCTAGAGAGCCCACGACCTCAAAATCCTGTTCAAAGCGCGATTTCGACGTGCAAGTACCATCAGGAGTTAAGCTCGATGTAGTAACGTCCTTCACCTCTGATGAAGTTACGATAGGCGACAGTGCTGCTACCGCTGCCTTCGTAGACATAGCAGCCGGCATCGAAACAGTGCGCTTGAACGAAGCTCTCTGCTTCTGCTTTTGCACCGGTTCCTCCTGGTTTTCATCCTTTGCGGCCTGCACAGCCAGCGCTGATGGTTCCAGTTTCAACGAATCCAGGAACGCTGTACGTCTCTTTTGCTCGTCCTGCTGTCTTTGCTGCGTGGATTGCTTCGCATCTCTCTGCTTAAAGAACGGGAGGCGGCTAGTCTGCGAGCCAAGCCACTCCGTTGTCTTATGCGGCGTGAAGAATGCTGACGGGTAGAACGACGACATGGACGAAAGCGCCGCGCTGCTCTGCGTTCGAATAGGCACACGGCGCACTGGTGCTGGGGACGGCGGCATTGGAGCCTTCATCTTGGCCCTAGCTGCTCCCGAAACCGTCTCCAACACATCATTCTCTTCTGTGCCCGTTTGGAAGTACCCAATGAACGGGTTCGTCTTGTCCACTGAGGTGCCTCGCTTGCTTAAGTGCAATTCATCTCCTTCTGCCGCCTCCGACGGTGGCGTCATCGTCCTAATCACGCTACCCGTGCGTGCTGCGGTTTTGGCCGCTAGCGCCGCCTGGTCACTGCCCAAGTCTGCGAACGCGATGGGCGATGAAGCTACACGCGGAATGGCAGACATGGTGGTGACCAAGGACGCCGCAGATCCGTTCACGGCTTCGTCATCGCTATTCCAGCCGCCAGCGGCGCCGTTCTCGTTGCTCACTGGGGAGCTGGGAGACGAAAGGCGACCGCCGATCTGGGAGGCCGTGGCAGCCCGCCGCACGCCGGGCAGCCCGTTGACCCCACTTTTGGCGAGACCGAAAGCGAAGGAGCCTTGCATTGACAGAATTCCGGGCGTCTTGGTGAGTGCCTAGCCTGCCACTGCTGAGCCTGTCAACTTATTAGCGAGTCAAGCCGACTGGCGCACAGTAGGCGAGTCTGGCCGACCAGCCTCTCGCTTGTTGCCTGTCGTTGATTGCCACTGACTCACTCACCCTCGTCCTGCTGCCACCTCTCTCCTCTCGTCACGGTGTCCGGTGCGCGAAGACGGACTTCCAGGTGTGCTGTTCGAGTGCGGACAAGCTTGCTGCAGCTCCTGCCAATAGCGAAGTGGGGAGAATGAATGTCGCTGGTAAAAACCTTCGAAAACGCATACAAACTGCATAGCAGCTTTCGCGGGAAGCGACGTCATTCACTTGTCTGTCGAAACGTCGACAAAAAATGGGTACCACGTTGTATAAAAAAAAACAAAAATGCGAAAGATGAGCGAGCAAGCAGTTCTTGTAAGAACTCTTACAGCCTTGGTTTGCAGTTTGAGTGTGGACCTTGGGTGTGAGCTTGCATACCGCAATAAGCAGAATAAGCGATGAGACGTGATAACACTATTGCATCGCGTGCACAGTGCTAAAAACTACCGGTGATTACAGCAAAATCGTTCGCGATATGTTTCAAGATTTTCTATGAATTTACAGAGAATAAATGCACAGTATAAATGTATGTCCAACGCAGCATCGCACCAACGAGTCGTTGAAGGTTCCAATTGGAACTCTCTGCAGAGTGGAACTAGAGTTCCAACTCTACAGCCTGTTCTACGTTTTCCTTCTTACTCTTCTGGAGAAATGGGCTCGTGCCTGCGTTGGTTTGAGTGTGAAGTGAGGCTGCAATTCATTATATACAGCCTTGCCCTTGGGTGGTGCCAAGTTGCTTGGCCCAAGCATAATACTACCGCGGCTACCCATTTCATGGGATATGGGTACAAAGTGCTATTACCTAAATGAAAATGGTCGAGCAAAAACGGACAACACACATTGAATTGTACAAAGCGTGTCTTTGCTGAAAGGCCCATAGCAAGACGCCACGTGGGCGGTGCTGGCCTTATCAAAACGCCCTGGTGTAGCTTCAACATGTTGTCATGCAATTGAGCAATCTGATTGAGCAATGCTCAATCAGCAAAGCCGCAAGAGGCAGATAAGTAAATTTTGCCGCAAATCCAGACGTAGCGGATGTTGCGAACCCGAGCTTAGAAGTTACTCTCGACAACGCGTGCCCGGCGCGTGCTACATGCTGCCTTTGGCACACGCCTGCCACGCTTATTGCGATTCGCAAGTTGCGAGCGCACCTCCGAAAAGCCAATGAGCATCACAGCTCTTCACGTGTTGTAACCTTTCAATTAAGTATCGCTCGTCACATCTCCGAACCCACTTTGAGTGCTCTGGAGGACATCACCATTACTTAATCGCTTGTTGAAGCTACTACATGCGACATGTCGAAGCGGTTTCATTTTGTAATCAGATCGCTTTATGTGACCACACTAAGTGGTGTCTGAACACAAAAACGATCTTTCATTGCATTGAAGCGATGGCGAGCAAGTCTGGCAGCGGCCATGTGCGCCTCGAGGAGTATGCGTCCTCGGGAATCACGGTAGAGTCTGAAGACGTAGGCAACACTCTCTCCCGTCTGAAAGTGCGTCCCACGCACTCAGCCAAAGGTGGCGATGGCGATCGCGGCCCCGCCCGTGTCGCGCATAGCGCTAGCGCATCGCACCGCCAGAATGACCGCTACATGGAGGCATTTGACACGGCATTCGAGGAGCTTGCGGCGGCGGAGGCTGCACGAACAGGCGCAAAGAGACATGTTATCGGAGAGGCGTCGCTCAAGCCATCAAGCGATGGCAAGATGACGCATATTTCTGCCAAGAAGACGCCATCAGCAACACTAGAACAGCTCACTGGTGCATGGATACAAGGTCCGTGCTCGCCAGAAGGCGAGGTACATGCTGTCTCAGCACAACCGCTTATGTGTATGAGCATGAGCGCCGACGAGAGCGAGGTGGTCGTGGGAAGCAGTGACCACGCCTTATACGTTATTCCAATAAGCAACAGCTCTTCATCCTCAGGTAGATCATCCCGAGGAGCCAGTACTAGTCGTCCACGAACTCTTTACACGAAGAAATTCGGTCATACCGAGTGGGTCACCTGCGTCACGCATTTGCCAGATCGTCGGATAGTCAGCGGCGGCATGGACAGTAAATTGTGTTTATGGGACGCGACAGGCGTCAAATGCGAGGACTTGCTGGGTCATAGTGGATCCGTGTCGTGTGTATTGAATCTCAATGACGACATGGTTGTGAGCACTGGATATGACAAGATGCTTCGGCTATGGAACGTCAGTCGACGAGCTTCGAGCAGCCAGCGCGAGGTTAGTGTAGTGAAGGCTAGCACTGCTCCCATACTAGATGTTTCCTTGCTTTCCGAAGGTCAGCGGGCAGTATGCGGTGATCGCGATGGAACCGTGCAGCTCATCGACCTACAGACGAGCAAAATCCTTCGTAAACACGCGCATGCACACCAAGGACACACAACTAGCGTTCTGGGCAGCCAAAGCGAGGAGTCAACAGGTTGTTTCTTTTCTGGAGGCCAGGACGGGGTCGTGAAAGTATGGGATTCTAGGCAGAAGGAAGCGACGCACTCGCTGGAGCTTCACATTGACCCACGTAGCAACAAGAAAGGCGCTGTGGGGTTTCTTCGTGAGCCTGTGGATGACCCGAACGTGCTCATAACGGCCGGTGCAGATGGAGTCATCAACGTACTTGACAAGAGACAATCTTATGGCGTCATGCACAGCTTTACGGAACACTTGGACTTCATTTATTCGCTACATGTTCGCGGTCTATTGTGCTTTAGCGGTGCTGGAAACGGCATGCTTCACGTACACGATTGGAAGACGGGCAAACTGTTGTACGGACTTGGGGCAAACCAGGCAGCGGTGCGAGCAATAGCAGCGTCCACGAACCAACTGGTTGCTGCAGGAGACGATGGAGGTGTCATTGTCTATGACATGAAATGAAAGGATGCTGCAACATCAAAACAACATGAATAGGAAGAGCTGTTAATGGGTAACAAACATTATCGTTGCTAAAGACATTATTCTACTAAGTCGCACTCCATCCTTCTCACTTCTATACAATCCTTTGTTATTTTCTTGCAAAATTGAAAGCCATCTCCATCCATTTCACAACCAGCAATGGCTTCGGGTCACAGCTTAAGTGATGTCTCTCCAAAAAAATGCTAGCTCAGACTGCACGCAGGGAGAGGGAGTTGAGATGCCATTTCCTAACTCTCCACTACGAACTCAAAAAACCAGCAAACTCGTCGACAATATGCAGCATCGAATTGTTGTTTCCTGCTTGCTTAGTCTGTTCGCATGTATCCTAAACCAACTCTCAACAGCGTACAACATCGGAATTGGGAAGACGGATATCACTGGCCCTGC
Source organism: Phytophthora nicotianae INRA-310 (assembly GCF_000247585.1). NCBI lineage: Eukaryota > Oomycota > Peronosporomycetes > Peronosporales > Peronosporaceae > Phytophthora > Phytophthora nicotianae. The sequence goes on along the minus strand of NW_008634126.1, from coordinate 961,677 downwards.
TGCTGACGTCGTTATGATGGGGTTTGCCGATCCAACTGAGAGTACGACTGGAATCCTCAATCGCTTGTATGCCCGAGCTTTCCTTATTGAAGACCCAGACACCAACAAACGTATCGTGTTTGTTCACTGTGATCTGATGGGAGTGATGCAACTCGTGCACCAAGAAGTCCTCACTGAGCTTGCGACCAAGTACAATGGCGTCTACACTGATCAAAACGTTGTGTTGCATGCATCACACACGCATGCCAGCCCCGGAGGTACAGCCGGATATTTCATGTACGACGTCACTAGTCTCGGATACATCACCGAGAATTTCGCCAGGATAGTCAATGGCATTATGGACGCCATTGAAAAGGCTCATAACTCGATGGAGAGCGGAACAATCCGCTGGAACAGCAAAAAAAAAAAGGTGAGGTCGATAAAGGAGGCAAGAACCGATCACCCAACGCTTATCTGGCCAATCCGACGTCGGAACGAGCGCTCTACAGCAGTGACATCGACACGACAATGCGTGCACTGCACTTCTTCGGTAGCTCTGGCAAGCTTCGAGGTGTATTGGCGTTCTACCCCGTGCATCCAACCAGTCTAACTGCGAAAAACCGACTGATCAGCGGAGACAACAAAGGATACGCCGAGTTTTTGCTTGAAGACGAGCTGACAAATGTCACCGTTGCTATTGGTATTACCAACGCCGGGGATGTGAGTCCGAACCGAGTCGACAACGGTGATATGGCACGTTCAGAGGCGAAGGCAAGACTTTAATCGAGTCCGCTGAGGTCTTGGGCGAGCGGCAGTACGACACGCTCTCCTCGCTGATTAAGGGGCCTTCTGAGCTTATCCAGGGATCGGTGGTAGCCAATCTCTCTTACGTCGACTTCTCCAACGTGAAGCTCAAGGGCGTACAAGCCACTCCTGACAACCCGTACGCTGATAGGACATGTCCAGCTGTCGTGGGGCAGAACTTTGCTGCTGGCACGGAGGACGGTCGTGGACCCAGCATGTTCACAGAAGGAAACTTGAAGGGGAACGCATTGTTTAAGGCCATTGGTACCGTCATTAAGCCTACGCCGAAGTGGGTGCAGGATTGCCAGCACACTAACAAGAAGCCGCTTTTTGCAGTTGGACTCATGGAGCCGACGCCGTGGGTGCCCAATACCTTGCCTGTTCAAATTGTCAAGATCGGCCAGTTAGCCATCGCAGTCACTAATTTCGAGACTACCACGATGGCTGGAAGACGTATCCGAAACACGATCAAGACGGAGCTTGCAAGCGCTGGTGTGACGGAAGTTGAGCTGGCTGCCATCAGCAACGCCTTCGCGCAGTACGTGACCACGAAGGAGGAATATCTTACGCAGAATTACGAAGGCGCTTCGACGCTCTTTGGTCCCAACCAGCTGGCCGCAGTGCAACAGGAGCTCACTCGAGTTGCAGCGTCTATGGTAGATCCTTCCGTTCCGCTGGACGTGGGACCTACCCCAATGCAGATCGACCGCACCTCCCTCATTACGATGCAGACAGGAGTGGTGATGGATGCGGCACCGCTCCTGCGCTCCTTCAGCGACGTACGCACGCAGCCGTCCAGCTCGTACACCGTTGGTAGTGTGGCTTCCGCAATATTCGCCGGCGCGCACCCAAAGAACGCGCTCACGTTGGTCTCGTCCTTCTGTGACGTACAGAAGCTCGGATCGAACGGCGCGTACACGACCGTCATGACAGACGCGCACTGGGATCTACGCTACCGCTGGGAGCGCTACCTCATTGCCGAAAGCAAGAACACGTGCGAGTGGAACATCCGAAAAGGAGGACGCACAAGTGTAGCGGGAACCTACCGCTTTGTGCATCGCGGGTACTCGAAACACCTGCTTGTCGCCCTCACAGCGTATGAATCCACGTCCAATACGTTCACCGTGACCTCGTAAGACTACAGCGTAGCTGACGCTGGTGGCAATCCGAGCCGTAGGATAATAAAGCCATCTGGTAATGAAGATTGTGGATTTTGATTGGCGAACGGATCTTTTCGTGTGGCATACACAGGTATCAGGACACTGCAACACGTGGGTGCAAGGATTTCGTCGCTAAATTGTCCGCGTCACTCGCAGAATCTCCCCCTGCAACCCAAGCACCTTCCAGCGCCAATGTCCTCGCCTACGAACCCCACAGAGAAGGTGCCACCCCCGGCCCTCAAGGTACGTTTCAGCTCTTCCTCCTGCTTCAATCACAGTGCTCTACAGCTTTCGAATTGCGCAGTTGAAGCTGATCTTTTTTCATATTTTCTTGCATTTATTTTTATTTATCCCATAGGCGACTGTGGGTCCGAACCCGACGACCAACCGTGGTGCCCCCAGTGTGCTTGGCATCCACCCGAAGGAGCCCAAGCTCATCTACTGCAGTGGCAAGCTCGTGGTAGTGCGCAACCTTGACGATCCGAGCGACACGTTCGTGTACAAGGGCCACAATGAGCCCACAACGGTCGCGAAATTCTCCCCCAACGGCTATTGGGTGGCATCTGGTGACGTGTCTGGCAAAGTGCGCGTGTGGTCGTACGACAACCCGGAACACACGCTCAAGCTGGAGATCCCAGTGTTCGCAGGCGAGATCAAGGACCTGTCGTGGGACCCGGACAGCAAGCGGATCGTCGCGGTGGGCGACGGTCGTGGCCTCATGGCTCGTGTCTTCATGTGGGACACTGGCAACAGCATCGGCGAGATCGTCGGCCACCAGAAGCGAATCCTCAGTGTAGACTACCGTCAGACTCGTCCGTTCCGCATCATGACAGCCAGTGAGGACTTCAACGTGTGCGTGTTTGAAGGCCCGCCGTTCAAGTTCAAGCAGAACAACAACAACCTGCACTCCAACTTCGTCAACTGCGTGCGGTTCTCTCCTAACGGCGAGCTTGCGGTCAGTGTGGGGTCCGACAAGCTCATGTGTCTGTACGACGGCAAGAGCGGCGAGCTGGTTGACAAGTTCCCGGCGGCGCATCAGGCTTCTATCTACTCAGTGTGCTGGAGTCCGGATGGCACGCAGTTGCTGACGTCTTCGGCTGATAAGACGGTGCTGCTCTGGGATGTGGCTTCGCGTAGTGTGGTCACGAAGTTCACTTTCGGAGGGGCTAAACCTCAAGTTAAGGACATGCAGGTGGCGGTGGCGTGGTGTCAGAACCACCTCATCTCTCTCAGTCTCTCAGGCGACCTCAACTTCCTGGACTTGGACAACCCGTCGCAGCCCAAGCAGATCGTACAGGGTCACCAGGTCAGCATCTTGTCACTGGCTACGGAGTCGACGCAGAACCGCATTTTGACTGGAAGTTACGACGGTGTGGTGTGCTCCTGGACGTCGAAGACTGCCAAGGCGCTGGCTGGCACTATCCACACTGCTAAAATCACGGGGATTGCTGCCAATTCGAACCAGATCGCTAGCAGCGGATGGGACGACCAGCTGCGCTTCGCTAATGACATCGAGTACACTGGTGCTACTGCTCTTAATGCACAACCTAACGGCGTGGCAATCACGGAGTCTGGACTCGCTGTAGTGAGCACTAACAAGGGTGTGAAGCTGTTGCGCGATCAGAAGCTAGTGTTCGAGACTCCAGAGTTCTCGTGGACGCCTACGTGTGTAGCCATCTCGCCGTCTGAGGATCTTGTGGCTATTGGATCGCAGGAGGACATGAAGATTCATTTGTTCGACGTGGTGAACGGATCTTCATTGGTCGAAAGTGGAGAGATCACTGGCCACCTGGGAGCTCTGACGTGTGTGTCGTTCTCGCCGGATGGATCGCTTCTGGCTGCGGGTGACACGTACCGTGAAGTGCGAGTGTGGGATGTGTCTTCACGCTCGGCTAAGGTGCAGGGCATGTGGGTGTACCACTCGACGCGTGTGACGAGCGTGGCGTGGGCTCCGAGCGGCAACTTCATTGCCAGTGGCTCACTTGACGAACGTATCTACATCTGGGATGTCAACAGCCCCATGAAGAAGCGCTTCTTCGAATTCTCGCACAAGGACGGCGTCACTGGCGTCAGCTTCGTCTCTGAGACGGAGCTCGTCTCTGTTGGCAACGACGCCTGCGTGAACTACTGGGATTTGTCTGCTTAAACTTAGGCGAATTGCGGTCTAGGACAATTGCATTGTCACGTTATGTTAAAATGAACTTGCAATTGCGGTCATACTAACGTCCTTAGATTGTCGGTGGGGTTGTTTCTGCTGCATATGTCTGTGCTGCGTTGGGTAGCACGACGCCCGTGACAATATTCAGGTTGCTCTGCTTGAAGACTGCGTCTACTCTGCTCTTGGTGATCTTGATGCTGGGTGTAACCCACGTGCCGCATGAGCACTGGGAGCCCGACCATTGCAGCGCTCCTAGACGCGACTGGCACTTGAGAGTGGGGCAGTGGATCTTGCCCTCGGCGAGTAAAGCCTCGTCCATCCAAGACAGCGTTTCCTCTAGAAAATATGAAGAACAGGCCACGTTCGCGCCGACGCTGTGCTTGAGGTCCTTGAGCTTCCTGCGCGCCGAGATCTGGTGCTGCTCCGGCTCATGCGGCATGAGCTGCTCGCTAGTAAACAACAAACAGCGGCACTTCTTGCATGCGAACTTGGTGACAGATGGTGCATCTTGCTGCTGCTCCAGCTGCAGCTCCACTTGACGCGGCGAAGCTACATCCGAGGTGTTGGTGGCGTCCATCGCTTCTAATGCAAAAATATTAATAAAATGAAATTATGAATGTTAATTAATTGTTTCAATACAAATCTTAGAACTAGAGTGGGCTGATAGTGCTGAGAAAAAGCACGATGTGATTGAGTATATCGTCTGCAACTTACACTGAAAATATAGCTTAATACCTGCCTAACCAGCGATGTGAAACACCCAGAAAGCCGTGATATCTTTCGTTCCCGGCAAAACGCAGTACTCATCGAATTCTTTTCTCCATTTCTCGCCGATATTTCCAACCAACTCATATTTTGAAAGATGGAGAATCTTGGTCTGGAACCTTCCATCAGGCTTGTTCTAAGCTGAGTGTTGGCTCAGTTCGGCTTTTTTGGTAACCGCGGTAGCCACTCCACCCTCCAAGGGAATCCTCTGCTGCCGCTCCGAACTGACCGGACTCAATTACCTACCTTTTTCCTACCAGTACGAACAGGAGCATGACGGCTTGAGTATGGAATGCACCTGCAATACTACGTGCCAATAGAGGAGGAAAGCGATGTGAAATGGCATATCCAAGGATACGCACGGACGTTGACGCATCGAATTAGTGTAGCTTTACGTTAATAGTTGTCTTACTAGTACGTAAATCAACATAGTGCTGTAGTATAAGTGAATGAAAGCGGTATCGTATCCGGATCAGCTCATGTATCGAAAACGACAACTACAACAACAGCAACAACGCGGTGCAGCTGCATACAAACCCATTAGATAGACAGAACCCAGAATTTTATTTTCTTTCTAAGCCAATTTGATCATGACTGCAAAAAACCATGTAAATGTGACAAAATATAAATGGATTCCCCTTGATATTGATATTTCATGAAACTGTGTGTAAAACACAACACACGAACATGAATTAATCCCAGTTGGTCTGTACGTTTACTTTGTACCGAAGCACTACCAGTTTAAAAGACTGATTTGTATGCGAAAAAAATTTCCCTGAATGTCAACACATAAAAGCAAATACGGAGTGCTGATATAAA
>NW_008634126.1:948951-955892 GCF_000247585.1 Phytophthora nicotianae INRA-310 | reverse complement strand
GGGGCGGGCCTACCAGTCAAGCCTGCTCTCAGTAGTTGCTGAAGAGCTGGTTTTCGACTACGGCTACAACGAAGTGTTGGTCCAGATTGGAGTAAGCTTCGGTTGCGTCGAAATGCTGTAATGTGACCAAGTACATTTGATTAACGGGGCATATGCGCCCCGTGTACAATATGAAAATGCCAACAAGAACTCGCAATCCGTTGAGCATGTGTTCCCTCAGGTTGTTCCGTCGGCGGGATCACGTGTCTTCATATTTTAGCCTGTTCACGATGCAAAAGCGCATTTCCCGCCTAATATGGGGTTCATCCAAGGAAGAGCGGGAACCAGTCTATAAAAGGACGATTTCTTCGCCCTTTTACAAAGATTTAACTGATCTGGTGAAACAAAGAAAATACAGTACGATATGTCATTTTTTTTTAGCCAAGTGACATTTATATACTGGATTAACCACTTTTTTGCAACAGCATAAAAGGGAGAGTCAGACCTTGCAAAAAACGTACTTACAGTTCCCTCCGGGTTATGCTCACAACCGATGTAAACCACCCCCGGAGGTGGCTTAGATCGGATGTGAGCATGCGCAGCTTTGTGTCAGCAATTCCCTCGTTCCCTCGTTCCCTCCCGCTCCCTCCAACACTTGGCCGATGGCGAAGGCACTTTTCATTTTTAGACAATTGTTCGCCACCACACGTACGTAACCCGCTCTGCTAATTAGGCACGATGTTTTTTTAATCTAAACGACAGTGTATGTGTCGATCGCTACCATACACACCTGAAGTCTTCAGTGAAGGTCACCGACAGTACAATGATCGAAACTGAGGACACAGCAAATCGGAACACTCACCTTGCCCAAGATGACTACGGCATCATCGTAGCTTGGATGGAAGCTCCCAAAACCTTTGCGGCTATTCACGGCTCGAGTGACAAAACCAAAATCAGTGGGCAAACCGAAGGTCAAGAAAATTGACGCCTTTAACGGCCTGGCGAAGCACCTCATTGGGAACACTAAAAATGAAGCGCTTCGTGAAGTGGAGCTTACCGGCCAGAATATGCAGCAGCGTTGGAGAACCTACATGTGTCGCTTCAAGAAGACGTTGAACGCCAACCACACCGAAACGGGGTTGGACATTACCCGACGCGAGCTTGCTCGAGGAATGCCCATTCCTCAAAAATTGGAGCAGATGTGCCCTTACTACAGTAGAATGAAAGTTCTAATTGACCTAAAGCCAAACATTGCGCCCTCCGCTACACTGGAGCTTGGTGTATCTGAATCGGATGGAAGCAAAGACGTCGAGTTTTCTGACCTTGATGGCGAAGTTGGAAGGTCTGGCGAATGGAGCGACTGTGGGCTGACGTTTCTCCTCTGGCTCAGTCTACTTTTATAGCGAACGCCGCGCCTGCGTCCCCTATTTCATCCGACGTGAGCACGATCCAAACAGCAACTGAGATGTCTTCAGCTACACATGATCGCGTGGTACGTCGCGGAATGAGCCAAACGCTGCAGTGCGGATATGACAGGGAAGCTACTTCCTTCGAAGCTTCGGCAAATACTGTGGAATCGCAATAGGCTTCATCCGACGCGATGTCTACAGGAGATACTCAGCAGCGACGTTCAGCTGCACGCACCGGAACAGCGCCAGGAGGATCAGGTAATAAACGGGAGCGTGTCGCTCCAGCTGAAAAACTTAAGTGCAAGAGCTCCAAAACGGAAGGAAGGAAGCAAAACAAAAGCTCTACGACGGCTTCGGATACGCGGATGTCTCTCTCGACAGCTTATGCGCGTAACGCAGAAGCAAAAGTCGACTATCTGAACAAAAAGCTCGTCGAGGAGCGCCGCCAGTGAAACGCGAAACAAGACGCGGAAAAGAAATAACAGGAAGAAGCGACTGAGCTTCGGGAACGTGAATATGACGAACGACGTATGGCTTAACTGGGTTATTGAAATGCGCTGAAACAAAGCCCTCTGTAAGAAAAACCAGTTATGTCTTACATTCTTCTGGTAGTGCTGAATCCGTTTATTAATCGTTTTATCTTTGTGTATTATACAAGTGAGACGACCGAAAGTCTACTTATCACGACTGCCCGATTTGAACCAGAGTTTCATGCTAATCGCTCTGAGATGGCGGCAACCATGTACCTGCACAGGTTTCGCCGGCGAAATCGATTATCCATTCGGCGCATCACTCACCACAGCACCAAGAAACGGATCGAAATGGAGGTAATTCGTCTTGATATTGTATAAACGCTCAATTATTTTTGATAGTTCTAATATATAATTGTTTAACGTATTTTGTTTTTAGAAAATTGCCGACGAGTTTTCTAAAACGATTCAATACAGTTTAGAGAAATCTAGTGAGGTATCCCACATTGTTGGCTCTGCTATGTTTGCCTCTGTTTTCAACATGGATCAATCGGCGGTCTACATCGACATGAACCCCAACACGACGATCGACTTCGTAGGTGCCAAACATATCGACGTCGTCCAAGGTAAAACATTTCTCTGTATTTATTTTCTACTTTATTATTTTAGTATGACCTAATCTTTATTTGCTTTTGTGAAGGAATGACGGAAAATGCTTTACATCTTTTGCTTTTCTCTGTTCGTCCGCCATCGGGGAGAAGCTCCAACCGATGATTATCTTTGCTGGGTCTTCATTTCTACCGTTAAGGAGGACAAGCAACAAAATTCGTTGCATCACCACCAAGCTCTTCTGACCGTTCATAAATAAAACTTATTGTGACGAATCGCGCATGCCATATTGGATTGACGAGGTGAGTTGCAAATTATTTTTTTTCATACTGCTTAAGTTCTAATAATTTTTTGTAACTTTTTTTTTTATCTAAGTCTGGAATTCCACCGTATCTGGCACTCAAGTTCTTCTTGTAGACAGCCTATGAACTTTCAAGATGGACTCTGTAAGACAGAAATTAGAAGAAGAATGCTGTACCAAAGTCGGTTCATCCCGATTGGAATCACGGACACGGCGCAACCTATGGATGTTTCTGTCATGCGAGTGTTTATGAAGCGATGCCGTGAGCTTTATGTAGCTCACCACATCGACAACGACTTTACCCCGACCCAGTCGCCCGCCGCGACCTCATCACCCGCATCGTTGTTCAAGCTTGGGATGGAGTTCCCGTTAAACCATACAGAGGGTTTTAATTCATGCAGGTATTGTTCCTTTGGACCACGGGAGAGCAACGGTCGTTTTGGAGTAGCTAAACCTGTTAAATATTTGTTTTCTTTTTTCTTTCCTGCTCTTCATCAATGCTCTACTAAAAAAACGGTTTGCAATTATAAGATGGAAGTTGGTTGGAAGAAGGGATGAAAATTTAATGAACTTGAATGTTTTACGTGTGGTTGCATGAGATTTAGTTGTTTCAAGAAACATGTTTATTCCGGTATACAATTTCATTCTCATAGTATCTTCGATCATTTGCTACGAGATATGATTTTAAAACAGTACCCTTTGGTACTGTAAATCACGAAAATTCGTTGTGATAAAAATGACATTAGCATTTTCTTCGCCACCACTGATTGCCACCCACCTCGTCAACTTCAAAAAATGACAACTCACAACTTCAATACACTAAAGTGTAAGCTCGAAGTAATAAAAGCCAATAAAAAACGACACTTCCTATGAAGAAAATTCAGTATTGATTTAATGATGTACAGCTTTTCCTGGTGGGTAACTTGGCACCTAAATCTCAGCAGTAATTCTTACCACACTCCTTAGCCTGTTGCCACACTCCACCGCTGTCGGCGTTACCATCGTTTTTTATAGGCTAGTGACATTTGGAACGTACATGGTGACAAAATGAACTAGAAATTTGGTATTTTGAAGTTGAAAAGGTGTAAAAGTACAAGAATCAGCCATCCAAACCACAAGGTCCTGTATCATACTCTACACGCAAATTGTCATAAGCATATTTAATTGCAGAGATGATACAATACCTATGGATATAAAAAGTCCAACTTCAATGGTATGATCTGATGAGCAGCCACAGTATGTTGGATTTTGTGTCTCTTGGTTTTACTCTGTAGTGTATTGTATAGTTAAGGCGAGAGGCTTGCGCAAGGGTATACTTTTTTACACTTTTGTGGTCAATGGGGTATTCAGTGCTCGGAAAATATTATTCAATATGAATAGTACTTATATTTATTAAATGGAATAATTAACTATTGAATAGTAAGCAAGCTAAATACTATTCCTCGCGAACACAATATACCACTATACTATTATGTGCCGATTCGGTGAGTGACCGAAGGTCACATAGCCGTAGTTGGATGGCCTAGAGTTCCGTGACTTGTAACCACCTAGGAAATGTCTTTTGCACGAACTTTTGACCTTCATCACGTACTTTCAACCCTTCAAACTACCGTAAAACGCTAAAGAATGAGCGCTGCACGTAACCACGACATCTGTCGCTTTTTCTTCGCCGTCTCTGCGGACCACTACCACATGTGCTACTACTGTGGGACGCAGCGTAAGTAGCTCCCATTAAGTGGCTACGCCAATCTGGCGAGCCATCTCAAGGACAAACACCCTGGCTACGTTGCTGACTACGAATCCCACCAGAGCAGACAGGCTGGATCGCTCACAACGTTTGGATTTGCCAATCCAGCTGCCTCGAACATGTATCAGTGGATTGAGTGGATCGCCTCCCGCAACATGCCTTTGAGCGAGGTTGACGATCCACTCACAAGAAGCATGTCCAAGCTAAAGGCAGTCTGCTCAAAGACTCTCAAGCGCTACATGTCATTGCTTATGACGGCTGTCGAGGCCCAGATTAGTGCAGAGATGCCAGGCCTGTATGGCTATAAGTCCACGCTCTATCTAGAGAATTGCGTGGCTCTTTACGGTGTGTATTGGCAGAAGGGGCAGCTCAAGCTTGTGCTACTTGCTATTGCACCAATGGAGGAAGGTGACCTGACAGCCCACCGCCTTTATCAAGAAAATCAGCCAAATTTTCCAACTATCAGAACCGAGCCTATCGTTTCTGATTGGTGATAATTGCGCTACCAACCAAGCTATTGCGATACTCCTCAACGTCCCCCTAATTGGCTGTGCCTCTCACCGCTTTAATCTGGCTGTGAACTCGTATTTGAGCTACTACAAGACGGAAGTTGAAGCAGTGAGCGCGCTTATGGCAGCGCTGCGCACGATCAATTACCGCGCCGCTTTGCTTAAGTACACGTCCCTGTCCCCTAGAAGACCGAACGCGACACGGTGGAGCTCCACCGTCGAGATGGTGGCTCGCAATGTGCGTTGCCGTGACGAAATCAAGCGGGTTGATATCGTCTTCGACCTCGCCCCCAAGGCAACAACGCACCGGCGGATCGAAGCTCTACAGGAGGACCTACGCGACTTCCAAAGCGTCACCCTTAAGCTACAGCTAGAGGCCCTAACACTCGCAGACGTTCGCGTGTTGTTCGACTCCGTCGCGGAGCACTTCCCATCTACGAAGGCCAAGCTGAGTGCTACTGCTCCAATTGTCCATTCTCCTGCTTTTGAGGTGGCGACGGTGAAGGTACTATAAATATATTTTTACTATTTCGTTATAATATTAATGCTGTTATTATGATATTTTTTTTTGTTAATAGGTAATTAACGGAGAGGTGGGACGGCTGACGTCCAGTGAGTGCAAGGCCATCAAGCACTTCGAGGTGGCGGCGGCACCAGCGAGCTCAGGCTCGAAGCGCAAGCAGCGGGACGACGAAGAGGCGGAAGGGGACTTTGCGACATCCGGGTTGCACGCCAGGAACGCGAGCGGGTCCCCGCTGACAGCGGCATTGTACACGGAGCTCCTGAAGAAGCTTCCGACTACCAGCAACCGTTGTGAAAGGCTTTTCTCCCAAACTAAGCTGGTTCTGACTCCCCAGAGAGCCTTGTTGTTGCCGGTAAACTTCGAAATTCTGATGTTCTTACGCGCTAACAGAAATTAATGGAATGTGTCTAACATGCCGGGCGTGTACGACAGATATGAGCCTGTTGCTACGTCTTTTAGAACGGTAATGGACTCAAGACTTTCATTCAATACATTGTGTGTTTGCAATGGCTATCTATTGCGTGTGTGAATATGTAATAACTTTGTATGGAGCCTGGAAGCAGGCCGTACAACATAGTACTGTATTTACCGAGCACTGGGGGTATTCTGCCCTCTTTGAAGGATGTATTCTCGAGTACCACTCGTGCCACTTACGAAAAGGGGCAAAATGTCTCTTTGATCATTTTTGTGTGTGGACGAGACGGGGATCATTGTGTTTATTTGAACTATAAGGTTTCACGGAAGATTTGGAGTAGGAGGAATTTTGCCTCCTTTGACTCCCTGATGACATTGACCTTCTATAGTATAATAATATAGCCTGGCCACAAGCGTTTGCCCCGAAAGGTTAAAATAATAGACATGTCTCAAGCGAATACTACCCCTTTTGTGAATCTCAAAGCTAGGCCACCTTTGTTTATATTCTTAAAATACCGCATTTTACACCCTTTTGCGTTTAGGGGTATTTGGTTTGAACTGCGTCTTCTATCGTATATGTACAAACGCTAACGCTGTGAATTCCGACAAAAACCTGCTGATCACGGTCGATTCGAAACATGGGTTAACACATCGAATACATATCAGGAAAAATCGTTGTTGAGGTAAATAATTAAATTCGGGGTTCGCCCGGAACACCAAGGTCGTTTCATTGAAAACTCGTGAGCATACTTTTAAAACAAGAAATATCCTTCGGAGCAACTAATCAGTCGACCGTAGTTAGTTACCGTAATAAAACTGTTGATTAGGCCACATATGCCAAACGGGTTGATGTTGTTTGGAGTCATCCATCTTCACCAAATGTTGCGTCGTTGATTTAACAACAATGTACAGCCCTTGTGGTGTTGATTGTCCCGCTTCATCATGGATTGCGATATGTTTGGGAATTCTTTGCAGACAGC
>NW_008634126.1:929987-948851 GCF_000247585.1 Phytophthora nicotianae INRA-310 | reverse complement strand
CCCCCCCCTCTTCACGCTAGTATAATCATCTCCCCCACAGCCAAAGAAAAAAAAAAACCCGAGAGCCACTCACAATCGATTCCAGATAATTACTGGAAGTTTTCCCAGCAGATACCAATGCGAAGTTGAAAAACTTCTGAAGCAAACATGCAATGTGAGGCTGGTATCGATACCGCGTTACCAGCTTGATAATGCTCTTCCTGGGCTCAACAAATCGATCAAGGAGATAGTCACTCAACATTGACGTTATTATGTTCTATGTCAGATAAACGCGGATACCGCGTACGCTGCAAAGTATTTTGCTGGAAAGCACATGTCTGTTGAAGCTGCCAAATCTTTGATTGACGAGCTCAAAGCCCAAAACCAATTTAGGGTCGGTGCCAGCAACATCGTGGGGTTCTCTAACTGTTTGGGAGATGATCCACACACAATGGGGTACCGTATTCTAAAGTTCGAGTCTCCAACATGCTCCAGGGGTGGAGAAGATGAACGCATGGCTAGTCAAGGTTCTGATCTGTCCCCAGAACAATGCCGTCGACATTTTCGAAATTGGACAGCATATAGCTCGTTGCGCGTATCCTCCGACTGTCAAGTTGAACGAGAGGGATAAAGATGTGGCCAGCTATCTGGCTCAGGTTTTCGTCAACCTGTGCTTATTCATACCAGAATTGATAATAAAAACGGAGGTTTGGCTCCATCGCTTGTCAAGCTGCAAAAAATTGTTTCTGACTACAGCAAAACTAAAATGAACAACTACGTCGATTTGGATGAGCTGGGGATAATGGTCTGGACCAAAGGATACAAAGGACCCGAGGCTGACGCGTTTTCTTTTTCTATAAAACCCCGCGCAGACGGCAGGTTAATGCTAGGAGAATACTGGTAAATTGTTCGTGGGATACACAACAAAAGCACTGTTGAGGCGTCTCGACCACAACCCAGACACGTTTATTCTCCACGTTGACGCAACTTTCAATGGTTTACAATGAATTTGTATGCCGGGACAAGACCAGAGTGTTACATCTTGTTTGGTTATTTGTATCCTCACAGCGTACAGAATCGCAGTACTCCACCATGTTTGCATCTTGGAAGAACATCTAATTCATGGTTACGTTGAAGTCGCTTGTGGTGCGGGATGTCATGGAAAAAGCCGATGGCTCCCAGTTCAACGCTGTAATGGAAGCATTTTGAGATAGTAACGTGGCGTGTTTGATGAGCGTTTAGCATATGATAGCGAAGTTGTTTGAGCGCGGCAGCAACGTGCCACCCCGGTAAGTTAGCCCTTATTGCATCGGATGGATACGAAATGCACAACGTCACTTCTGAGCCTCAGTTCTACGCTCGCAAGACTATGGCAGCGGCTGAGTTGGGCGTCTTCTTTATCACCAGTGGTTAACCGGTAGCTTTGCCAAATGGCAGTGTTTCCGTACACCTTCCGATTTTGCTACAGCTAAGAACCCGGATCAAACACTTAACGCTACCATCCAAAAGGTGAACACACTCAGAATGCGAGTGACATTGGGCTCGCTTCGTTCCCAGTTTGACCGCTGCTGCGAACACGAGAGTGTACTTGGGGCCGTGATCGCGAAACAAGCCAAATCCACCTTCAAAATACGACTGCGGGTAACAGGGATGAGGGGGGAAGCTGATTGAGGAGATGCCGTCATTCCCTTGCTCTGACGACGACCCAGGTACCTGTTTATGAGCGTGAGACCACTCCACGAATCAACGCAAGCCCGCGAAAGAAAAAATGTCGATCTCATAGAGATCTGCGCACAGATGAGAAATAATAATGCCAGAATGGAGCTGAATTGTAAACCTGATGCAGGGCGGGCGGTTAGTATCGGCAAGCGTACGTGCCCTTGCAAGTATTACTTTAAGTATGTCGAGCGCGTACACTTGTACTTTGCCTTGTACGTGCGCTACGGCTCCGCCGTCGCTCGATATTCAACCGAAGCCAGAGGAAAAGAAAACGAGGCCTTGCTGAGGAAATTTCCGAAGCCGTGGCAACCCAACAGCCAGCACGAGGGCGCCCAATTCTCAACGGGCCGACTCTCTCGTTAGTCTAATACGTTGTGTTACTGCTTGATACCCTTACGAAGAGCGGAAATACCATGACTTAGATGCTAGTTGACAGCATGAACGAGTATCAAGCAATCCGTGTCACATGACAGAATGGGTCAATATCAAGTGACAGTGTGGATCAGGGTCGCATGACAGCATGAATCAGTGTCAAGTGGCAGTGTAAATCAGTGTCACATGACAAGATGGATCTGTGTCACGTGACAGTTTTATTCTGATAATCTCAGCACCAACTATAACACTGCCAAGTCGCTATGAATGCTGTGTATTGCAACACCCTACTCGTTACTTCTGTCCTCTTCAGCGCTGCTTTCCTCTTCCCGTAGCTTTTGAGTCTTGCACGGCGCCTATACTGAAAGTAAAAGAAATTATCTTCGCAAATAACTTACCACGGCTCTCACGTGTAGCCCCTTTGTTATTGGCAGCTCCTTAATCGTCTTCTTCCTCGTCGCGGCTACCTACACTCTTGACTGTCAAGATATGGTTTGCCAAATGGCGCCTCGACTCACTCATAAGCAGGCAGGTCTCGCACAGATAGCGTGCCAATGCATCAACCTCAGGAGTGTCCTCCTTCTGC
The DNA here is from genome assembly GCF_000247585.1 of Phytophthora nicotianae INRA-310. Taxonomy (NCBI): domain Eukaryota; phylum Oomycota; class Peronosporomycetes; order Peronosporales; family Peronosporaceae; genus Phytophthora; species Phytophthora nicotianae. The sequence continues at coordinate 946,195 of NW_008634126.1, read as the reverse complement.
TCGATGCTTTTGATCAATGCACAGCAGTGAAGCCGGACGTTTTCGTCATTGAAGTCTACACCAGCATACACCAGGTCTCCTGGGAATACTAAAATCTGCTCCTTATTCAAGACTAGAACCTTTGCATCATCCATATCGACAAAGCTATCTAACCGACAAGGGAATACGATGAATTGTATGCCATTCACAAGCGCCACAATCAGCTAGGCCTGGACGCAGTTCTTCTGTAACATTGTCGTGCTTGTCTCGAAAGTCGGATAGTCTTAATGGGGTCCCTGTCTCATACTTTCAGGTAGGGACTTCAGCGCATTATAAGACGTCGGTCTCAGTTCCCATGCTTCCTTAGTGCTCTCGATGATGTCCTTGATCACAACGTACAGTTGCTTCATTGCATTGGCTAAGCTTTTTATCGGAACTTGTAGTCTTTTGGGTCTCCCTCCTCCGTGTCACCGTAGACATCAACAAATATAGGTTCAACCTTTAGCGGTTTGATTTCCTCCAGCTCGGCCCTACAGGTATCATCAGGAAGATCTATTCTTCCAATAGCATATTCTTCACTCCAATATTTAGCTATTTGAGCGTTGTCCATTTTTATTGTAAACTGAAGCGTCGGTGGCACTTGCGGAGGGCACGTGCGAGATTTGGTGGATGTGTGTGAGTGATCCAACAATGCTGAGCGACTGTGAGAGCAGGATGCTTGCCCAACTTCAGTGCCTCCGGACAAGACTCGAGCATCAAGCGCGGAGACTGTGCGTGCATGGACTGGCATGACAGACTGTGTGTGGCCTCTACAGACTCGATACAACGGTAGCGAAAGGCTCCCCCGGTGTGGGGGAAAGTGGCTACCGCGGCACTTGAGAAAGTAGAAGTGGGAGTCTGCGCGTTCCACTGATGTGGATAGGCGAGAACGAAGAAAGATAGAGTTAGCAACTTTCTTCGTACTCTCCAACCCAGGTTAGCCTATAGAATGCATATTATATACTTTAAGTATTATACTATTGAAGTAGTACTACTAGAACAGTAGAACGTCAATAGTATAATAAACGATAATAGTAATGACAAACACAGTAAAAAGGTGAAAACATCTTCTACATTTGAGGGTTATCGACCGGAAAGGCGTTGACCCGGCAAAATTCGACACTGCCAGCCCAATTCCTCTAAATAAATTAAATAAAGAAGTTTTTCTATTCCCACCTTTTGCTAGGATAGTACAGCCATGTTATCTTGATGCCACTTTTCCAGAACAAAGTTGGGATCGCTATAACGGGATGTAGAATACAACTCGTCCGTTTCGAGTGCCACCGTCACATTCGTCCTTTAAGTTTACCAAAATATGGATCTAAAGATGTTTGAGTTAATTTATTCTTGGCTTCGTCTCATCAGTCCAACTACGTGCGACGAGCTCCCTATCTCGCCAACAATTTCCATGGTCTTGGCTCTACGTCCGTAAAACAGCTCGAAATACTGAAAAGCCCACATGAAGACAGGGGCCTGGCCTGGCCGAAATTCGGTTGTACGACTCGCCGCGATTGCACCTCAGCCTGGCGTCCTCAGCCAAGATAATATACGTCAAGCCTGGCGAAGATCCCTTCTAAGAGGGAATACTAGCCATGAACTCTTACGTACGGGGGTGACAACTACGCATGCAGGACCGCCATTGTACGAGTTGGTCCCAATAGAGGACTTACCTGCGTTCGATGCTTCCAAAACACTCAAGACCATGCTGCTCAATCAGGACCAAATCCGACGTCTGAATGACTTCAGAATCAAGTGGCGACATATTATCGCTTTTATGCTACATATCGGTAATGTACTCATGCTATCAACCACTGTTGCTCCTAAAAAAACCGGGTCCATTATGGCAGTGCTGGCTCCGATACTCCAATTTCCTGGCATGCTGTTCATTATTGGCTCGATACGCATTGAAATGCTCTTCTTACTTTTCGGGACATACGATTTCTGGTATTTTACCGTAAACAACATCCTTTTCGGTTGGTGTTTTACTGCCATTCTCCGCGACATCCGTGTCATTGTGGTCTTGGTTGGCTGTTTGATCGTGCAGATAAGCATCGGCTCGGATGCTCTTGTGGGCGATAGACGACAGATTTTCCTGTCCAGTGTCATTAATTGTGGGACGCACTTTGCGATGTTCCTGATGGTGTTCCTAAAGCGCGTGGATGATAGTGGTAACGGAGATAACTTCATTCTTTCGTATTCAAACAGTGGCTATGGTTTTTCCATCCGGGATACGCTAATGAATACTCAACTTAACATGATTCTACTTTTTGGGAGATTAGTATATCGAAATTGGATCACAATGCGCGAACAAGATTCTGTGACAGTACGCCGTATTAATGCCGAGACCAGCTATATTCCAAGTCGAAGACGCTGTGTAAGCTACTACTGCACGGTCGGACTACGACCGAAAACTAATAGTATTCGAAGTACTATCGTGCGAGCAAGAAGTACAGGCTCTTTACCCAGTACCAGTGGTCCGTCTACCCGCTCTCGGGCAGGAAGTGTACTAAGTATCCAGCCTTTAGAGAGTTATCACACTCCAGACGCTTCTCGAGCCCAAATTCCTTTATTTGGGCCGAAAATACAGCAACGCCACCGACACGGTCACGCGCAAACCATCCAGCTGCAATTTGTACCCGTTGAAACAGATTTCAACGCTTACAAAACGATTGTACCGGGGTTTGGCTATCTTCTGGACCGAATCTTAGGTTCGTCATCCTCGCACACACGACGTCGTATACTACTACACATATTTCATGCATTGGGCTACGTTGGGATGGGTGTTTTGGTGCTGGGTGCTCTGGTTGCGTGGATTTTTAAAGACCAAAACCTGGACCATATCAGGCCAGGTCTGGCACGGACTCAGATTATCGCATTCTTCGCTTCTCTCGTCTTTTGTGGAGTCTTCTTTGCATCATACCAGCGACAGCTACTCAAACGTTTGTACTCATCGTTCAACTTCCTCTTTTTGTCCACAAAACTCACAGTAGCGTCCTTAGCTTTGGGTCAATTTTTGAATTGGGACTGCCGAGTAGTATGGGTGTGGGGTGCATGGATTTGGATGCAATGGGCAATTACACTGGACGCCTTGCCTCCTAGTACTATGCGTTTATTGGCTTTTCGACGCTCCGTTCTCATGCTTTCAGTGCTGACATTCGAGCTCATTGGGCTGGTCATTTTATCCTTGGAGCTCTTCGCTTTGGATCGGTGGATCGTGCCCAAAGTCGCAGTCGTGGATCGAGTTATCTTCGGTCGTCACGTGCAAGTGAGCACATTGTCGGCTTTAGTCTCTCGTCTCTGGACTATTTTTCTATGGGATTGCAAACTCATGTGGTTTCTTTCTGCTGCGCTACGTCGTCAACGCCATCGGCGCTTGAGTACTATTGACTCTAGTGGAATCAATGATGATAATGAAGGAGAGAGGTTGTTGTTGACAGGGAGGGTTCAGTATTTTTACGAGTTAGCGTCGCGAACTCGCTCACGCACACGTTGGTTGAAAGGTTTTCAGATACTTCGGGTATCTCAAGCGATCCAGCGACGACGAACAAAAATCAAATTGCTGGTGGAGAATCGGTGATGCTCGTTATCGTCACTACCTTGTGCTCGAATATGATTAGTATTCGGGATGACCACTGCAGTCAGCAGCAATTGCGCCTATACATCGGCAGGCAGTAGCGCCCATGGAAGCGATGAAAACATGGAGTGGAAGACACCGTCAGCACGAATGTAAACCACGTAGAGGGATCGTAGAGGTCGTGAGCGGGGGCGTCGGGTTGGTACTGTATATTGAAGTTCCGATGGATCAGTCCGATTACTCCTCCGTTGGATGACTCAGCATGCTACGTTGCATATATGATGACCGAAATTCCCGTCGGACTAATCATCCAAGTAAGGCTCCGGATGGTTTAACTTCAAGTGTACATTGATTTAAACACCATTGATTGTGTACTGTATGGCCTTACAAATACTTCTGAGACTAATCATCGTGGACTGGGACACTGATCCTTTGTAGTAGTGCTGGATCGATGATGTTGAACCACGAACAGCCCACTTCAACATAGTTCAGATGGCACTCACGGGGGCGATATTAGCTGGAGTATGAACTCCTGTACATCATGCAGTGCCTCTGGAATGGTTTAACCAGGAGGCAACGTGGCACTGCAATGTGGCCTCTCTCCACCGGAACAACTGATCAAGATGAGCTGACAAATGGCTGCATGTGTGTGCCGGGGGCAGTAGAATACTCCAAAACCTCGAGCAAGATCGATCCATTTCCAAACCTGCTACGCAGTCCTCAAAGCTCTTTTCCTCTGACCAAAACAAAGGGGCAATGCCGTCGCCCAAGCCCCTTCTATCGTGGTTGTTTGTCCTGTTGCTTGGTGTACTTACCCGGCACACTGTGGCGACGTACAACATCGGCGTCGGTAAGAGCGACATCACTGGTCCTGCAGCCGAAGTAATCATGATGGGATTCGCCAGCTCGGATGAAAGCGCCGCTGGAATTCTCAACCGCCTCTACGCAAGAGCATTCCTCATAGAGGACCCCGATACCAACGAGCGCGTCATGTTCGTCCACTGCGACTTGCACTCGGTCATGCAACTGGTACACCAAGAAGTCCTGGCACAACTCGCCACGAAATACAACGGAGTCTACACCGAACAGAACGTCATTCTACACGCCACGCACACCCACGCCGGACCAGGAGGAACCGCTGGATACTTTCTCTACGATGTCTCCATCTTCGGATACATCAGCGAAAACTTCGACAAGATCGTCAGTGGCATCATGAGCGCCATTGACGCAGCACACAACTCTGTACAGAGCGGTACTATCCGATGGAACAAGGGCGAAGTCACCAAGGGAGGCAAGAACCGATCCCCAGACGCCTACCTTGCCAACCTGGCCAGTGAACGTGCACAATACAGCAGCGATATTGACACGACCATGCGCGCACTTCACTTCTTCAGTAGTTCTGGCAAGCTTCGAGGTGTACTGGCGTTCTACCCGGTCCACCCTACCAGTCTAACCGTAGAAAACCGCCTTATCAGTGGGGATAACAAAGGGTACGCCGAGTTCTTACTCGAAGACGAACTAGACGACGTCGTGGTTGGGATCGGTATCACCAATGCTGGTGACGTGAGTCCGAACCTCATCGACAATGGAGACGGAACATTCAGTGGTGAGGGCAATACATCGATCGAATCCGCCGAGATTATGGGCAAACGGCAGTACGACACGCTCTCATCCCTGATCAAAGGAACCTCCGAGCTCATCCAGGGCTCCGTCGTCGCCAAACTCTCCTACGTCGACTTCTCGGCCGTCACACTTGACGGTGTCACATCTACCAGTGCTGATCCGTACGCTAACAGAACGTGCCCTGCCGTCATTGGGCAGAACTTCGCCGCCGGTACGGAAGACGGAAGAGTGCTTAGTATGTTCACGGAGGGTAACCTCAAAGCCAACGTCCTCTTCCAGACCATCGGTGGTGTGATTAAGGAGACGCCGCAGTGGATACAGGACTGTCAGTACGTCAACAAGGTGCCGTTGCTAGCCGTCGGACTCATGGAACCCGTGCCGTGGGTACCCAACATTCTACCCGTGCAGGTCGTCAAGATAGGACAGTTCGCTATCGCCGTCACTACCTTCGAGACCACTACGATGGCTGGAAGACGTATCCGCAACACAGTCAAGACGGCGCTTGCAAGCACTGGTGTGACGGAAGTTGAGCTGGCTGCGATTAGCAACGCCTATGCGCAGTACATGACCACGAAGGAGGAATATCTTACGCAGAATTACGAAGGTGCTTCGACACTCTTTGGTCCCAACCAGCTGGCCGCAGTGCAACAGGAGCTCACTCGAGTTGCAGCGTCTGTGGTAGATCCTTCCGTTCCGCTGGACGTGGGACCTACCCCAATGCAGATCGACCGCACCTCCCTCATTACGATGCAGACAGGAGTGGTGATGGATGCGGCACCGCTCCTGCGCTCCTTCAGCGACGTACGCACGCAGCCGTCCAGCTCGTACACCGTTGGTAGTGTGGCTTCCGCAATATTCGCCGGCGCACACCCAAAGAACGCGCTCACGTTGGTCTCGTCCTTCTGTGACGTACAGAAGCTCGGATCGAACGGCGCGTACACAACCGTCCTGACCGACGCGCACTGGGATCTACGCTACCGCTGGGAGCGCTACCTCATTGCCGAAAGCAAGAACACGTGCGAGTGGAACATCCGCAAAGGAGGACGCACAAGTGTAGCGGGAACCTACCGCTTTGTGCATCGCGGATACTCGAAGAACCTGCTTGGTAGGCTGACAGCATATGAAGGCACATCCAACACGTTCACCGTGACAGCGTAAGCATAGGCAGAGAGTATCATGTTGAAAATGTAAAAGCATCTTAATGTATGCGTCTAGTCCCCATTCGTAGCGGGGGTGTTTTCACTTTCCGATTGAGGCGTTGGTAGAGGCTCTTCCCGAGATCCTGACGCGTAGGCCTTGCGAACGAGTCGCATCTCCTCGGCCATTACTTGAGACGCTACGGCTGAAAACTCCTTCTTCACAGGGTCGATGAAAAGTTTCTAGACAGTCAGCGAAGCACATCAAGAATGTTAGTTGATAGGTTTTTAAGCTGCAAACTCGTAGTATGGCACCTTGATCCGATCGTCGAAGCGGATGATCGACTGGAAGAGGTTTAAGTTCTCGGAGGCACTGTTGTCCTCGACAAGTTTGCTGTAAATGAGCGCTAGAATATCGCATAAAGACAGCAGAATCTCTCTGTAGTCCAGCGGGAAAGGCTACGATCAGCAACAACGACCATAAATCATCAGCATTTAAAAATGAATCCAAGAACAAAGAAGAGAAATCCTACAATCGGAGGCGTCATAAGTCGCCGGTAAGCCGGTCGTTGGTTCCACTTGTGCATGGTTGGGCGGAATGGCTCATCGGCTGAGTATTGCGGACTGTTCTCCTTGCCCAGAGGCTCGTGTAGCGTACTCGACGTCGCCACCATCAGTTTCTATACAACCACCACGTTAGTATCCGCAAAAAAATCAACACCACATCGAAATTTATTACCATTCCTTGCACCGTCGACGACGAGAAGTAAAATTCCAGTTCTTCCAGCAACTGGCAGCAGTCCATGGCCAGCAGCTCCGGGTGGGTCGATTCCCCCACTAATCTCCCCAGTCCAATGCCCAAGTAAAAGAACTGTGCACCCCGTCGAATACTCTGCTTGTATCCCACATGATTCATCACCTGTTGCTCTCTCAGTAGAGCTACATTCAGCCAATAGTTGGAGCCTTCATGCATCGCTTTAAGGTAGTTCCAGTCCGAGCGTCGGTGCTGTACCAAGTCCTCCAAGATCCTCATTCTCTGTTGAGCTGACACCTGTCGCAATACTTCCGCTGCTTCGGCTGCAACAGCTGCAGCCTCTTCAGCAGCGCGGTCGGCACTACTCGAGCGTTCTTCGACTTCGTCAGTGTTGCTAATACTGGAGCTTTGGGACGCGAATAACAGCGATCCAAAGGACGATGACGCACTAGCTATGGACGATGTGAGGCCTGACGTCAAGGTGCCAGCAGCGGAGGCCACAGAGCCCAGTTGATCAGCGATTGTAGCGTCTACTGAGCTCGGAGAGCTCGTCTCAGTTTCGCTACGGGTCGTAGTGGAGGCTGGAGACGATGTAGCTGTAGTTTTGGAGCTAGGCTTGCTACTGTGACCTAGAGGCGACAGAACTTTACGTCCACTTTTGGCCAGCTTGGAGGCCATAGAACGCGCAGCAGACGAAGCTTTGGCTGCAGATCCAGGTAGTTTAGAGCTGGAGGAAGATCGACTGTTGCTGTCTGGGGCATCTTCGCTGGCGGATTCAGCTGTAGTGTGCTCCTCTTCGATGGTGTTTGATGGTCCTGGGTAGTCGGGAAGAGCCGAGGGGGGAGGAGGAAGCGACGCCAGCAGCTCCTGCTCGCTGAGGGCGGCGGGTGCGTCTCCTGAAGCATCCATGCTAATAGGATCTGGGTATTAAAAGAGATACAAGCTTTAAATAAGAGTACTTCGAATATTTCATTTATTTTAATACTGGGTGGTTCCTGAAGTCACAAAATAATATTCGAAAAAAAAAAATACTCCGCCCGTTTCAAATTACTAGTTTAATGTAGCAAATCCTTTGGTTGCGACCCCTTACAAATAGCACATGGATCGAACCCGTGCACGCTAGTGCGGCAAATAATCTTGTAATCTGTGTCATTCCTTGGGTAGTGGCACGCTAGGAAGGTTAAAAGAGCATGCCCTTTACAAAAATCAAGTATGCGAGCAGGTAACAGATTAGAACCTAATGTTAGGGTTATGCAAATCACTAAATCCACGGTCTTACGCAAATAAAAAATAGGCCCCGGCGGGAATCGAACCTGCGTCCATACGCACAATCGACGGTGCTCTTGTCCAATTGAGCTACGTGCCCAAAGCCCATTTTAGGTAGTGCTCAATGGAATATAAAACTGGGTGCTTATTCGTTTGACAGCATTCTAATGGCCTCTAGTTGCAATCTAAGCTGTTCTTCCTTTTCGACTGCCTGCTGCGCTGTCAGAAAGTGATAAGCTGGACCTAGCAAGTAGACTGACACATCACACACGTAATTCATCTCCAGCAACATACCTTTACGAAGCTTCGCTTTGCGCTTATGTTGACGCTTGTAGGAGTTGTTGCCACGGTTTTCGATAACACATCCCATCACCTTCTGTAGCAAACAAGTGTATCTTCTAGTGTCTCGTGGTGAAGGCGGTATCGAAATGCCCTATCAACGACAGCTTCGTTGCAGATGGAGGCGGCGACGCAATACTCCGCCTCACGAACTTCACACCGCGTGAGTTCAACACGCTGTGGATGTCTGTGCGTCCCCAAACTGCCCGGAACAGGAATGTTGAAGGCGTTCGACATACAAGGGCAAGGACGTGATGTTCGTCGTACGGAAGAATGGAGGGACCTGGTAGATGTTAGATAACATCTTCCAGGTCAAAACACTAACTTTTATCAAAACCATAACAAACTGCATTCGTGTCATCACCCCTAGGTTCTAGGACAACTCAGTAAGCGAAAAGTCCCAGGGGGGGGGGGAGATGCACGTGAATGCTTGTGACATCTGGCAATACGTTCACACACCACCCGTACGAGTTGTACGCCACGGAAGTAACGTTTCAACAGACCAATCGATCGGCTGGCAACATGGCTGGGCCCTTCCATTCTTCAGTGCCAAGCACAAACAGTATGGATACGACGTAGAGAATTAGGCAGGGTTGCCGAAGAATAAATGGCACTTACAATAATGGCCATACATATTATCACATTATTTATGAGCCGTGATAAGTAGTATCCCATTATTTAGGCAACGAAAGTACTATTTTGGAAACATTATTTATGCGAAGATATAATTCTTACTTAGGCCCGTTCCCAACCGAAGTGTCTCTCTGACGCATGCGTTGCATGCGTCCCCTACCCGCACACTTCGGTTGGGAATGAATTCTTGGAAAAAAAACATTTCATGATTGAACAAAATTATGTTGCTATGAACCAACCAATGAGCGATATTTCGACGTTCGTCGAGAAAAGAGCGATTCGTGGATTCGTGCCATCTACAGCTTTGGAGCCAGACGTCCCCATTGCTCGCCGTCTAGACCCGGAGCAAATAGATGCAGCGAGCTCACCACCTGTCCAGCTCTCTTTCCAAGAAAATTCTCTTGACGATCATGATCATCTAGCCGTTTCCAGCGCCGCTGTTTATGCAGACCCCACAGCAACCTGTCTTGCCGGCGCTCCCTCTAGGCAGTGAAATACTGCCGTGCAAGAAGATGCTGCACCTGCTACTCCATCCCCTCCGTTCGTAGTGGCACCATAGTGGAGGGGCACTACACTTGGGAGCCGTACGAGGAGAAGACGTTGGACCTCATTCGGAAGGAATGTAGTCTTCGTCAAATCAAGCTCAATACGAAAGCGATCAAGACGGATCGGATTACGTGTCTTCGTCGCTACGACGAGCTTATAAACAGTGGAGAAAGTAGTTCGGCGGCCTCAACAATGGCTGCTGATGGCACCCGTCGAATCAAGCACTGGGCGTTTCGTTTAGCTAATGTAGTGCTGTCTGACAACTTGTTCATGAGACTCATTGAAACTACAGGTGAGTAATCTTTTTAATAACGCATACATCGTCTAATGAAATATCACTGAAAATACGCAGGAATAAACTTTGATCGAGCTGACTTGGACGAAGTCCAGTCTTTGGTTGAAAACCAGTTTTGGAGTGACGTGGCTACTGCCACTCAAATGATGAGGCCTTTCAAGGCCTTATTAACGACGATCCTGCTTTTGAAGATATTGATCCTGGTATCCTTGTGCTACACAGCCCGTCTAAACTGCAAAGATCTCTGGAAAGAATTGGCGTCCTTTTACAGCATTTGTGCGGCAAACTTTCGCTTATCTGGAACACACGAACGGCAGTTTAAGCCGTTTGTGCAAGGCAAGATGGCCCTGCTGTACCTATGGTACTGGTTGAAGATAAGCCTAGTTACTGAGCCTAGTGTACCGACATTATACGTACAGCCGTTCTAATTCCTTGACAGGAGCGACCAGAGGCCCTTTACAGTGCCCGAGGTGGATTGTTCGAGGAGGACAAATTTGATTCACTTTCGTCCTCGACTCCGACACGAGAGCGCAGAAGTTCTACGCCCAGCAAACGCAGTTCAACGAAAAAAAAGGTCGAGTAAGAACGCTTCCACGAAACCGACTCCGAACAAGAAGCCCAGAACGAATTCCTACTCAACGGACGCGCTGGTAATGCTTGTTGGCAGAATCGCAGCTGCGAGAGAGGCGGAGATCACAGTTGCGACAGATCAGTACAAACAGGCTGCTGTCAGAGTTCGTTCCGAGCACTACAAGATGCTCGATGATCTTTGCAAGCGTATCGATAAGATCGAATGAGAAATAATCTCGGCGGCAAGCCCAAAAAGCTTCGTCTTCAAGTCGACTTGGATTTTTTTCTTGATGAAAAACAGAGGATCATGGATGGAGTACGCGCACAAGATCTATATCTGTCGTGATTGCCAATGAGGCTCCGTGTTGTACTTCAGAAATCGCTAAGTTTTCTAAAGCATTTGAGAATACAAGATTAACTACACATATCGTATATTCTGGCAATGAAACAACTGCCTTGACTTGACTTCTTTCTTGACGTCTTCATCGATCTCAAGCTCCCTGTCGTCAACGTCCTCAACTTCTTTCGTCACCTTTGGGAACGTGTTCCTGTAGTCGAGGTAGACTGCGAGCGCCATGTACTCAATAGCGGTCACGACCAGCCAGCTGCAGTAAGCCCATGCCGAGGTTGAACAGCGGAGAGAGGCACCAGACGAAGACCAGAACCGAGTCAACGTCCGAAGTGGATCCAATCACGCTCATGATGAAAGACACCATCATCATCACGACGCCGATAACGAAGTTGAGCATGATCGTGGTCGTCTGGGCAGCCGCGTGCGTTTTGAACAAAACGACAGGCAGTAGGCGAACGGGCAGACCGCAAGGCCGAAGAGGATGAACAGGAGGATTATTGCAGGGAAATGTGGCAGACGTGCAGCTGTTGCAATCTTGACCGGTCCTGGACGACACGTTGAAGCCGTAGATCAAGGCGAGGGCGCAGGGAACGGTGTACATTACCAGGTCCTATATGTAGTTGGACACCAAAAGGCCTGGCAGTCGTACGAGAGGCGCGTAAGTCGATACTGAAGACATCATCTGTTAAGGCCGACAACGAACTGGTTTGGATTGATAGGGGACCTCGACGTTCTCCGGTGGTTGTCGTACCGGACATCATTACTTGGGAGAGCTTGATGAGTGCGTAGAGTACGCCGTCCTCGACTACTTTTCGCCGCGCCGTACAGTGAGAGAGAAGGTTGGACGGCGTCTTAACGTGAATCTGCTTTGCCGGGATGGAGTTCGCACGTAGCAAGGCAACCAATCACACCCCTGCCACCCCCCAATATCGTCAGCTTCCCCTGTAAATGAGCCTCCGCGACACGGAGCACACGAAGTTCTTGATCTTCTGAGCCTTGTTCAGCAATGCCTGCCTCCACTCGATCTTTACTCTGCATTCGATTTCTAGACCTGTTTCGCTCGGGACGGAGCAAATTTCTACTCGCAAGGCTGCCGTCTTGGAGCTCCACACTAGATCGTTCGTAGTCAAAGGATCTTTCACTATTCCAGGAGCGTGCATCTCTTATAAATGACCGCACACCTTGATCCGGTGCCGATTTGGCAGACGGACAGCGTTGTGAAAGACAGAAGTTGTGCAGTTGGATACACGCCGAATTTAGAATTTTGCAATGGCGAACACTAACCAAAAGCGGTTGCTTTAAAATTCTCCACGTATTAACTCCACTCGAATTCGAAGCTGGCTGACATGAAAATTGTAACTATCTCGTTCAGATCGGTCACAAAGCTATGCTTTGTTAAATGGCGTCATCACACTTCTGCTTTGGACATACGCGTTATCTCCGATAACAAAGTAAGGTCCAGTAATATCTCGAAGTACGCTGCTTAGTTTTCACCGTTTGATATGCATATGAATCGCTCATGCCACCGGATGAGTTGACTGAAAATGCTGTAAAATGGCACAGCGAATCTGCACTGGCTTGAACGTTTAATCCGTACTTCTGATAATGACCCAAGAAAAAAGACAAGACTCGGCACATTCATCTTGCCGAGGCACACGGATCGGGCAAAGCCACCCGTCAATAACCTCAATGCAATGTTCAATCACTCCATAGTTACTGCAAGACCGAAATGAAGCGGACGTTGTTTCCAACTCATCTGAAGTTCTGGGAAATCGAGGTGCAAGCTTGTCAGCGTCATTAATTGCGTACATTACACGATACACAACACGGTAAAACGCACTTACAAATTCCCGAATTCTCACGAACGTGATGATAGCTACTCCCCGCTAGCCATGATAGTGCACACTGCAACATTGCCGCTGGAGTAAACGGAAGAACACCTCGAGATCGCCGCAGACACTGATAACAATCGACCACTGGATATGGTCCCAGGATGCACAATAAATCTTGAAAAATCGTAATATCCATCCTGTAATACTTCTTGAACGCTGACGCTTTTAAAAGGGTAGAAGCATGCACTTTCCAGTAAATTCTGTTTCGGACAACAGGATCCTTCTTTCTGCCGCGAAGTTGCTTGAAAATGACCAAGCAAATAAGCAGTCCAGACAGCTCATCTTCTACTTTCCAGCAGCGCCGGCGACGCGAAGCAGGAACACAGCTCTTCTGCGCGGAAAATGAGGAGGGCTAACTTGAGACCCGACCCGTAGCTGCAGATGCGATACAATGTCTAGCGACAAGCAATAGTTCAGAAAAATTTCGTTGATTGGTAAAAAAAAAAAAAAAGAAGAAAACAATGTAGTTGGTCAAAATACAGTAATTAGCGAAAACGCATGCGTTTAAGGTATTATTTTTGCCACGAAAAAGTAGTCAATCAAATCGCAAAGTGACCAAAAACGCATGCGTTTACTCCAGTTGGGACGGGCATTAGATTAGTATGCGGGCAAATCTGCAATTGATGAGTCCCTTGTGCAGCGTCTGGAGAAGCGCCGTCGTCTCGAGGCTAGAGAGGCTCGCTACAGTCTCGTTGGTAGCATATCAACCACCTCGAGCAAGGTGGAGCGATTCTTCAGTGTTGCTCGCACAACACTCGGGCATGAACGCAATGGCTTGCAGCCCATCACGCTGGGGATGATTATCTTCTTACGAGAAAACGCCCGCTTTGGGATGTTTCTACGGTAGACCAACTCAACTAGCTGCTGACTTACATGTGAATTAATACAAGTAAGAGTTGAATACGCCATTATTTTGTTTAACAACCAAGATGATATTATTTATCACGTCAATTGATAAGGCTAGGTCACATTATTTATTGACACCTTGGCCAATCAATTCATATAAATAACATAATCGGCAGCCCCTGGAATTAGGTGAGCCTGAGAAGGATTTGCTATCAACTGCACCGAGCACTACCGACGAAACTGCACTGACATTACGATCTCAAGCGCAACGAGGTCCTCCACCATACCACTCGCCAATAAAAGTCGAACGAAGATTGCACCTAGAGAGACGCGGGTCTCCTGAGTTGCTGAGTACCCCAACGTCCTCCGGTCAAGGGATACAAGGGCCTCGAGCAACACATCCGGTGCATAAACCCAACGAAGGGCATCACCTGTCTGTGGATGCGGGTCAACAGAATGCCGCCATCTCCAGCGACCGCATCATTGTGGAGAACTGGTTTGGTCGTACGTGTACGCTATGGCGCATCTGCGCCGATAAGCACAGGCGGAGAAAGGACTTGTACGATGACATCCTCCAGACCTGTGCCGCGATAACAAACATCCACTACCCACTCCACTCTACAAACGGCGACGAGCACCGCCAGCTTCAGAACAGACTGATTCTCCACCAATATATTACCAATGGACAACAACTTGTTCTGATGCTATGGGAAACAAATTATAGTAAAAAGAGAAAACTGGCTCCAATTAACCACATTCCATAAAAGACCGCCAGTCCAACATTTTTCCCACGAACTTGATTACTGAAAGCATTATAATTCGGTTTGACCAGGTATAAATGAAACTTCTCAGTTTTCCAGCTACTTCCTCATTATGTACACAAAAATTACTGTTGTACATATGAGCAAGCTCTCGTGGGCTGTTCACGGGATGAATCAGCCGGAAAAGTAGCGGCGAAATAGGTCAAACCATGTAGTTTTTTTTAGACCTATTGCGTTCTGTTCTAGATAAAATTTGTAGTATCAACTTGCCTCTTTACTATCATTTTCCAATAAATTTGCCAGTGCGGTGATCCGAACGAGTTTAATTTAGAGTAAAGACGGCGACAAGGCGAGTAAGCTGGAAAAAAGATGCGTGACGAGTACGGAAGGTTATCAAATGCTATTTTTGTTAAGGTGAGGACAATTCGGATGATCCTAAAGTAAGTTTCGAAACCTTACTTTAGGAAACCTGTTTCGGACGGTTCCTCTTTTGGGTGTGAGGCGGATACTTGCTTAAATGCAAAAGGTGATTGAATAATTTGGTAACAACTTGAATTATGGCGTGAGGTGTAATATGTATATGAAATTGAAAATGTAAGGGGTTCTAGTTCACTTGAGCAGATGTGACTAGCTCCAACGTATAAGCCTCATTAAGCGAATACTGAAGAGAAGCCCAACCGGTGATTTTCATCTGACGAAGCGTCAGCTGGGCATCATTGATAGCACGGTCACACACATCTATTGACTAGTATTGATTCAACCCAGCGACGTCTACGCTATGCGCGTACGCCCGGCTAGAGCACTCGGCGAGCTCCTGGTTTCATTGACCAACACTCTTGTGGTGGGTACTATTTTCACTCAATATAGAGCACATAGTTGAAATCAGTTGGTATTTATTGTGCTTTCATCAACTTTGGCTTATGAATAGCGCCTCTAAAGCAACGACTAATCTATTTCGTGTATCTAAAGCTAGAACATAACCCAACGTTAAAAATAAGTTAATCATACCGGATAACAAAGCAACTCTGCGACAAGGCAATGCCCGGCTACTTCTTTTCCAGCTTGTTGACTTGACCAAGTGCTTGTCTGCACACTGTCCTGCTCCTTCACGGGCCAATCAGCAATTAACAAAGGTTCATTCTCATTTGAAGCGGAATTCGCGTGCTCGGTATCACATTACATCTACGGCAAAACAGTAAATCCCAACGAGAAATAGACCGCGTCGAGCCTCCCATAACGGACGCAACTACGCTTAGGTCAAGGTCATAGATGTAGGCCAGCACAATCGATCCCCAGCGCATATCGATAGAATTTTTCATCTTCTGGAATGTAGTTGCACGGGCAAAGAAAGCTTTAGAGTGTACGACGTTGGTTTGGCGCTTTTACTACAGCCATTCAACGAAAACACGCATAAGACAATATTAACTCTTCGAATAAAAGGTACTTCAACGTTAATTCGACGATTACGCTAGGTAAATCAAGATTTGCTCAAAACAACAGGTTAGGACATCGTTTAGACAGAATGTGTGCAAAGCACAATAAGTGGAAAGTTAGTCGATTTGATTTAGTTTTTTTCATTTGGGGACTCACTAATAGTGAATCA